>NW_027507764.1:543123687-543496187 GCF_037356315.1 Lithobates pipiens
CACTTATCGGCCACTTTATTAGGTACACCTTGCTTGTACCGGATTGAACCCCCTTTTGCCTTCAGACCTGCCTTAATTCTTCATGGCATCGATTCAACAAGATGTTGGAAACATTCCTCAGAGTTTTTGGTCCACAGTGACATGATAGCATCACACAGTTGCTGCAGATTTGTCGGCTGCACATCTATGATGTGAATCTCCCATTCTACCACATCCCAAAGGCCCTCTATTGGATTGAGATCTGGTGAGTGGAGGCGCATGCGCGGCAGCTCGATGGACGGACGCTTCCCCTGAGAGCTCCGCTCCGCTCCAGCCTGATACGCCCGCCAGAGCGAACGTTAGCGGGAGAACACCGGCCAGATCGCTTCACCGTCCGCACGAAGCCCCGGGGATCCCGTTCGTATGCCCGGCGGCTCCGCCAGACGGGATTTATCCCGCCAACTCGACCCCGGAGCTCAGGCCTCAGAACGTGCCAAGATGGCGGCCGCCATTTCCCCGCGAGGCCTACCTCACAATCCAGGCCAATCCGCCGCGGAGATGCAAGGCTGGGACACTCTAACGGAGGGACATCATCCTCAGACAGTGAGTGATAAGCTAGCTCAATCATTTATGTCCCCTGCGTACACGGAGTCCCTATTGAGCAGAGTGCTGGATGGGCCCCCCACCTCCCCCATGGAGGACATCATCAATTCCCCTGATCTCCATAGTACTCGCCCTAATACTGCCCAACATTCCCCTCATGATCTATCTTCTCTGATGAACACCTTTTCTGAGATGTTAGCCAGAGGATTGGCCCAAACTGCTGCTCAAATTACATCCACCATTCAGGCTGATCTTCTCCATTTGGGAACCAGAATTGAAGCTATTGAATTTAAATCGGACCAAATGGCAGCTGTGGCTAATCAAAATACTGACAGGATTCAAGACCTACATGAACAACTGGACTTTGCATACTCCAAAATAGATGACCTCGAGAATAGATCTCGCAGATACAACTTTAGGCTCAGAGGCCTCCCGGAATCATTTAAAGACACAGACAAGATTGTTCGTGAGTTCATCAAAACTCTGATCCCTGACATTCCTGATCACCGCCTGGAGCTGGACCGAGCCCACCGAGCTCTTCAATCCCCACGACAAGATGGCCTTCCTAGGGACATTGTGGTGAAACCTCATTTTTTTGGTGTAAAGGAGGAGGTCATGCGCAAAGCCAGAGTCACCGAAAACCTTTCCATCCAGGGTCACCCGATACAACTATTCGCTGATCTTTCACCATACACAATACAGCAACGGAGATCACTCAAGCCCCTCTTACAAGTCCTGATGCAAAAATCAATTACTTACAGATGGTCCTTTCCATTGCGCCTGAACTTCTCATTGCAGAACAAATCTTACAGTTTCTCCAACTTAGCGGAAGGGGAACGCCTCTTTCTTCGACTGGGCCTCATATCCCATTCTCCCGCTTCGACACCTGATTCCAGGAACCCGCCATCGGCCAAACGTCCTCCTCCTTCTAGCCCCATCCAACCTCTATGGCAAAAGCAGCAAGCAAAACGCTCTAAAGACGGTCGTCCACCCTAAAGCGAACTCAAAAACTCTTCTTTTTGATTTTATTGAACGGGCGTGCTCATTTTTCAGCCCTAGTTCTTCCGGTGGTCCATTGAAGTATCCTCAGAATTTTCTTTTTGCATCTATATTTTGTGTGTTTTTTCCTTTTTCTCTCAACATGTTTTAGGGCCCTCTCCTCCCATATCCCCCTGTTTTAGGCGGAATGGCTGGAGCGGCTGCACTTCGCCTCCCTGTGCTTCAGAGTGAGCCCCTGATTGTTTTCTTGGGCCCACCTGGAGACCACTTTTGACCCTCCCTTGGGTAGACCCCAGGGAAGGGAGATCCTAGGGGCCAGGACGGCGGCTGTCCTACCCCACATGAGATCTTGGTTAACATCTAAGCCGCACCCTTTTTTATTTTTGGTGCTTATTGCTTTTTTTTTATCTTTTCATCTATTTAATTCACTTTTATTGTTGTTTGCTTCACATAATTTTTTGATTTTCTTTTTTCTCTTTTTTCACTTTTTTGCTAATCCAGAAATGAGTTACTCATATCCGATGCTTGTTCTCACAGGATTTCATTGTTCTACTATTTGTTTGCATGACCAGACTGTTAATACTAACCCATGTTTTTTTTCTCTTATAGTTTCTTTTTCCTTCCTCTTCTCCTTCTTCTTTCGTGTCGGTGGGACACCCTGCACTGTGGTTGATGACCACCAGATGTTCTCTGTTCACCTGAGGCCTGCACCTTTTGAGCTCTCCCGTTCCCTACTATTAGTTTCGGTAAGGTCTTTAATGTTGATGTTGCGTGTTGCTCCCCTTCTGATCGATGCATTCTGACACTACTAATCTGGTCCCACTAAAGATTGCCTCTCATAATGTCCAAGGGTTGAACTCGCCAGTTAAACGGCGCAAATTGTTCAACCACTACAGTTCCCAGGGACTTGATATACTCCTTCTTCAGGGAACCCATTTCCCATCTTCTTATAACCCTCCCTTCATACATGGCTCATACCCTCAGTTCTTTTTATCCAATGCACAGAATAAGACGAAGGGAGTAGCCATCTGTTTCAGAAAACATCTCAAATTTTCCCCTTCAGAAGTGGTGAGGGATCAATTAGGCAGATATATTTTGGTTAAAGGCACGATAGACGGCGTACATTACTCCGTAGTTTCTTACTACACCCCTAATAAAGGCCAGGCTGCCTTTTTTGCCTCCATGATGTCCTCCATCGGCCCTCAGCTGGAAGGTAAAGTTATTATGGGTGGTGACACGAATATTCCTTTCGATCACTCTCTGGATAAATCAGGCTCTGGCAGCCCTAATATCCGGAGGCCTCCTAAGCAAAGTACCAAAATAGCCTCTTCTCTTCGGGCCCTGGGCCTGGTGGACATTTGGAGGGAATTAAACCCAAGATCTAAAGATTATACACATTACTCTGCCCCTCATCGCCTCTATTCTAGGATAGATCATATATTTATTCAATCACAAAACATTCCTGAGGCTCAGAAAGCAGTCATCAGGGACACCCCCCTTTCCGATCACTCCCTAGTTGTTCTTTTTCTACTCCGTTCTCATAACTCTCCCAAGCATTTCACCTGGAGGCTTAATGAAAGCATTTTAAGTGATCCGGCACAATGTGAAATTCTTGCGCACGAAATTTTAGAATATTTCCGCATCAATAACACGGCCTCTATATCCCCAGACACCCTCTGGGCCGCCCATAAGGCGGTGATTAGGGGGAAAATCATTCAGATCACCTCACGACTAAAGAAAGAGAGAGCAGCGGTTATTTCTGACCTCCAAAGGTCATTTCAAGCACTCAGTAAATCTCATAAACGAAACCCCACCAAGGTTTCTTTGGAATCCCTTGAATCCACTCGAGTAGCCTTAAATCTAGCTTTAACCACGGAGGCTGAAAAACAGCTTCGCTGGTCTGGTGCCCGTTTTTATTTCCAAAAAGATAAGATTGGTACTAAACTGGCGGCGAAATTGTCTCCTAAACCTCGATCTGTTCACTTCCCTAGGATACGCATAACAACTGGAGATCTTACCCAAAACCCGTGCAAGATTATGAAAGCATTTCAGGATTACTACACCTCACTTTATAAAAATGACACTACTGATTCTTCTACTCCTATAGTTGATTTTCTGAGTAATCTTCCACTTCCGAAACTCTCTAAGGAACACTCTGATATCATGGATAGCCCGGTTACGGAGGCGGAAGTTATTCAGGTTATTAAACAGCTTAAAACACAATCAGCTCCAGGCCCTGATGGCTTCTCGGTAGCATACTATAAAAAATTTTCAACTCAACTCATCCCTTATATGGTCCGATTTTTTAACCATATTAGATCCGAATCTCCCCTGGATGGAGCCCTGAACCTGGCCTATATCTCAGTCATTCCCAAACCGGGCAAAGATGCATCTTTAGTATCTAATTATCGCCCGATCTCTTTAATAAATAACGATCTCAAAATCTTGACGAAAGTTTTATCCAATAGGCTCTCTTCTTATATAGCACTTTACATCCACAAAGACCAGGTGGGCTTCATCCCGGGGAGACAGGGACCAGACCAAATTCGGAGAGCAATTGATATTATTTCCCTCCTCAATTCACAATGGGACGGTGGCCCTCAGCAAACAGGCTACCTCCTCTCCATTGACCTACAAAAGGCATTCGACACAGTAACCTGGCCCTATCTTTTTAAGGTCCTGGAGCACTGGGGTTTTGGCCCACGATTTTTGGGGATCTTGCGAGCTTTGTACTCGAACCCCCGTGCCCGGGTTCGTTTACAAGGCTGTTATTCTGACCCTTTCCCAATTGAAAAAGGGACACGACAAGGTTGCCCACTTTCCCCCATCCTTTTCGCTATCGCCATTGAGACTTTGGCCATAGCGATCAGGCATAACCCTAACATTAAAGGTGTCCTTTGCGGAGGACAAGAACACAAATGCGCACTATTTGCGGATGATATCCTCATGTTCGTTACGTCCCCACTAATCTCTACGCCCAATATACTCTCCTTGCTTGACCAGTTTAGTAGAATTTCAGGTCTCCATGTTAATGTCTCCAAATCCATAGCCTTAAATATCACGGTTCCTCCTGAGTTACTACAGAATATTCAGGACCACTTTCCAATTCATTGGTGCACGTCACATTTCCCATACCTAGGAATTAATCTCACGCCGAAATTCGAAACCCTTTTCTCTGCGAACTTCCCAGCTGCCTTTAAATCACTCACTGCTGACCTGTCCTCCTGGTCCAAATTCGAGCTTTCTTGGCTAGGACGCATTAATTCTATAAAAATGACTTTCCTCCCACGTATCCTATACCTATTTAGGGCTCTCCCTATCCCAATTCGTAAATCGCAATTACATAAAATCCAATCCAGCATATTACAATTTATCTGGGGCTCCAAAGGTAGGAGATGCTCTAAACATATCTTATATCGTCTTAAATCACAAGGGGGACTTGCCCTACCTAATATATGGTGGTACTATCAAGCAGCGAGGCTAGCACAGTTTTCCATTGTCTATACTAGGGGTACCAAACCTGACTGGGTTGCTATGGAGAGACAAGCAGTCCCTAGACACACGTTAGACTATCTCATCGGAGTTCCAACCAAAATGAGACCTCCAATTTTAGCCCCCACTCTCTCTCACTCCTTGTCCCTGTGTGACCTTTTGTATAAAAATTCAGCCCTGATCTCTCCATGGCGCCCACTGACGCATATCTTTCATAACCCTAAATTCCCTCCTGGATTGAATATTTTTGCTTTCAAATGGTGGCTCAATAAAGGCTTATTTAGAATAGGGAATTATTTCACCCCCTCAGGTCCCTTCTCCCTTTCCTACTGCCGCAAAAAACTGGAAATGCCAAATGAGGAGAGGTTCCGTTTTTCACAGATTTCACACTTCCTTCATTCTTTATGGCCGGATAAATCAATCCCCCTCAAAGTTACAAATTATGAAACATGGTGCTCAGATGTAGTTGATCAGAGGGGAGGAATTTCCATCATCTATTCATCCTTGGCCTCGGCTATGTCGAAACCTTCTTATGCCCAGGCTTGGGAGAAGGATCTAGACTTGCAATGGGAGAGCGACAAATGGTTCTCCTGCCTCCAACGGTCCTATAAGGGCATTATGAATGTGTCTCTGATTGAAGCTAGTCTCAAAATTCTTCTTAGATGGTACAGAGTTCCCTACCTTATTGCAAAAATTTATCCTGACGCATCTCCGTTATGTTTTCGTCAATGTAATCATATCGGTACCCTACTCCACACCTGGTGGTCATGCCCACGTTTGAGGGGCCTTTGGAATAAGACCTTTGCTCTGCTTCGCAAACTTACACGTGCCCAGATCCCCCAAACGCCAGATGTTGCTTTATTAAACCTCAAAATTGAAGGCATTTCCAAATATGCTCAAGCGCTGATCTTCTTCATCCTCTTAGGCACGAGAATTACAATAGCTGCCCACTGGAAAAAAACGACAGTTTCGTTCTCTGCGGTGAAAAATAAAGTTTCCTGGATCATGACACAGGAGAAAATAGTCAGTACCATACAAGACAAGAAGCGCAGGTTTGAGCTTATATGGGAACCCTGGGCCAAATATTGCCACATCCCACTTTACCCGGGTTTTTCTTTCTCTAACTGATGGTTCTTTTGGGTGTCCCACCTTCTCTCGGTTTCTCTCCTCTTTCTCTTTTCTCCTTTCTTCTACTTCTTACCTTTTTCTTACTTTAGCTCACTTTCCTCTGCTCTCTTTACTTTATTGATATCTTTATCTTTCTTCTATTCTTGCTAATGTCTGGTCTATATAGGTTAGGTTTTGGTTTTAACATGGTTAGTACCATAATTGATCAGGTGGGAGGAGAGGTATATCCCTCTACCTCCTTCCTCCATTGTTACTTGGTTTACGGTGCTGGGGCTTTCACATGCTTAGTTATGCTACACTTTCTGTGGAAATAATTAAATAAGATAACCCTCCGTCCTGTTGGCTGGGGAGTCATTGGAGGTCCCTTTTTTTTGTGTTTCCCACACTGGGGTGGAGCCTTGTTAGCTAGCGGGAGGGGGGACGGGCAGGGGGAGTCCCCGGTCGCAGCAAGTTCCCGTAAGGGGCGGCTGGGGAGGTCTCTTGTTCTTTGCTCCACCGTGTTGCATTGCGGGTGGGTGGGGAAGTTTATTTCTCCCCTGGGTGTTCCACCTTCTTGCTCCCCTTCCCTCTGTTTTTTTTTTTTGTATGATCTGTTATCTCGCTTTTATGTTATGGGATGTAAATCCAACTTAGACAGCTTATTGTCACTCCCACTCTAGCCTCATACGGGTACTGTTTTTTTTTATTCTCTTGTGTTTGTTTCTTTTTGACGAACTGAGTAACATTTTTGGCTTTATGGCTGGTTAGTTATATTTCTGTAACTTGTTTCGCTCATCAAATTCATCCTGTACATTGATGTTTCTATTGCTTTGTACTGTTGTAATCAAAAAAATAAAAAACTTTTGAAAGAGAGATCTGGTGAGTGTGAAGGACATTGGAGTACAGTGACCTCATTGTCATGTTCAAGAAACTAGTGGTGAGATGATTTGAGCTTTGTGACATGGAGCATTATCCTGCTGGAAGGAGCCATCAGAAGATGGGTGCACTGTAGTCATAAAGGGATGGACATGGTCAGCAACAATACTCAGGTAGGCTGTGGCAAACAATGCTCAGTTAGTACCAAGGGGTCCAAAGTGTGCAAAGAAACTATCGCCCACACCATTACACCACCACCAGCCTAAACTATTGATACAAGGCAGGATTGATCCATGCTTTTTATGTTGTTTACTCCAAATTCTGACCCTACCATCTGAATGTCGCAGCTGAAATCAAGACTCATCAAACCAGGCAATGTTTTCCAATTTTCTATTGTTCAATTTTAGTAAGCATGTGCAAATAGTAACCTCAGTTTCCTGTTCTTAGCTGATAGGAGTGGCACCCGGCCTGGTTTTCTGCTGCTGTAGCCCATATGTTTCAAGGTTCAATGTATTGTGCATTTAGATGTGGTATTCTGCTTACCTTGGTTGTAATGAGGGGTTATTTGAGTTACTGTTGCCTTTCTATCATCTCTGACCTCTGACATCAACAAGGCATTTTTGTCCACACAACTGCCACTCACTGGATATTTTCTTTTTTGGACCATTCTCTGTAAACCCTAGAGATGGTTGTGTATGAAAATCCCAGTAGATCAGCAGTATTTGAAATACTCAGACCAGCCCGTCTTTTACCAACAAGCATGCCCATTTCAAAGTAACTTACTCTCCTTTCTTCCCCATTCTGATGCTCGGTTTGAACTTCAGCAAGTCATGTTCACCACGTCTAGATGCCTTAATGCATTGAGTTTCTCCCACCAGAAGCGCATTTGTGAGGTCAGGCACTAACGTTGGACGAGAAGGGCTGACTTGCAGTCTCGGCTCTAATTCATCCCAAAGGTGTTCTATCAGATTGATGTTAGGATTCTGTGTAGGCCAGTCAAGTTCCTCCAACCCAAATTCCCTCATCCATTTTTTAATGGATCTTGCTTTGTGCACTGGTGTGCAGTCATGTTGGAACAGGAAGGGGCCATCATCCCCAAAATGTTCCCACAAAGTTGGGAGCAGGAAATTGTCCAAAATTACTTTGTATGCTGGCGCCTTAAGGGTTCCCTTTACTGGAACTAAGGGGCCAACCCAACTCCTGAAAAACAACCCCACACCATAATCCCCCCTCCACCAAATGATTTGGATCAATACACAAAGGTCCATAAAACATGGTTGAGCGAGTTGCTGGAGCGAGTTGAATTCCAGGACAGTGAAGATTAATGTATTCAGCGTTTTACTGCAATTGCTCTCCATGGCAAGATCCTGGTGTCCATGGACAAGAAGTAGGGGAACATTTCAACATTTCCAAGGGGAACATAAATAAAAAGCTTAGAAAAGTTCTGAAGCTTAACAGAGACCCTACAGCTGAATACAAATATTAAACTTCGATCTAAGGTAAGTAATACATAATGAGCTAGTATGCTATGCATACTAGCTCATTATGCCTTTGTCTTGCAGGGGTTTTTTTTTTCTTTCTTTTTGGGGTTTACAACCACTTTAAACGTCTCCACAACTTTATCCCTGACCTGTCTGGTGTGTTCCTTGGTCTTGATGATGCTGTTTGTTGACTAAGGTTCCCTAACAAACTTCTGAGGGCTTCACGGAACAGCTGTATTTATACTGAGATTAAACTACAC
The DNA here is from genome assembly GCF_037356315.1 of Lithobates pipiens. Classification (NCBI taxonomy): domain Eukaryota; kingdom Metazoa; phylum Chordata; class Amphibia; order Anura; family Ranidae; genus Lithobates; species Lithobates pipiens. Next base: position 543,132,485 of record NW_027507764.1, read on the forward strand.
ACAGGTGGACTCTATTTACTAATTAGATGATTTCTGAAGGCAATTGGTTCCACAAGATTTTACTAAGGATGGGCCTGATGTTCGAGTCGAACGTAAGTTCAACTCGAAAATCAGGTGTTGATTTGTTCATAGAACAAACAAACTAATGGGGCACTTGCAGGACGGTTGAGCACCCCATAATGCACTGCGCTTGTGACAGCCCTGATTGGCCACCCTGCCTTTGGCCAATCATTGCTCAGGGGCTAAGTGCACGTCCCACACTATATAAGGCTGCTTACGCGTCGGCTGTATGTAGTGTGTTAGTGGAGATAGATTAGGCAGGTTAGCTAGTGTATTGTGCATTCAGTCAGTGTAGTGTACAATACAGTGTATTACAGTCAGTATATATAACACTGTGTAGTGCAGTGTATAATGCAGTCTAGTGCAGTCAGTACATATAATACATTGTAGTGCAGTCAGTGCAGTGCAGTGTATAATACAGTGTAGTGCAGCCCCTTCTGCATCAGAAGTGGTTCCCTTTTTTTTTATTTTTTATTTTTTTATTTTTATTTTTTCCCAGCAGCAGCAGCAAAAAAAAAAAAAAAATCTCCATAATTGCTGTTCCTTATTCTGAGTCACACGGGGTCTTCGTTTTGCGTCACTACTATTTGTTTTTTTCTTAATATTTTTACATTTATTTTATTTTATTTTTTGCTGCAGCAACAGCAGGAAAAGACAATTCTCCACAATTGCTGCACCCTTATTTTCTTTATTAAAAAAAAAAACTATAACAAAACGGTTTATAATGCCCCAAGCACCATATTCCCATGCCAGACTCTATAATAAAAAAGTTATTAAAATCCCCCCAAAAAATCCTCATCATGTCCAAAAGGCCAACAAGGAGAGGCAGATGCTCACAGAAGACTAAAAGAGGTCAAACAGCCTCTGTGTCTATGAGGCCAGGCTGTAAACGTGGTATAGTCCTACTCAGGAGGAATAGCAGAAGGTATTTTGGGGTATAACTGGAAGTATGCATATGTTGTGTGTGAGAAATAACATATTATTTTTATTATTATAATAACTTATTGTTATTATGACAAATTTGTGTTAAAAAAAAAAATAACTTCTTAATTTTCCCAAGCATTGTGGGAAAAAATTATAACTTAAAAAAACTCACCATGCCTCTTACTAAACACCTTGGACTGTCTACTTTCCAAAAATGGGTCATTTGGAGGGTATTTGCACTGTCCTGGAGTTTCAGGGCCTCAAGAAATGAGGCCATCAGTACATCAGGTGTGATACATTTTTTTATGATTTTCACCAGCCTGTAGACTCTATGGCCTCATTCACACAAGGAGGATCCTCTCAGTGGAGTCCGCCAGTTTAGCAGAAAATCTCTCATCAATATTGAGACAAGGTTCTTTGGGTGGGGGGTGCAGAGCCTCCTGCCCCAAAGCACCCACCCCCCCTCTTGTTGAGGGCATATAGCCTGGCATGGTTCAGGGGGGGGTGTTTGATCGCCCCCCCTCTTCCTGACCTGCCAAGCTGCATGCTTGGATAAGTGCCTGGTATGGACTGGGGAAATGCTGTTTTTAAAACATTTTTATCTGTATTGCCAGGAGACGGCAATGCATTACAGCTGTGAGCAAGTTTTTTTTTCTTTAGAAATGTCATTATTGCCATGGCAAGGTGCTTTGGGTGGGGAGTGCAGAGCCCCCTGCCCCAAAGCACCCACCCCCCCCCCCCATGTTGAGGGCATATAGTCTGGCATGGTTCAGGAGGGGTGTTTGCTCGTCCCCCCCCCTTCCTGATCTGCCAGGCTGCAAGCTTGGATAAGTGTCTGGTATGGACTGGGGCAATGCTGTTTTTAAAACATTTTTATCTATATTGCCGGGAGCCAGCAATGCATTACAGCTGCGATCAAGTTTAAATTACATTTTTTCCTTTAGAAATGTCATTATTGCTGTGGCAAGTTCTATACTTAGCACAGATCCGGCAATTTACAGGCAGACTAAGGGGCCCCCCAGGCATGATATTTAAAGGAATATTTCATTTTTATTGTTTCACTTTAAGCATTATTAAAATCACTGCTCCTTTAAAGACGATTGTTTTAAAAGCGTAAAAAAAAGTACCCGGGTCCCCATACACGTTTTAGGGCAATAACTTGCATATAAGCCTTTAAAATGAAGTGTTTGTGTTCATGTATGGAATTGTTGAATATTCCTCTTTTTTGCTTAAGTTGTATAGTGTTAAGTGCTTTACTTTCTTTGGTATAAACATTAAACTGTACCACATCTTATGCAGTAATGCACATTATAAACCCCTCATACTGCCTGGACTTAGGTGTGAAAGGGATCTTTCATGTATAGGATTAGCCAGGGTTGTAGAAATTGAACAGTGTTACAATTACTTACAGATTAAGTTGCACATTTTAACATCTTTCTTTTTATATAGCTAAGCAATTTAAATTCCCTGTCAAGTGCCCGGAAATAACTTTGAGTATTAAGAAGTTATCACACTCCTAATACATGTGCATCCAGGAAATTGCAAAAAGCACAATGACGTTAATAACATGAACTAGTTAAGGAATGACAGGACGACATTGTATATTTTACATGCCTTGATTAAACTGACAAATTAAAAGGAATGCTTTAGCCAGCTCTGCAGCCATAAAACTTGTCACTGGCTAAGGCGAGGTGATCGATCAATGAGGGAGATAGACCCAGAGGTCGGCCAAAGCCTACAGATATGTTAAAGGATAAGATTGGGGGACTCTGAGTCTCTGTTTATGCATTTTTAATTTTCAGGACACTTATCCATTGTGCTTTGTGCCATTTCTCTTATCTGCCTACAAAGTTCTGTATATAAAATTGAAAATGTAATAAGCTTTGGCTTTGGAGTCAGCCCGAACTTGCAAAATGTACCCTGACATTTAATAAGGATTGCATTAAATTGACACTGATCCAGACATAATAATAAAAGCGCACCTCCTCTTAAAGTTTACCTTATAGTAACTTTAGTTAGTCAGCATGAATATACAGCAACAGTATCATTTAAAAAAAAAAAAAAAACTGTACCTGCTGTAACCAGGTGCATGGCTAGAGAGAGAGAGAGAGCAACTAAAAAGACATTGTGCTGCAGCTGCATTGTGTGCCTATACAAGACCCTTATGGGCCGCACACACGATAGGATTTTCCGACAATAAATGTTGGATGTGAGATTGTTGTCGGAAAATCTGACCATGTGTATGCTACATAGAACATTTGTTGTCGAAATTTCCGCCAAGAGATGTTTGAGAGCAGGTTCTCAAATTTTCCGACAACAAGACTTGTTGTCAGAAATTCTAAGAGTGTGTACACAATTCCGACAACCAAAAGTGAACGCATGCTCGGTATTAAGCAGAAGAACCGCACTGGCTATTGAACTTAATTTTTTTCGGCTTGTCGTACGTGTTGTACGTCACCGCGTTCTGACGTTTGGAATTTAACACAACATTTGTGTGACCCTGTGTATGCAAGACAAGTTTCAGCCAACATCCATTGGAAAAAAAATCCATGATTTTTGTCGTCGGAAAATCCTATCATGTGTACATAGCTTAATGCTGGCTATCAATGCCGGTCAGCCTCCATCCACCAGAGGGAACCAGTGGGATGAAAAAATTGAGATACTTTGACGCAGGCCACACTGAACTGTGGTAAATGTATTCTGGGAAAAGGAACTTGCATAAGAGTAAATGGAGTAATGGACTACATCTCCCAGATATAGATTCTTAATATGGAGGGAAAGGACTGATTTTTTCCCAGGCCTTAGAGGAGAGAACGACCTCTTGCTGGAGGGGACTGCAGAGTGCACATCTCGGCTTTTGTATGTGTATACTCATTGTTTGTAGCCTGAGGCCTGGAGTACTGAGGACTGCACTCATCCTAAGTATAGAACAAGAAGGATTGCTGACAGCCAATAGTCCAGATCGGAGTCCAATCTGTGTCTGGAACTGTTGTGCAGCTGCTTGCTGTGTTTGGTTTTACCACTCCTAGCAGACTTTGTAAGAAAGGGACTGATCATCCACCTAGTAGCATTGAATCACTGCATGCAGAGATTTAAGGAGGATGGTACAGATGTGCACCACCTTAAAGACTGGGTCCCACTGATTACCCATCTGAAGATTGCATTTCAGGAGCCATATGCAATACTTACCAACTGCTACACAGAAACCCTGAACTGAGCTACTATAGTCAGAGATACCTATCCTGGGATATAAATATATACAAAGCAATATATATAGTATATAGAGGGCACTCTGAGAAATGTACTTGCTATTGACAGCAGAGAAACTACTGTGGGTTTTTTTTCATTACTGTTGATACTGTTCATGACTGATGCTGTTTACTGCTAGGTAATCTTGTATTAGTAATACATAGATTTCGAACTGCTATGCTATGCTATTACCTAATAATTACTTCAGTTACCTTACTGTGAGAAAACTGTTTATTTTATCTGCACATTGTTATTTGTGAATTGCTATTTATTTTTAGCCCTTGACAAGATACTTGCTTTACTTATAATTAAGCAGCCTTGTGCTTATTTCCTAACAATCTAACATAGTTGTTAGTGGGATACTAACACTTGTGTCTGCAGCAACCATTTACCTAGCCAGGTGTGTCAGAGGGGGCGAAGCTGTCCACAGAGTTGTGGCAAAAAATTGATAATCCGTCATACCAAGCTGCTCCTTGGTGGTAAGTGCCACACAGTTATCATCAAAAATCTGTTCTTGTCCTTCATTTACTAAGCTCTGGGGAAACTGCACTGGCAGAGTGCAACTGAACTTCCAAAGTGCACAGTCTATTTTCCTTTAGTAAATCCACCATATGGACTCTTTGTTTTGGGCGAGACCATATTACATGCCAGGGGTGTCATTCATAATACACATGAAAATGGTATTGGCTAGCCCCATCGGCCATTACTTACATTATAATGCACTCTTGTATTTGGATGCATGTCTTTAGCTGAAGCAGAAAAGTGGAACTTGAATTCCTGGTGAAGCTAGCTTGCTACCGGAGTCCCATAAAGATATATAAGCAAGCATGTCAATCAACATACCAGTAACCATAAAAATGTAAATGTCGGGTGCAGAGGGTCACCAAATGTCAGTCTAATTAATGATATGACCGCCATCCCTGCTTAGCACTTACTTTACAGTCAATTCTGGCTTTCCTGGTATCAAAATAGGATCAACCTGCTATTAATATAGATTGAAATAAAATTGTACACGATCAACATAAATCCAGTTTAAATAAATATCAATATGAATAGGTCAAGGGGTAAGCTACCCAAGCTCTAGGCTCTGAAAAGATCACAGAAAAAGTCAATAAAGTCTGAATTACTTAACTCACAGCTAAGAAATGATGGGTCATATTCAGCAGTATAAGTTATGACAGAGCGCACCCAGATGGGTCTCCAGATGGGTCTCCAGATAATACAAGGAATGGCAATAATAAATTAACTGTAGTAATGCACCATGTCAGATAAGGTGTGAAGTTTCTGACAATAAATATTCCTTTACATTAGAGACCAACAGAGTGATTTTGCTAAAGGTGATTTCACCGTAACATTCTCTGCTGGACAAATTTCGCCAGAGCGCAAATTCCATTCACTGAGCTGCTAAGGCTAAATAAATGTATCACTACCCCTGCTGGAGCCGCTGGTAATTGGACCTAATTCTCTCCTCTAAACACATGCACAGCCAGGCACACAGCAATTCCAGCATTCTTCAACGACTCAAGAATCAGTCTTCGGGTTATCTTTTTGTTTTTATTTGGGAAAAAGGAACTTGGATAGGGTTGGGGAGCATGGGATACCCCAAACTGTAGAAATTGAGGACCTGATAACTTGCCAGGCTTCTGGGCTGCTCAGTACAAAATGCTGCCTGTGTTGCAAAACTTTAGACTGCACTGTACTGTCTCTTGGCTGAACTTGTATTGCACAGCTCCTGGTTACACTGGACACACTTAGGCAGTAATGCACAACTCCTGGCTGTATTGCACAGTCCTGGTTGCACCAGACACACTTGGGCAGAATTGCACGGCACAGCTTGTAAGGTGAAGCACCCCGTAGTCACTTTTCCACTGTGTAGCAGTAGTAAGTACTTACTCAGTCCTGCACTAAAAGAGTTTCTTCACAACTGCTTTCCTGACTTTCTCTCTCTCCAGGCTGGGGCTTTGATGTCTTCACAGGACTCCTGAGTCTCTTTCTCTCTCTCTCTGCCCCCAGGGGCAGAGCCCCCAGTGCAGCAGTCTGTCCCAGAAGGCTGGACCCTGAAACTCTGCAGCTTGGCTGCTAGGCCTCAAAATGTTTATAGAATACTGGCCACCTACTGGACAACCCTCTCCAGGGATTGGCCAGAGATCCATAAATATTCAAGCTGCTTGTTCTCCTATCCTTCCAGAATCATCTAGAAGACATTAGGAAGTAGCAGAAGAGCAGCCTCTGAGATCTCAAACAACCCAAAGTAAACAACCCCTGCTCCTCTGTTTAGAGTGAAGCCAACTAGATTTGCCTAGCAGCCTACTCTGAACTATGAGGGTGCTACATCAAAAAACGACTCCTTTATTTTTAATTTAGATGATGTATTTTGTTTGGCGGTTATTATATTTAGTGTTTCTTTGTGTGTGAAGCACTGACCCACAAAGGAGCGGCTGGTTTTCTTGGGCTTACCGTTTACCTCCATCGCCTTGTAACTCATTGTTCTTGTCTAGGGGTTCCCGAGGTTGATAGTCCAATAACTGCAGAGACCGACACTTGAATTCCTTTAGGAATTTTTATTTGCTTAAAACGTTGAACAGTAACACAGTCTCTCAGTTGGGAACAGAGGGTATAGGTATGGAAGCTCAGGCACTTTGAAACTTCTGACACTTAATAAATGTCTCTCTCTAGGTAATCCATGGAATAGCCACTCGCAACTGGATATTTCCACTATCGGATAAATCCTGGTTTATGGACTTAGCAGCCGACAAATGACTCAAAATTAGCAAAGTCTCTGCCACAGACTTGGTTGCAAACTTTTAGATGAACACAGAAAGTCTCTCACAGGAACTTAGTTGTAACAGAAGGATGAAAATAGGAACCTTCTTACGGTACCAGTATCTTGCAGCTGGTCCGGCGATACCATAAGAAATGTGGATTCAATTAGTGTCCATACAGCTCAGCATCCATGCTCTTACCGAGCAGCCAGCCTCATGCGTGGCCCTCTTCCGAAGAGTCCTTCCCTGGTTGCATGACGAGTTGCTGGGGCTCTCCAAAACCCAAGATGACACCAACCACTTTAGAATCCTCCTTCCAGTTACTGTGCCTCAGACTAGCCAGTTCCGAGACTCAGAAACGGATGGATCCGCACCCCAGGCCATGAGGGCCCCTGGGGGCTGGTCAGGAGGACCAGGACCATGGAGTCAGAACATACTTCTGGACCGGAACCCAGAACCACGTGACTTCAGCACCTTAAGTACATTGTCCCAGAATACACAGCGAGACAACACACCCACTGATTGGCTCCAAGAGAGAGATTGGTACCCAAAGCGTCCAACCAGACTGCGTTCCAATGCCTGTCAAAGGTACTGCCTACACCTATGTCCAGGCAGAACATTAGTACAGCCCAGCCAAACTGATGCCAAAACCACAATTTAGAAAAATTAACCCCAAGACTCAACTATAGTCTTGGGGGGGAAACTAAATTTACACACATAGCGCGTGCTCTTCAGGAGTACTGGCGCTACATGTGTTTTTGTTGTGTGCATTTCATCAGTATTTCTATACTGCCATTGATTTTACTTTTTTCCCACTATCTTTAAAAAAAAAAAAAATTAAATATAAAACAGTGAGAAACTATTTTTGGACACCAGGGTCCATTTAAAGTCCATTGAACCCTTATAAATTGATGTTGTTGTGAATACCATGGGCAAGGGGCCCCCTAGAGGAACTCTCCTAATCTACCTTGTTGTCAGCCCTCTGCAGGCCTGCTTTAGGCTTTACACAAAAGACCCCTCTTTACCCCTTGGGCACAACTTTCTTTTCCCAGACACGTCCCCTTATAACGGTTAGGAGAAGGAGGAGTGCACACAATTAATGCATTTTAACAGTTTACTGCAGCAATAAAACCAAACATATTTACATACTTTATCCACCTCTTAAAGGTGGCAGCTCACAGCTTAAGACTGAACTCCAGGAAAAATAAAAAAAGTCCTCCATTGAAGTGGGGCTGCACCTGCACTGCAAGGGTTAACTTTCTGTCTAGGGATGTGAAAATCACTTTTACTTAACTGATCTTTCTCTCCTCCGCAGATGGCGCTCCCCTCAGCCTTCTCATATCCAGTGTAAAGCTATGGTCCCTACATCAGTCTTGATGATGTCAGAGGACCTTAGACTGCTGGAGTGTATGGATGTACGGAAGAAGACACTGCAGAGAACAGTCTAGCAGCACAATGGAGACTACAGGACCAAACTTACTTTTCATTTCTGCCACAAAATGTACTCAGGCTGATGGCCAGCATCATTCAACCCATTTTCTCTTGGAGACCAGGTCTTCTCGGGGCCATCTCAAGCCTGTGGCTGGACAGTTGAAGCTCATCTCTTAACACAGTGATGAGCTCATCTCTTTGTCACTCTGCTCTCTCTTCCTATCAGCGTGCTAACTGTCAGCACATGAATGAAATAGCGTCTTGTATCACTATCCCTCTTACATTCAAAACTTGATGTACAGGGAGTGAATGAGGTTTATCAAACACAACACAAAAAAAGAGGACACCCCAGCCTTGTGCATTATCACAAGCGCCAATTATTAAAAAAGAAGTGCGGTTAAAGCTTGTTCGGCTGCATTTCTCTTGTGGATCACAGGAGTGCAGTTTGTTCTGCACTCCTGTGACACATTTTCATCCGACAGGGGGCTTCAGGCCGCCGTCAGCTGATGTCACAGAGCCAGTCCAGGCTGGGGAAAAATCTCGACCAAGATTGCATGGTCACGATCCACCCAGTAGCCTAGATCAGTACCTAGCTCAGCCTGCTCCTGCCCCCTCCACAGCCCAGTGCTCCAGTGAGTGTGTGTGTGTGTGTGTGTGTGTGGGGGGGGGGGTCAGAGCAGAGAGCCCGTGGCTGACACTCAACAGTTCTCTGCTCACAGCACACTGAGAACCGAGCGATTATCTGTGTTTGATCACTGAGTTTTCAGTCTTAAAGGTGGCGGGGGACAAGTCGGACCGCTGCCTAGTTAACCGCTTCAGCCCCGGAAGATTTTGCTGGTGAATGACCAGGTCATTTTTTTTAATTCGCTACTGCATCACTTTAACTGACAATTGCGTGGTCGTGCGACACTGTACCCAAACAAAATTGACGTCCTTTTTTCCCACAAATAGAGCTTTCTTTTGGTGGCATTTGATCATCTCTGTGGTTTTTAATTTATTTATTTTTTATATTGATTGGTTTGTGCAAAAGTTATAGCATCTACAAAATAGGGGATAGATTTATAGCATTTTTATTTTATTGTTTTACTAGTATGGCGGCGATCTGCGATTTTTATCATGACTGCGACATTATGGCGGACACAATGGTCAATTTTGACACATTTTTGGGACCATTGGCATTTATACAGTGATCAGTGCTATAAAAACTATGTTATACCACTTGCTCTTACAGGTAAGCCTATAACAAGTCTTACCTGTAGGTACTGTAAATATCTCCTATATTTACCACATACGCTTGCGCCACTGAAGAAACGGCTCAGTCGTGATGTTTCTTCAGAAGCAGTGCCGTGTCCGGCAGCTCCCATGCCCATGTGCGGGAATGACGTCATCGCAGCTCCAGTCAATCACAGAGCTGGAGTCCGCGAACCTGGAAATAACTCCGGGAGACATGTGGCCAGTCACAGCGGTGTGCGGGGCCACTGCAACAGCTTTGATCTAAGGTAGGTATTTCATAATGAGATATGTGATGCATACTAGCTCATTATGCCTTTATCTTACAAGGTTTGTTTTTATTTTTTTGGGGGTTTACAATCACTTTAAGGATGCCTAGGGTTTGGCTTTGCGTATGCAGCTCACCTTGTAACTTTTCTGATATATGTACTGTAGTTACAGTTATAGTTTAATTTCTTTAATGCCGCGTACACACGACCAGACTTTTCGAGGGACTAAGTCTGACAGACTTTCGACGGAGTTCTGACGGAGTTCTGACGGACTTTCCGAATGAACGGACTTGGCCACACACAATCCCACCAAAGTCTGACGGATTTGAACGTGATGACGTATGACTGGACTAGAATAAGGAAGTTCATAGCCAGTAGCCAATAGCTGCCCTAGCGTCGGTTTTAGTCCGTCAGACTAGCACACACACACGAGCGGATTTCTCAGTAGGAACTGGGTCCGGCAGAGTTCTGTCGGAAAAATTTGAAACATGTTCCATTTCTAAAGTCTGTCAGACTTTTGCAAATCAAAAGTCCGCTGCAGCCCACACACGTTCGAATAGTCTGCCGTAATCATTCCGTCAGACTTTTGATGTTGAAAAGTCTGGTCGTGTGTACGGGGCATAACACATTTTATTTTTTCTAGATAAATTATTCTTCCTTGAGAGATTTTAAGTAAATGCATTTATGAATTATAACTCCTGCTCCATGCTTCAAGCATTAAGAAAGAAATCTACACAGCGCCTTATGCAGTTGCCATCTTCCCCTGACCTCCTTACGTTTCATTATTACACTTTATGTTATTTTACTTTATTTATTACAAAAACATCTCCTTGGATAACTGTCATTCATTTCAAGCTTTTGATCCCCCCAATAAATAAAAAATCTGTTTTCTTTTTTTTTTTTCTATCATGCCATCTTTATCTCAGACATCGCTGGTTCCATTTGACACTCTGGCATTTAAGATAATAAAGCGCTAACGTGCCTACGGTAAAGTTTTGAACAATGGATTTGTCTGTCTGCCCATCCAATAGCCTGCAACCATCTCAAACTGCAGTAACGATGCAGCAAAATTAGCTTTTTAGTCATGTCTCAACAGCAAAAGTAACTTTTATGGCTTCACATAAAAAAAAGGGACTCGTTCTTGAGTGTGGCCTGTAAAGGTAAAATAAATGGCAATTAGGCAGGCATGGTTGCAAACGTCAGGAAATCTTTTTCCAGTATCACTATGCTGACGAGTTTGTAAATCTGAGCTAATTGTGTGCTTTTGCTTCAAAGCACAATACGACAGATCTGCTCAGATCAATTTATATTACAACAATCATAGGAAAGGTGCACAATACAAAATTCTACAGCACACTCTAAAGTTATAGCATAACAATATCAAACTACACTATTTAACCACTTCAATACCAGGCACTTAGACACCTTCCTGCCCAAGCCAATGTTCAGCTTTCAGCGCTATCGCAATTTGAATGACAATTGCACGGTCATGCTACACTTTACCCAAACAAATTTTTTATCATTTTGTTCCCACAAATAGAGCTTTCTTTTGGTGGTATTTGATCACCTCTGTGATTTTTATTTTTTGCGCAACAAATAAAAAAAACGAAAATTTAAAAAAAAATTTTTTTTTTTCGTTGTTTCTGTTAAATTTTTTTGTAAATAAGTACGTTTTCATCTTCAATGATGGGCACTAATATGTGGCACTGATGGGCACTGATGATGGGCACTGATGGGTACTGATAGGTGGCACTGATGGGCACTGACAGGTGGCATTGGTATGCGGCACTGATGGGCACTCATAGGTGGCACTGATGGGTACTTATGGGTGGCACTGATAGGTGGCACGTATGGGCACTGATGGGCATAGATGGGCACTGATAGATGGCACTGATGGGTGGCACTGATGACACTGATGGGTGGCATTGATGACACTGATGGGTGGCATTGCTGGTGATAACTTTATTATCTTCCACAATGGTGCCGGTCAGTGCCCATATGTGGGCACTGATTGGCACAGATTTGGCATTTATTTGCACATATGGATGGCCATGGGGGATGTACCTGGCCATCCACATGTTATGTGCCTCCCTGGTGGTCCTGGTGGCTTCCCTGGTGGTCCAGTGTGGTAATCCGAGGGGGGCTGCACTGACCCTCTTGTCAGGAGAGCCGCCGATCGGCTCCCATTACTCGCGGCTGTCAGACGCGACTGAGGAAAAGCCGATCACCTTCTCTTCCTGTTTACATCGTGATCAGCCATGAATGGACACGGTTGATCACTTGGTAAAGAGCCTCCGTCAGAGGCTCTTTACCGAGATCAGTGTAGCGGTGTGTCAGACTGGCAGAACACACCACCAATCACCGCGATGCATGCCCCCATGGGCGCATGGCAGCTGTTATTCTGAAGGACATCATATGATACCCAGTCAGGATAACGGAACCACCGCCCGGCTGTCATTTTGCTATAGGCTGGACGTTAAGTGGTTAAACATTTTAGGTTTAAAACAGGTTTTATTGCCTATGAGAACATGTGAACCAAAATAAAAAAGTATATTTAATCCATCATGAAAAATAAATAATTCTAAATGTAGCAACCTTGTCTTAAACAGGGCTACAAGTAGTTGAAGAGGTTGAAGGGGTGGGGGGTCAGCCTGTCAGTTCTCAGACCATATGTTGCACACTGCATCAAATTGGTCTGCATGGCTTTCATCCCAGAAGAAAGCCTCTTCTAAAGCTGATGCACAATAAAGCCTGCAAACTGTTTTCGGAAGACAAGCAGACCAAAGACATGGATTACTAGAACCATGTTCTGTGGTCTGATGAGACCAAGATAAACGTATTTGGTTCCGATGGTGTCAAGCATGTGTGGTGGAAACCAGGTGAGGAGTACAAAGACAAATGTGTCTTGCCTACAGTCAAGCATGTTGGTGGGAGTGTCATGGTCTGGGTCTGCATGAGTGCTGTCGCGCATTGGGGAGCTATAGTCATTGAGGGAACCATGAATGCCAACATGTACTGTGACATACTGAAGCAGAGCATGATCCCCTCCCTTCAGAGACTGGGCCACAGGGTAGTATTCCAACATGCTAACGACCCCAAACACACCTCCAAGATGACCACTGCCTTGCTAAAGAAGCTGAGAGTAAAGGGGATAGACTGGCCAAGCATGTCTCCAGACCTTAACCCTATTCAGCATCTGTGGGGCATCCTCAGATGGAAGGTGGAGGAGTGCAAGGTCTCTAACATCCACCAGCTCTGTGATGTCATCATGGAGGAGTGGAAGAGGACTCAAGCGGCAACCTGTGAAGCTCTGGTGAACTCCATATCTTGTACTTGCGCTAAGGCAGTACTGGAAAGAAATAGTGGCCTCGCAAAATATTGACACTTTGGGCCCAATTTGGACATTTTTACCTAGGGGTGCACTCACTTTTGTTGCCAGCGGTTTAGACATTAATGGCTGTGTGTTGAGTTATTTTGAGGGGACAGCAAATTTACACTGTTATAGAAGCTGTACACTCACTACTTTACACTGTAGCAAAGTGTCATTTCTTCAGTGTTGTCACATGAAACGATATAATAAAATATTTACAAAAATGTGAGGGATGTACTCATTTTTGTGAGATACTGTGTATATATATATATATATATATATACACACACACACACACACACACACATATATATATATATATATATATATATATATATATATATCCAAGAATCTGCTTGAAGCTTGTGCAATGTTTTGCTGATGCTGCTTAGGCATTTACAAGCAAAGATGAAATAATGGCCACGTGTTTATGGCCTTAGTGAGCAGGGAGGAACCAATTGTAAAAATATTAGTACTATCACTAAAATATGCTTTGGCTACAGGTGCATTTTAATAAATCTGCTTATCAAAGGTACTTCAGACAAGCTGAATTCAGCCTGTCAGTACAATTACAAATTCAAGAAAGAAGTTATCAGTCATCTCATCTTCCCACAAGCAATATTTTTGCATTTTTTCTAACAGACGGAATGAATATTTCAACAGTCTATTGATTTCAGCGTACTTCTTTGTTCATCTCGCATTTTTACAATGCATCAATCAACCATAAACCGTCCGCGGCGTTATGGGGAGATTAGCGGAGGCATATTCCTCTCGCATCAGTATGCAGAGAAAATTACCAAACTACGTCAAGGTGATCAGTTTGGAGAGATGGAATTGGAAATGGGTCTGGAGACTGTAATCAGGGTGACAATAGATTGTAGAAAGTAGATCAATAATTATTATAATTACATACGTTTTGTCAGAGCTCCTCGGTAAATCTCCAAAGATATAAGAAAAAAAGGAAAATTAAATTTTTTATGCTATTGTGTTGCTGACGACCTTTGAGAGCTGAACATTGTCAGCTGGCTTTTCTTCTCTTTTTTTTTTTGTTCCCGTAATATGATTAATTATATTAATCTTCTTGGAATTAAAGGTACTGTGTGATTGATCATGTCACCTGGATAACAAATGTAATTAGCTTATTGCTTCTTTATTAAAATAAGATGATGAAGGTAATTGTGTCAAGATATTTATCAAACAGATTTAAGGGAGGAAAAATGACATGCCTTAAAAAAGAATATGCTCTGAAAATGTTAACTAAACAATAAACAAGCACAGATGATTGTAGCTAATTGAACATCATTTGAACATAAAAAACATATTTTTTTAAGGGGTAAAGATGGCTATATACTGTGCTATCAGAATGGCAGATTCAACCAAATTAAAGTGCAAGTCAACCTAAAATATATTTTTTATTTATTATTTTATTTCTATATTTTTGGACCAAGTAAAAATGGGTTTTATTCATTCAACCTATTAGTGAGATATCCATTTACTTCCTGTCCCTGTCACAGGAACACAAAGTTAGTAGAGATGAGGTTCAGGTTCTCCATTACCATGGTGTTCAAGGCAAATCCTGCAGGTTCGAAAATCATGACCCTAACAAATACATGTGCAGATTCACCCACATAAACTATAATGACATATATGGCCTTTGAAGTATTGCCAACCCCCACACTAGAAAAGGGATGTCACAGAGCAGCCATGTCAGTGACTTGGAAGAGGTTAGGGTCAGTAAGGAAACTGCCTATTGCATTGCTAGCTATTTGGCCAATCAATCCCTTTGCCGCTATTTCATTGTTGTTATTATTATTTGTCTTTATTATAATTATTTTAATTATTATTATTATTTAAGATATATGGTCTTTTTGTCTTTCATTTTCTTTTGTGGTTGCTTTAATGTCAGATGTCACTTTAAGTGGTGTCATGTCCAAAGGGGTGATAATTTGTGGCACTCTAACACAGGAGTTTTGTTACTGGCTAGATTACCAGGTGAAAACAGAGAGAAAAACGGAAAATAAATGCAGCCTGTAAAGGAAATTTGTAGGTTCTGTATATAATTGTATGCTATTTTGTATGTATTGCACACTGCCCTCACTGTGCACACGGCACTAATAATGTTTTCAGTACATGTTTGCATTCTTTCGAGTCCTGATTAGAATTATCTTGCCTATGATACACCCCTTGTTACAATAAACGTACAATTGTAATATTAATGTGATACCTATGTAATCGTGTGTATAAAAACCTTCAATTGCATCATAATAAAGTTATTTGGAAAGATGCAGAGTGTATCTTTTGTGTCTGTTCCCTACTGCAGTAGTTGTTATTAATTTGGAACCACTAATCAATATGAAGAAAGGCGTTGCCTATCTATAAAATGTCCAGGTCAGATGGCGAGCCAGCCAGAAGGATTTACAGGTGACCCTGAGAATTCGAAACGAGGAGATGGAGATGATCTGGAAATTTCTGATAAATCAGCCGGCTGAGGTAAGCCTTTTGCTTACATTTGAGTTATCAGACTTCCTTGATCGGTAAGGCATTTTCGGGACAAAGGGTACCTATTTTACTCTCCTTATTCGAACTGTATTGATTTTCTGTCATACTCCCTGCACGACTCCCTGACTGCCAGGACCAATCAATGGAGATTGAATGAAAGTCTCTTGCAGGATAAGGAAGTATTAGCGGATGTAAATAAGGAACTGGACTTTTACTTTAGCGCCAATGACACTCCTGACTGCGACCGTGGAATAATCTGAGAGGCTCACAAGGTGGTTATTATAGGCGTGCTGATAAAACATGGATCCAGGATCAAGCAAAAGTGTACCGAACAGCTCAGGGTGCTTCTTGCGGACCTTGCCACGCTGGAGAGCTGTCATAAAAGGGTGCAGTCCTCCTCATTGGAGAGAGACCTTCTTATCAAACGTACACAAATTGCAGATCTTCTCCAATTTAAGGCCAAGGCGGCGTTGCAGGTCTGCAGGAGGTTCTCCTATGAATCTGGGGATAAGTGTGGGAAACTATTAGCGAGAACACTGCGAGAGCTGAGACTGGCGACCTACATCCCACACATAGTCCCGCCCAACAGACCCAAAGTCACGAAACCCCACGACATAGCACGGTAATTTAGGGAATTCTACAACTCCCTGTACAATCTGACCACCAAATCCCCCACCCAAGAACAGATAGACTCATATCTCTCATCGTCACTTATGCCCCAATTAGCAGATGCAGACAGAGACATTTTTGAGGACCCCATTACTATTGAGGAACTTCAGGCAGCGGTCGTGCCATTAAGCAGGGCAAAGCACCAGGCCCAGATGGTCTGACAGGCCAATATTATAGGACCCTACTCCCTTCTCTCGCCCCATATATGGTCAAGCTGTTTAATGCACTCGGCTCGTCTGCAACATTCGTGGCTGACACCTTATTAGCACACATCTCGATGATCCACAAGAAAGGGAAAGACCTAGCCTCCTGTGGAAGTTACCGACCAATCTCATTGCTCAATTTGGACCTAAAACTTTTTACAAAAATACTGGCCAACAGGATTCAACACCTTATTCCGAACTTGATCCACTTAGATCAAGTGGGCTTTGTTCCTACACGGGAGTCTAGGGACATCACTACAAAAGTGTTGATTTTACTTCAGACAGTCAACAAATCCCAGACGCAATGCGTATTTCTTAGCACCGATGCAGAGAAAGCCTTTGAATTGGAACTTTATGTTAGCAGTTTTACGGTATGCCGGCTTTGGCAACAGAATGCTGCAGTGGATTTCTGCAATCTACTCCTGACCAGCAGCTCTCATTCGAGCCAACGGATACTATCGGACCCCTTTAAAATTACAAACGGGACACATCAGGGATGCCCACTCTTGCCCCTCCTCTTCACCCTGTCACTGGAACCCTTTCTCTGCTCAATCAGATTCAGTCAGGACATTACTGGAATCAAAATAGGAGATGACCAACACAAAATCTCAGCCTATGCCGACGACATGCTATTCTCGCTCACGAACCTTCTTACTCCCCAACTTGATGAGGCAGTTTAAGAACTATGGAGCTCTCTCCAATATCTGAATTAATTTCAATAAGCAATAGGGGTCAACTTCCCACAATTATTGATCGCTCGGCTTCAGGAAACATTTAAAATTAAATTGACAGACAAAGCGCTGACTTATTTAGGCACATAGATTCCACCCAACATAGCCAAAATCTTCAAGATAAACTTCCCCCCACTGTTGCAAAAAGTTAAACTACTTCTATATAAATGGAAAGCAGGCCTCCATTCTTGGTTTGGTCACTGCAACATTATAAAAATTAGCATCCTCCCCAAGTTCCTCTACCTCCTCCATGCGTTACCAATCCACATACATTAAGCAGGTCCAAAGGACTTTCTTTGACTTCATCTGGGCACAGAAACGTCCACGGGTAAAACGTGAACAGCTAATGCTCCCTAAGCATTACAGGGGATTGGCAGTTCCAGACATGCGTAAATATTACCAAGCTATACATTTGAGTAGGCTGATTGATTGGAACAGACATGCAGACTTCAAAATATGGGTTTGTATTGAACAGGGTCAATCGGCTGTCCCTCTTGGTAGGGCCCCCTGGGGCTTTTCCTCCCTGCCAAGGGAGGTGATGGACCACCCTTTAATAGGCAACACAGCCAAACTCTGCTCAGTCCTGCGCTCATCTACCTCCCTATACTCATGGACTTCTCCCCTGTATCCGATACTGGGGAACCCGCTCATCCCTCCGGGAATGGGCGACGTGGAATTCCGGAGCCTGCTGAGAGCGGGCTGCGTGCACGCCTCCAGTTACGTAATGACAAGGGCGTGGCCAACAATTTCGGAGTTGATGTGACATTCGGGCATTTTCCGATTGAGATTTTGGAGTGCCCTCCAGATTGTTCACTTTTTCAGAACTCTCCCGCCTCCGTGGTTGTTTGCCAGGCCTCTAACCACTTTTGAATAATTTTGTTCAGAGACAGGAGCAATGCCCCACACACTATCCGCCAATTACGAGGTACTAGTCACTCCTGCGGAAATGTCTTGAACTGCATTAAGGAATGGGAACAAGACCTGGATAAATCTTTCAATACATCACAGAGACAACACATACTCAGGTTTACATACAAATCCTCTATTTGTACAAAAACCTCTGATCAGTGTTCGAGATGCCAGGGAGAAAGGGGCACCATACTACACATTTTCTGGTCCTGCCCCAAATTAGAACATTTTTGGAAGGAGGTCCAACGCATCCTCCAAAAATTCATGGAACAGGTAAAACCAGATGACCCGGCCTTCTACCTCCTCCGTGCTTCTAACGTACCAGGGAAGATATACAAAAAATCTATTATTCGCCACCTCAACGCCGCTAAGGCATGCATCCCTCTTAAGTGGAAATCTCCCCAACAATAGGGATGTGGATACCCAAAGTAAGGGAAATCAGTAAAATGGAAACTTCGTTCTTTCGACAAGACACCAACAGGAAACGTGCTCTAAGACCTGGTCACTGTGGAGCGTATTCCTTTTCTCGGACGAGGAGAAGACCCTTCTTAACGGCGATGTGATGGCAACTTGAATGGCTACAATTAT
This sequence comes from Lithobates pipiens, assembly GCF_037356315.1. Classification (NCBI taxonomy): domain Eukaryota; kingdom Metazoa; phylum Chordata; class Amphibia; order Anura; family Ranidae; genus Lithobates; species Lithobates pipiens. The sequence continues at coordinate 543,151,379 of NW_027507764.1, forward strand.
CCTTTTAATTAATGGCTCATATGGCTACGGTGCACCTACAGTGCTCGCCCTGACACTCCCCTCGCGTTCGACGAGTTCACACTAGATACATCCCCACACACCCACTCGCCTCCCCCTTTCCTTCCCTTCTAGTCTTTCTTTTTCTTGTCTTTTTTTCCCCTTTTATTTTACAGGAACCCAGATTTCTGGGGCTCCAGATATAATATATAAAGTTACAAAATTGTTTAGAACTGGTCCAGGACCCTAACTGGAGCAGCATGAATAGATAGCCAGCTCTCGTGTTTAGGAACACTGGAGACATCAGATGGCAGATTATCAGTTTGTCCTTCAGATGCTGTAAATTGCCTCCAAACATAGTATATACTTGCGATGCTGTATTATGCAACTGACTGTATGTATCCAGATGTTTGTATTATGCAAATGACTGTATGTATCCAGAAGTTAAGCAGGGAAATATTAAATAGTTAAAAGAAAGTGAGAGAATGATATGCATGTGTTGTGTACAAATTGGAAAAATGTAAGCGATTTTAGAGAGATATTTGTGTATGTGTGTGAATGCTGGAACCTTTAGTTCTATCTCTTGTGTGTGTCATGTATGCAGATGTGACCCTCTCCTTTGCGCTCTCATGAAAGAATGTAGCTGGGATGAGAGATCAGTGATAAGCTTGAAGGACACCATGCCAATTTCTGTTTTTTAGACAAAACATTTATAACAAAATGTGCCAGGTTAACAAATCTAATGATAAACAATGTGATAACAATTATTTTTGAATCTGTTTTCCAAACATGGTAAAATGAAGGATACATTTAACTGTGTATTACACAAATTGAATATCCTTTCATAGTGGATTTAAAAAAGGGAAATTATGTAAAATTAAGTAAAATGTAAAAATATATCTTTGGATATATATTAGAATTAGGGTGTGATATTGAGATTATCACTTGAGTATTCATTTCTGATAGGAGTTTAACAATTTTATTAATAATATAGATATATTGTAACTGGTTTAGTCAATCTTTGGTTGGACATGAAATCCAGGTTAATGGGGAAATTTGTAAAAATGGGATTAATTTAGTTTAAGATAACAATATTGTAATTTTACATTTATTGAGTGAAAAAAAAAAAAGATTAAGATGAAGTTGTTAATTGGAATACAGCTGCTGGTGTTTAACAAAGCCAAGATGGATAGGATACATAAGAAGTTTGTCTACAAAAATTTAATCTAAAGGGCTGATAATAACTTGATGTGCATTCCATGATGTTAGAGTAATAATAAATAAAATGTAAATATAACAGACCCATCACATCAAGTCCAAACACCCTGTTAGGATAGATGCCACCTGCAGTCAATTGTATAGTTTTTGATGTGGTTGAGAGCTTTCTGGTCTGTCATATACAGATTGTTCGTCCTTTTGTTTTTTTGAAATCCAAAGCAAAATATGTGGATTGTGAAATGATGTGCCCCTTTTCCTTGTAAGTGACATGGTATAAGCAGAAGAATATTTTAGATTTATGGAAATCTCTGCATGACTGCAGGGTATTGTTATAATTTATTATACATAGTACATAGTAGGTGAGGTTGAAAAAAGACACAAGTCCATCAAGTCCAACCTATGTGTGTGATTATATGTCAGTATTACATTGTATATCCCTGTATGTTTCAGTTGTTCAGGTGCTTATCTATTCTATTCTATCTATTATATTATCTATTCTTGAAACTATCAATGCCCCTCGCTGAGGCCACTGCCTGTGGAAGGGAATTCCACATCCTTGCCGCTCTTGCAGTAAAGAACCCTCTACGTGGTTTAAAGTTAAACCTCTTTTTTTTTTTTTATGAGTGGCTACGAGTCTTGTTGAACTCCCTGTTGTGAAAAAGTTTATATACCTATTGTGGGGTCACCAGTATGGTATTTGTATATTGAAATCATATCCCCTCTCAAGCGTCTCTTCTCCAGAGAGAATAAGTTCAGTGCTCGCAACCTTTCCTCATAACTAATATCTTCCAGACCCTTTATCAGCTTGATTACCCTTCTTTGTACTCGCTCCACTTCTAGTACATCCTTCCTGAGGACTGGTGCCCAGAACTGGACAGCATATTCCATGTGAGGCTGAACCAGAGTCTTGTAGAGAATTATTATTTTATCTCTGGAGTTGATCCCCTTTTTAATGCATGCCATTATTCTGTTTGCTTTGTTAGCAGCAGCTTGGAATTGCATGCCATTGTTGAGCCTATCATCTACTAGGACCCCCAAGTCCTTTTCCATCCATTGTGTTAGTCGACATCAGGAAAATAATGTCAAATGAAAACTAAGGACTTGTGTTATCTAGCTAAAACCAACAACAGAGCAAGCAATGAGAAATTATAACATTGCCAGGAAAAAGTTGTCTTTTGAAATATGAAACTGGAGTTCCTACACAAACAGCATGATAGAAAACAAGCCATTGTAATATATTTATGCAAGCTGGACCCAGTAATGAAGGGTTCACCCCAATATATCAGACATTATTTTGGTAAAATATTAAATTTTTAATGGTCCCACATTCTGCGCTGCAAATATACAGCTAACTAAATGTTTGTCTAATGAAAGGTTCAAAATATGAATTTGTTTTCTTTGTTTATGTACAAATCTAACAATAAAAAATGTGTATATTTGAATCCAGCCACCTTATTGCCTCTATTGTAGGAGGCTGGAGACATAGAAAAAACAAATGTGTTAAATTGATGACGTATGAATCAGCTGCTGCGAGCCCAGTGCAGGACACACTCCCTGGAGACCCAGATATTTAATTTTTTATAGAGTTGATACTGTTTTATACTGATATGGTTTTATACTGAGTATGCAGTTTATGAAGGATACTCTGTATTCAGAGTCATTGGATCCTTTCCCCCGAGCTCAAGAAGCAGAGCTCTATGATTTAGCAAAGCCTGTGAGCTATAAAAAGAGTATATATATTCATATATACTCATATGCTATATATATTCATATAGATAGTAGAGAATTAAAGAGCTTTTGGTTCCATTTCCAGGGCCAGAAGGTTGTTTTTACGTTGACAGGTAAACCAATAAAGCATGGCAAGTTCATTTGATCGGCTGTTTTCAGCCTTCCAGCTTCTTGCTGAGGTAGCCATACTAACATTAAAACTCACACAAGGAAGCAGACCAGGTGACTAAGGATGCTGCATTTACAGCCCCAGACACTTGCTGGGTCTGTACAACTCACAGATTCCACCCTAGTTCTGGCCCAGTATAGCTGGGATTAATAAATCAACTTTAAGGACCCCAGAAAGAGAAGAACAAGTGGTCCACAGGGGGCCACTTCTTACGAAACAAGACTTTGGAAAGGTGATCATTTATGTCTGGAAGCCACTCTTTTCCCTCCACCGTGACACATGGACTGTGTCATCAGTCACAAGCAGTTATGGCTGCCTTAGTGTATAAGCATGGGATAGAGCCAGGGTTCACCACAGTTGTTTTTTTTTATACCAGATCACTTCTTGTTTTACCTGTTACAAAAAGTATTACCAAAAGCTGAACATCCTTTCCAGAGATTACAAAAAGGTTTATCCAGATGCCCAAGTCAGGATCTTACAAGTATGCATTTTGTTTGTATTGACATGTTTTCTGGATGTCCAGTGGCAAATGCTACTGCAAAGGCTGCAGTAAAAAGTGTTATCAGAAATAGTTTGTAAGTACAGAGTGCAGAATCTACAGAGAGTAACAGAGGAAATCATTTTTAGAGGAGAGTCCTTACTAGAAGTTTTGCGGTTTTATTTTTACGCCCCCTACTGTCTACAATGTAGCTGCAAGTACAGTAAGAAACTAGAAAATTTGCCTGAATGTGTTCTTATGTTAAGCCTCAAAGGGGATGTCGGAATCTCTCCCTATGGGATTTTGTCTGGGAGTGTTACTCACTTGCTTATATTTTGTCTCAGCAGCTGAAATCCTCCATTTGGATCACAGAGAATGTTGCTGATCTTTTAAGGTTTTTGACAACTAATTTATGTGTTTTCTCCCCAATTCCAGATCCTAAAAGTTTGGCAAAATCTAAAACTAAAGCCAGGTGACTTGTGGATTGTTAAGAGACATTTATATATAAATGTTTGGAGACTCAATACAGCATCTATTTCATGTACAATTGTGCAAAACTTGAAGGAAAAGTCACCTGGATCCACACCAGACACTGCAAAAATGACTAAATTAAAGAAATCTCTGTGTTTGATTTGTTTCCCTCTTGTGATCACAGTCTAGGGTACTTTTTGATTCAATTACTTTAATTGTAAGGGAAATATATATATATAGTAGTAGTATATAAGTAGTTTAGCCATGTTGAAGTCATATTTGTCTTTTGTACATCTTCCATGTTATGTAGAATTGTCTGTGTTTACATATGCTGATAAGTCATCATGCCAACAATTAAGCTAGAAGGTCATTCTGGCCACAGGAGTGTCAATGCAAAAAAAAGTTTTAAAAACTGCCATTTTTCGGGAGCAGTGATTTTAATAATGCTTAACCACTACAGCCCCGGACCAATAAACACCTTAAGGACCAGAGGTCTTTTTCCAATTTCGCACTGCGCTGCTTTAACTGGTAATTGCGCGGTCATGCAATATTGCACCCAAACGAAATTTGCGTCCTTTTCTTCCCACAAATAGAGCTTTCTTTTGATGGTATTTGATTGCCTCTGCGATTTTTATTTTTTGCGATATAAATGGAAAAAGAGCGAAAATGTTGAAAAAAAAAGATATTTTCTTCTTTTTGTTATAAGAAAAATCGAATAAACTAAATTTTAGTCATACATTGAGGGCAAAATTTATTCAGCCACATGTCTTTAGTAAAAAAAATGTCAATAAGCGTATATTTTTTGGTTTGCGCAAAAGTTGTAGCGTCTACAAACTAGAGTACATTTTCTGGAATTTACACAGCTTTTAATTTATGACTGCCTATCTCATTTATTGAGGTGCTAAAATGGCAGGGCAGTACAACCCCCCCCCCCAAATGACCCCATTTTGGAAAGTAGACACCCCAAGGAAATTGCTGATGGGTATGTTGAGCCCATTGAATATTTATTTTTTTTGTCCTAAGGGATTGAATAATGACAAAAAAAAAAAAAAAAAATTTACTAAATGATATGTTGCTCACACATGCCATGGTTATATGTGGAATTGCACCCCAAAATATATTCCGCTACTTCTCCCGAGTATGGGGATACCACATGTGTGGGACTTTTTGGGAGTCTAGTCGCGCACGGCACCCCAAAAACCAATCACCACCTTCAGGATTTCTAAGGGTGCAAATTTTTGATTTCACTCCTCACTACCTATCACAGTTTCGAAGGCCATAAAATGCCAAAATAGCACAAAACCCCCCAAAATGACCCCATTTTGGAAAGTAGACACCCCAAGATATTTACTGAGAGGCATGTTGAGTCCATGGAATATTTTATATTTTGCCACAAGTTGCGGGAATATTACAAACTTTTTTTTTTTGCACAAAGTTGTCACTAAATGATATATTGCTCACACATGCTATGGGCATATGTGAAATGACACCCCAAAATACATTCTGCTGCTTCTCCTGAGTACAGGGATACCACATGTGTGGGACTTTTTGGGAGCCTAGCCGCGTACGGGACCCCGAAATTCAAGCACCGCCTTCAGGATTTCTAAGGGCATACATTTTTTCCTCACTACCTATCACTACCTATCACAGTTTTGAAGGCCATAAAATGCCAAGATGGCACAAAACCCCCCAAATGACCCCATTTTGGAAAGTAGACACCCCAAGCTATTTGCTGAGGGCCATGTTGAGACCATTGAATATTTTTTTTTTGTCCCAAGGGATTGAATAATGACAAAAAATTAAAAAAAATTTTTTTTTTACAAAAAGTTGTCACTAAATGATATATTTCTCACACATGCCATGGTTATATGTGGAATTGCACCCCAAAATAAATTCTGCTGCTTCTCCCGAGTACGGGGATACCACATGTGTGGGACTTTTTGGGAGTCTAGTCGTGCACGGCACCCTGAAAACCAATCACCACCTTCAGGATTTCTAAGGGTGCAAATTTTTGATTTCACTCCTCACTACCTATCACAGTTTCGAAGGCCATAAAATGCCAAAATAGCACAAAACCCCCCAAAATGACCCCATTTTGGAAAGTAGACACCCCAAGATATTTACTGAGAGGCATGTTGAGTCCATGGAATATTTTATATTTTGCCACAAGTTGCGGGAATATTACAAACTTTTTTTTTGCACAAAGTTGTCACTAAATGATATATTGCTCACACATGCTATGGGCATATGTGAAATGACACCCCAAAATACATTCTGCTGCTTCTCCTGAGTACAGGGATACCACATGTGTGGGACTTTTTGGGAGCCTAGCCGCGTACGGGACCCCGAAATCCAAGCACCGCCTTCAGGATTTCTAAGGGCATACATTTTTTCCTCACTACCTATCACTACCTATCACAGTTTTGAAGGCCATAAAATGCCAAGATGGCACAAAACCCCCCAAATGACCCCATTTTGGAAAGTAGACACCCCAAGCTATTTGCTGAGGGCCATGTTGAGACCATTGAATATTTTTTTTTTTTTGTCTCAAGGGATTGAATAATGACAAAAAATAAAAAAAAAATTTTTTTTTACAAAAAGTTGTCACTAAATGATATATTTCTCACACATGCCATGGTTATATGTGGAATTGCACCCCAAAATATATTCTGCTACTTCTCCCAAGTATGGGGATACCACATGTGTGGGACTTTTTGGGAGTCTAGTCGCGCACGGCACCCTGAAAACCAATCACCACCTTCAGGATTTCTAAGGGTGCAAATTTTTGATTTCACTCCTCACTACCTATCACAGTTTCGAAGACCATAAAATGCCAAAATAGCACAAAACCCCCCAAAATGACCCCATTTTGGAAAGTATTTACTAAGCTATTTACTAAGAGGCATGTTGAGTCCATGGAATATTTTATATTTTGCCACAAGTTGCGGGAATATTACAAACTTTTTTATTTTGCACAAAGTTGTCACTAAATGATATATTGCTCACACATGCTATGGGCATAAGTCAAATTACACCCCAAAATAAATTCTGCTGCTGCTCCCGAGTACGGGGATACCACATGTGGGGGACTTTTTGGGAGCCTAGCCACGTACGGGACCCCGAAAACCAAGCACTGCCTTCCGGATTTAAATATAAAATGCTACCAAAAAAACTGTTAGCGATTGCAGGGATCAGGCCTGACTCTGCGATCACTGCAGTTATGTGTTTAGTGTTTTGTAAGTGACAGTGATCGATCGATACTGCACTTGGGTGGGCTGGGCAGAGGGGCAAAACGCAGGTGCTAGCAGGTATCTGGGCTGATCCCGCTAACAATGCGTTTTTTTGGAACCCTAAACTGCTGGGGACGCTAGTATAGATCTGATCAGTTCAGATATTGATCTGTTCAGATTCTATACCACTACAGGAGGTTTATGCTTTGCGTGTGGGTGTTTAGCGGTACTGGCACTAACCTAGCGCTGCCTGGGGCGACGCAGACCCTGACCCTAAAACCTAATTGATATCACCCGCCGGGTGATCAGGGGGTTAAACCTTTATTGGGTAATAAATGGTGGGTGCCCCGATGCTATAAAAAGCAAACTAACCAGAGTCACCCGTAACACTTATACGGTGATCAGTGGTGAAAGGGTTAACTAGGGGCAAAACTAGCTACCTAGCGACACTAGCGACACTAATGCAGCGATCAGAAAAATGATCGCTAAGTGACACTGGCAAAAGGGGGTGAAAGGGTTAACTAGGGGCAATCAGGGGGTTAAAACCATTATTGGGTAGTATATCGGGGTACCTAGCGCTATAAAAACCTGGCGGTGAACCTAAAAAAATAACTAGCTACCTAGCGACAGTAGCGACACTAATGCAGCGATCAGAAAAATGATCGCTTAGTGACACTGGCAAAAGGGGGTGAAAGGGTTAACTAGGGGCAATCAGGGGGTTAAAACCATTATTGGGTAGTATATCGGGGTACCTAGCGCTATAAAAACCTGGCGGTGAACCTAAAAAAAATAACTAGCTACCTAGCGACAGTAGCGACACTAATGCAGCGATCAGAAAAATGATCTCTTAGTGACACTGGCAAAAGGGGGTGAAAGGGTTAACTAGGGGCAATCAGGGGGTTAAAACCATTATTGGGTAGTATATCGGGGTACAGTGTAAATCTGTGTAAAAAATTATTAAAAAACACACACACACACCGTTGGGAAAAGTCCTTTATTAAAAAAGAAAAAAAAAGATTCCAGCGGTGGTAATCCACTCTTGCGATCCAGCGATGGCTGATCTCTTCTCCGGGGTCCAGTGATGGGTGATTTGTTCCAGCGGCGGGTGATCTCTCCCGATGGTCCAGCGCAGTGCATCTATCCTGTCTCCACCAGAGACACTGCGGGAATCCCGGCAGCCTGACATGTTTTAGCTGAGGACGGGGCCACCCGTCACCTGACCCCGCCCCCTCTGACGCAAGGGAAAAGCCGGGCTTCCCCAGAGGGGGCGGGGTCACCCGAACGTCACTGGGGAGGCCCGGCTTTCCCCTTGCATCAGAAGGGGTGGGGTCAGGTGACGGGTGGCCCCGTCCTCCTCAGCTAAGACGTATCAGGCTGCCAGGATTCCCGCAGTGTCTCCAGTGGAGACAGGATGGATGCACTGCGCTGGACCATCGGGAGAGATCACCCGCCGCTGGAACAGATCACCCATTGCTGGACCCCGGAGAAGAGATCAGCCATCGCTGGATCGCAAGAGTGGATTACCACCGCTGGAATCTTTTTTTTTTTTTTTTTAATAAAGGACTTTTCCCAACGGTGTGTGTGTGTGTTTTTTAATAATTTTTTACACAGATTCTGATAAGCCCCCCACCTGCAGACCCCCACAACCACCGACTAGGGTTGTGGGGATGAGGCCCTTGTCCCCATCAACATGTGGACATGGTGCTTTGAGGGGTCACAGACCCCAAAGCATCCTCCCAATGTTGAGGGCATGTGGCCTGGTACAGTTCAGGAGGGGGCGCTCTCTCGTCCCCCCCTCCTCTTTTCCTGCGGCCTGCCAGGTTGCCAGCTTGGATAAAGGGTTTGGTATGGATTTTTGGGGGGAACCCCACACTTTTTTTTTTATCAATGACTTTCAATGACTGTTCTCTGTATTACAATGAGCCGACAATTCATTATAGCCACGAGTGCTTTTAAATTACTTTTTTCCTGCAGAAATTACACTTTGTGCAGGGACAGTTCTAAGCATGGGAAACATTCGCCCCTTTACAGGCATACTATACACACACCCTAGGTACAACATTTAAAGGAATATTACACTTTTATTGTTTCACTTTAAACATTATTAAAATCACTGCTCCTGAAAAAACTGCAGTTTTCAAAACTTTTTTTTTGCATTGATACATGTCCCCTGGGCCAGGACCCAGGTCCCCAAACACTTTTTATGACAATAACTTGCATATAAGCCTTTAAAATTAGCACTTTAGATTTCTCCCATAGACTTTTACAGGGTGTTCCATGGATTTTCGAAATTTGCCGCGAACACCCGAATTGTTCGCTGTTCGGCGAACAGGTAATGTTCGGGTCGAACATTAGTTTGACTCGAACTCTAAGCTCCTCCCTAATAGCAGGTATGATTAGTGATCAAAATATTGATCAAAAGAGAGGAGACTGTAAAGGAAATTTGTAAGTTCTGTATATAATTGTATTTTATTTTGTATGTATTGCACACTGCCTCACTGTGCACACGGCACTAATAATGTTTTCAGTACATGTTTGCATTTTTTTGTGTCCTGATCAGAATTATCCTGCCTATGTAACGCCTCTTGTTACCATAAACGTACAATTGTAATATTAATGTGATACCTACATAATCATGTGTATAAAAACCTTCAATTGCATCATAATAAAGGAGAACAGTTATTTGGAAAGAACCGGAGTGTATCTTTTTTGTGTCTGTTCCTTACTGCAGTAGTTATTATTCATTTGGAACCACTAATCAAGGATGAGGATAGGAGTTGCCTATCTATAAAATGTCCAGGTCCAGTATATTGAGATAATCTGGTCTTTATTTTATGGCGATAGGGCCTTTAATTTAGTTTAAAGTGCTATTAAACCCAGAACCAAAAATGTTATATATTTCAGTTTCCCAATCATTAGATGTGGTGGCTGCATTTGTTTTCTTTTTTCTCTCTGTTTCATCTGGTGATCTAGCCAGTAACACACCTTCTATATTAGAGTCCCCCTACTAGATGAAGGAGCAACATAGACACCTTTGGACAGCAGGGTGGAGAAGGGTGTTAGATTTACTAGAAGATTTAAATACATTAACACATTGAAGCCAAACTCCAGCTAATACTTTTAAAGCAGTAATAGCAATATTTTTTTTCTATTTTTTTTTTTTTTTTTTTTGATAGAGCCTTTTTAAACCGAGTCACTTATTTCTGACCATCTGTTTTTGGAGTTGCCTTTTGTTCATAGAATGCCGCTGCTTTGCTTAAAATAAAAATAAAAAGCATAAGAACAGTGCACACCTAAACCTCCTCAGATTCACCACAGACCACGATCCCCATGGACATAATAAGTTAGGCATATACCATTTAGCCCTTTTATCCCTAATTAAAACTGTCTTGCTGCTAGCCAATTTTATGCTGCTTGATCCTTTGCAGTATCCTACCTTTTGTACCCCAGGATGGGCTCATTATTGCTAGTAAATTTGGGTCAAGCCTTGCTCATTAAAACTGCCTTGTTTCAGTCTGAATTGACACTGCTGTATCATTTGCAGTCTTTAATTCTTAATGAGAGCTTTATAAAAATTGGCCTGTGGCAGAACAGCTTTGCACTCTATTATTATCCCCGTGCCCGGCTGCCGAGCAGGGACTGATCTTATCCCGAACGTGGACAAGCTTAATAGCAGGCCCCGCCTTCTGGAGCCTGCAGCACTGATGGACATCCCACTGGTCCAATGCTGGGACTGTGGGACACGTGACATCCTTCATAGGCGCTGCAAGATCCAGAAGGCAGGAATTACAATGTGGCCGCCGTGCCACTGTCAGAAGATCCCGACCCTACTTGGTGCTCGGGCGAGCGGCTCTCCTCTCCTCTTCATGGCTCTGGCTGCCTGGAGTCTACTCTACTGTGTGACTGGCTTGCCGCTGACCTAAAGGAGGACACCTGAAGTCTGTTCAAGTAGGTCAGTGTATGTTGTGTAGGTCAGGTAGGTTAGTGTATATAGTGTAGGTCAGTGTATGTCAGGTAGGTCAGTGTAGGTCGTGTAGGTCAGTGTGTGTGGGTCAGTTAGGTCAGTATATGTCAGGTAGGTCAGTGTAGGTTGTGTAGGTCCGGTAGGTCAGTGTGTGTGTGTCAGGTAGGCCAGTGTAGGTTAGTGTGTGTCAGATAGGTCAGTGTATGTCAGGTAGGTCTGTGTGTGTCAGGTAGGTCAGTGAAGGTCAGTGTGTGTCAGGTAGGTAAGTGTGTGTCAGGTAGGTAAATGTAGGTCAGTGTCAAGTAGGCCAGCACACATCAGGTAGGTACTAATCCCCACCCACCCCCCTCCAGGGCTGGGCTCGGACTTCTGTTTTTTTTGCCACCTAGCAACGCCCCTGGGACAGCCACAGCTACTGTTGGATAAAAGCTCCCTCACAGCTTTCCCTAGTTCCTTTTACTACCTGTATGGATGTCCCGAATGGGCCAAATACAGGTTTGCTTTATGCAATGGTGTGTCTCAAAACAGCACAAAGTTATCCTAAGGAGGATAGGGAGAGCTTACATGTGTCACGTTCACCCTTAACACAGCACCATGGCTAGCTTCTGTATTCTTTACCTATAGCAGACCCCTCTCTCAAAAGGCAAGCAGCCTTCATGTCAGCCTGTCTCTAGCCACCGTAAGTGGCTGATCAAGGATCGGGTCTCCCAAAGGGACGGGAGGCCCAATAAGAGCGTCAGAAGGCGGTGGGAGGAGGGGATGTCTTTTAGCCGCATCGGTTGTTATCTCTGGAAAGCTAACCACCCGCTCTAAAAAACGGTACCGGAATAATGCCTGCAGCTGCGGGCATCATCCTGGTATAACCCCCTATAACCAAGGCCGCATATATGCGTACACTCGGTGGGAAGGAGTTAATATCTGATCCAAGGTTGTCAACAAGGAAATCCAAATTAGCAGACAGGGTAGACAAACAGGGAGCTTGGAGCACGCGTTAAACACACTATCACAAGCATGAGACTGCAGGCTTGGCTAGCTTATGGTCTGAAACCAGAGACTGGCTACATCAATCACGTTGCAGGTGGACAAGTAGAGAAGGAGAATGCATCACAGCCAAAACCAGCATGTTAGAATGAGACCAACAGCTGTGATGAAGCAGGAATGCTACACACTCCTGACAACATGGGATAAACAACAAAGAATTAAACACCTCAGTGTCAGTATGCTCTTCATACAAGGGCTTCATGTCACTATGTCACATACCTCTTTGATACTCATGAGAGCTAGCACTCATAGGCCTTTGTCATATATACCTGTCATTGCGGTACCTCTAACAAAACAAGCTCAGGCAGTGGAACATACCAATTTAACCTGGGGTTCAAAAGGCTATTCAACTGTATGGTACACAATGAATCACTCCCACCACCCAAATGCTAAAAAAAAAAAAAAAAAAAAAAAAAAAAAACTGGCCTTCCCCCCAAATTGGAGATTCTATGACCAATTAAGTCATTCCAGATGGGGCTTCTGAATTTCAGAAATGCCCTTCTAGTCTGCTTTCCAACCTTAAAGAGGTGGCTCTGAACCAACAGCTACACAGTAATGCTGCATACACACGGTCGGATTTTCCGATAGAAAATGTTCGACGGGAGCTATTTGGCGGAAAATTCGACCGTGTGTAGGCTCCATTGGACATTTTCCATCGGAATTTCCGACACACAAAATTTGAGATCTGGATCTAATATTTTCCGTTGTCGTAAATTCCAATTGTGTGTTCACAATTCCGACGCACAAAGTTCCACGCATGCTCGGAATCAAGCAGAAGAGCCGCACTGGCTATTGAACTTCAATTTTCTCAGCTCATCGTACATCACTGGGTTCTTGACGTTCGGAATTTCCGACAACATTGTGTGACTGTGTGTATGCAAGACAAGTTTGAGCCAACATCCGTCGAAAAAAATCCTATGGATTTTGTTGTCGGAATGTCCGATCGTGTGTACGCGGCATAAGAATTGTCTGCCTATGTTACTTTAATTATACATAGACATAAAAATACTGGTAAGCGAGAAAGCTTGTTATGAATTGCAGAAAAATGATAAGCGAGAGGCATGAATGATGATGTTAAGTGGTGGGCTGGAGATAGCAGGGTTTCAGCCATAAGCTATCTGATGACCTCCTGTTCAGATACCGCTGCATAACTGCTTTGTGATGCAGGTGGTGGAAGCATTCTTGGGACCCGCCGAGGAAATGAGAGTCCATCTTAATCTAGCTTTGCATACCACATGGCAAATAGGCATGGTATACCAGCAACAGTTTATTCATAAAATGTTACTAAACTCACAACAGTAAAATCAGTCTGTATATTCAGTAAAGCATGCCTGGTATACTCATGTGGAATGTAAGGTGTTAATCTTCTGCATTGTGTAAAAAGGCTGTCTTCTCTGATCCTCCCCTTCTTCCACAGTCTCCTGATAGAACAGAGCCTTGGAGGCACTCTGCACATGCTCAGTTTGGTGTGTATTGCTAGAGAAATTATTTCTTGGAAGGATGAATGTGATCAGCACAGAGGCAATCTGCACTGTTCAGACCGAGGGTCAGGGGTCCTGTAGTCTCATAGAACAGTCAGAGTAGAATGAAAACTCCTCCTACAAACGTTAACCAGAAGCTCATAAAAGTCATAAGACTGTTATATACTGCTGATGAGAAAAGGTATTTAGCAGCATGTATTTACTAAGCTAATTTCTATGTTCTGTGTACTGTGGGAAACCAGATATAGTGTAGATATAGGTCCTGGGTTTAGTAACACTTTAACCATTTCAGCCTCAGCCTGGCCAAAAACCAGAGCACTTTTTGTGATTCGGTACTATGTTGCTTTAACGTTGCTCCAAAAAAAATTGACAACCTTTTTTTACCACAAATACAGCTTTCTTTTGGTGGTATTTGACCACCTCTGATTTTTTTTTTCTTTGCGCTATAAACAAAAAAAGCGTACATTTTGAAAAAAAAGCAATATTTTTTACTTTTTGCTATAACAATTATCCCCAAAAAAATATATAAAAAAGCGTTTCCTCAGTTTAGGCCGATGCATATTCTTCTACATATTATTGGTAAAAAAAAAAATCCCAATAAGCATTTATTGATTGGTTTGTCCAAAAGTTATAACATCTACAAAATAGGGGATAGTTTTATGGCATTTTTATTAATATATTTTTTACTAGTAATGGCGGAGATCAGCAATTTTTATCATGACTGTGACATTATGGCAGACAGGTTGGACACTTTTGGCACCATTCACATTTATACAGCGATCAGTGCGATTAAAAATGCATTGATTACTGTGTAAATGTGACTGGCAGTGAAGGGGTTAACCAGGAGGGGGTGCTGTAGGGGTTAAGTGTGTCCTAGGGAATGATTCTAACTGTGGAGGGGATGGGCTATGTGTGACATGACAATGATCAGCACTTCCGATCACATGAAGCTGTGATCAGTGGCAGGGTCATAAGGCAGAACGGGGAAATGCTTGTTTACATCAGCATTTCCCCAATCTTCCTCTCCGTGAGATGATCGCGGGTATCCCTGCGGACATCGAGTCCATGGGACCCGCGGTCAGACTAACTGAGCTTGCAGCGGCCGCGTGCCTGCTATCCGGACCTTGCGAGATCACGTACAATAAGAGGATTTTGTGCAGCAGAGCCAACCTGCCGCAGTAAAACTGCAGCGCCTGGTCCACAAGCGGTTAAGGGTTTATTTATCATTGTTTTGACGCAAGATACACATTCTCTAACCACATTTTCCATCTGTTTGGGTGAAATTTGTGTCAATCTTGAATGAAAACATTGAAAAATAGAACCCTAATGCCGCGTACACACGACCAGACTTTCCTTCGGAATGAACTCTGACAGACTTTTCAACTGACTTTGACGGAGTTCCGTTGGAGTTCTGCTGAAACAGACTTGCCTACACATGATCACACCAAAGTCCGATCGTTTAACGCGATGACATACGACGCGACTAGAAAAAGGGAGTTCAATAGCCATTAGCCAGTAGCCAATAGCTACCCTTACGTCGTTGTTGGTCAATTGGACCTGCATATAGACGAGTAGTTTTCTCGATAGGAACTGGTTTTGGCGGAGTTTTGGCAGAAAGATTTGAAGTTCTATTGTTCTATTTATGAAGTCCATCGAATTTTTAGACAGAAAAGGTCAGATGAAGCCCACACACGATTGAATTGTCCGACGGATTTGTTCCGTCTGCATTTTGCAAAAAGTCCGGTCATGTGTACACAGCATAAGGCCCCTTTCACACGGGACGGATCAGTAATGATCCGCCCCGTGATGATCCGCTCGCTCAGCGGAGATCCTTCCGCTGTCCCCGCTGAGCCAGCGGCGGACAGGGCGGTTTCCGCACACTGTGCAGGGACCGCCCTGTCAGCTCTCCGCTCTCCTCTATGGGGATCGGATGAGCACGGACCGTCTGTCTGTGTTCATCTGATCTGCTCTGCAGACGGATAGAAAAATAGGATTTTCCTCCGTCTGCAGAATCGGACCATAGCGAAGGCGGACAATAGCGGGTGTCTGCGGATGTTCATCCGCAGACACCCGCTATCCCATAGGGATGCATGTATGTCCGTATTTCATCCGCAAATGGATGGATGAAATATGGACATACTGTCTGCATGTGTGAAAGGGGCCTAGTGCCCAACCTGCAGTCCCTGGGGGCCCTGCAGACAATATTCTGTGCTTTGGTGCATACTTAATCCACTGAAGAAAAATACTCTTTATGCTGACTTTCATACTATCTTACATTTCCGATGCTGTCCATCCCTTTCTCGTTTTTTTTTTTTTACTTCTAATCTTTTATATAAATATGTAACTATTTTATATTATGTAAATATAACAGGTTTTAAAAAATTCAAATGTTTAACCCCTCCTTCTCTTTTTTTCTCCCCCTTTTCTCTAAACATTCCGTTTTCCCTTTTGTCCTATGCCCCCCCCCCCCCCCTACCCACCCTTGCTCCCATAGCTCCCATCGCTCCCATCGTAGCATCCATTTTTTTGTTGGTATTAAAATAAAAAAAACTACACCATGTTTCAGCAATGCTCAAAGTGTAGAGGCTCTGGCTCCTCACCTGGGTGTGTACTTTCTGAAAGTTTTGCATGTCTGGATTGACACTGTTTCTCGGTTGTTAGGCAGAGTACGGTCACCCCAGGGGAGTCTGGCTTACAACTACGCCTTTGGGGTCCTGGGACTTATGTTGCTAAATCTTTTCTTTTTGGTTACGTTTGCACACTGATGTTTGTTTCATGTTATTCATTGTGTAATAAGATGTGCTGTATAGTATAATACCATTCTTATAAATAATAAAAATCTAATTTTTGAAATATCAAATGTAGTGCATTTTTTTTTTAAGGGGGCTCATGGGAGCGCAAATGTGGAAGCATTGATTTATAAAGCGGCTGGAACAGCATTGATTTCTGGAAGTTTCATGTAACGTGTCTCCAGTCTATGGCTGTCTCCTGAAGTTTGTCTCCAGTCTCCAACAACAACAACACCTATAGCATGACAAAAAAGTGTGAACTAGGTGTATCATCACAAGGTGATACTGTGCATACACAAGTAGCAGCGTGCCAACGTCCTGATTTTTTACTTTGAAACTATGGGACAATCCTTTTCACCCGTGTTCATTTACAAATCTTTATACTTTGTTATTAATTTGTGAGAACTTTTTAACTATGCAAATATTTATTTGCTAGAGTACAGTGATGCAATACATATTGGTCATATATTGAATAGACATGTGCACACTGAAATACTTTGTTTCGGAATTTCGTTTTCGTCCAAAAAATTTATTTAGTTACTCTCGAAATTCGTTTTTATTCATTTAGTTAAAAAATGCATTCGTCCGAAAATCCGAAATAATTAAGGTCGGATCTGTCATTGAAGGCTTATGGCGTCTGTCTAATGTTCTAAGAAGATTCGATGGAGCAGCTAAACTGTACACCGCAAACGTACATTTCCGGTTGAATGTTCCACCTACAAGCTATAGTAGAATTCTAATGTTGTATGACACTAGTAATAATTATATTTATTAATTATTATTACTAGTCAACCAACATTAGAATTCTTACCGTATATACTCGAGTATAAGCCGAGATTTTCAGCCTCTTTTTTGAGGCTGAAAGTGCCCCCCTCGGCTTATACTCGAGTCATCGCTGTCTGCCCGCTCGATCAGCGTGTCGAGCAGACAGACAGCGGCCATTCTATAATTCAAAAGCCGCGCCTCCGGCTCCGCCTTCGCCTGTGATAGGCGGAACACTGAATTTCCCAGCAGCCTGTGTTCCGCCTATCACGGACATCGTATCATCCTCGTACTACGGACGAGGATGATACGATGTACGTGATAGGCGGAACACAGGCTGCTGGGAAATTCAGTGTTCCGCCTATCACAGGCGAAGGCGGCGGCGCAGCTTTTGAATTTTACAATGGCCGCCGAGGCGCCGACGAAGAGGGCACGGGACGGAGGCAAGGCAAGGCAAGGCACGGCACGGGACGGGACGGGACGGGACGGAGGCAAGGCACGGCGGCAAGGCACGGAGGCAAGGAGGCACGGGACGGAGGCTCGGGACAAAGGCTCGGGACACAGGTAGGCTGGACACACACACACACACACACACACACACACACACATGGATGGAGACACACACACACAGGGATGGATGGATGGATGGATGGAGACACACACACACAGGGATGGATGGATGGACACACACACACAGGGATGGATGGACGGACACACAGGGATGGACGGACACACAGGGATGGACGGACACACAGGGATGGACGGACACACACACAGGGATGGACAGGCATGTCTTACCCTCGGCTTATACACGAGTCAATAAGTTTGCCAGTTTTTTTGGGGGTAAATTGGGGGCCTCGGCTTATATTCGGGTCGGCCTATACTCGAGTATATACGGTATATAGCCTATGAGCGGAGCATTTGACCATAAATGTCCACTCACGGTGACTGCTTCGTCGAATCTTCATGTCAAACCTTGTCAAATAATCTTGGACTAATAGAGTTAGGTTTGGCACATTCAACCTTTTTTGCTATTGTCTCTATAATGTTGAATCTTTTCTCTCTATGTCAAATATTTTCTCTCTATGTAGAATAATATTGGACTAATAGAGCTAAGGTTAGGCACATTCGACCACAGGTTTGATGGACACAGATCGCTATTGTCAGCATCATGTCGAATATCCTATCTAAAGCGAACTGTTGTCACAGCGAAAACTAAAATAAAGCATTTGTTTATGTCGGATCTTTCGGTTTATGGATTCTGCACTTTCAAACAATAACGATAATACCCGAAATTTGGACGAAAATGCATTTTGGTCTGATCTATATAGTTGTATATAAAATGCACTATTTATTAAAAAGTGTTTTACAGTGCTAAAACTTTCATCCAATTTCTAGATTGCTGCATTTTTAAATTCCAAAAGCCAATAGAAATGAATGGTAGTGGTAAAAAAGCACTTGTGGGTTAAACCGATCATTTTGTTGTGTTCAGTATTCAGGGGGTGTGTCCTATGCCTACATACTTTTGCTAATAGGTGTCCCTCATTCTCATCTTAGAAAGTTGGGAGATATGCTATACATACACTATATTACCAACGCACACAAAAAATATTACACGCACATGAAATTTAATGGCATCCCAGTCTTTAGGGTTCAATATTGAGTTGGCCCTCCATTTGCAGCTATAACAGCTTCAACTCTTCTAGGAAAGCTGTCCATAAGGTACGGGAATGTGTTTATGGGAATGTTTGACCGTTCTTACATGAGTGCATTTGTGAGGTCAAGCACTGATGTTGGACAAGAAGGCCTGGCTCGCAGTTTCCCCTCTAATTCATCCCAGAGGTGTTCTTTCGGGTTGAGATCAGGAATCTGTGCAGGACAGTCAAGTTCCTCCACCCCAAACTCGCTCATCCATGTATTTATGGGCCATGCTTCATGCACTGGGATGGGGCTTTACCCCTTAGTTTCAGTTAAGTGAACTTTTAAGACATTTTATACAATTTCATGCTTCCAACTTTGTGGGAACAGTTTGGGGATGGCCCCTTCCTATCCCAACATGACTTCGAACCAGTGCACAAAGCAAGGTCCAAATAAGGATGAGCGAGTTTGGGATAGAGGAACTTGAGTGGCCTGCACAAAGTCCTGACCTCAACCCAATAGAACACCTTTAGAGCAGACACTGCAAGCTCAGGCTTTCTCATTCACATGCCTGACCTCACAAATGCGCTTGTGGAAGAATGGTCAAACATTCCCATAGACACACTCCTAAACCTTGTTGACAGCCTTCCCAGAAGAGTTGAAGCTGTTATAGCCGAAAAGGGTGGGCCAACTCAATATTGAACCCTAAGTACTAAGACTGGGATGCCATTAAAGTTCATGTGCGTGTACAGGCAGGCGTCCCAATATGTATTGGTTAGGCTCCATGCACACTGAAGCTCAAAAAAGCTTTTTCTGGATGCCAGATTTCTGGCAGAAAACGCTGGTTGAAAAACAAGCTTTTAACAGTGTTTTGTACTAGTGTTTATGAGCGTTTATGAGCGTTTTTCATAAAAATACACTCCAAAATCCCACAGTGCATTCCAAACTCCCACAATGCATTGAAAAAATAGAACGCCGAGCGGAATTAACACGCGTTTATGAGCACTTATGCGCTTTTATCGGCGTTTGTCTTTTTTTGGCGGTGAAAAACAGTACTTTGAATGCGAATAGGTTACTTTAAACTAGTGCATTGTTGGTTTACTTACCTTTTCCTTCGATTTCCCTTCTAAATGTTTTTTTTCTTTGTCTGAATTTCTCACTTCCTGTTTCTCCTCAGTAAACTTCACACCCTCATCCGAGTGGTGTTTAGTCAGCCAGAACAGCTTACTGAACAGCTTACTGAGGAGAAACTGGAAGTGAGAAATTCAGACAAAGAAAAAAAACATTTAGAAGGGAAATTGAAAGAAAAGGTAAGTGAACCAACAATGCACTAGCTTAAAGGAACCTATTTATAAAATAAAAAACAAACCTTTACAACCCCTTTAACCTCCCTGGCGGTATGATTATTTCGGATTTTAGGTGCTGAAAGCGGTACAATTATTTTGGATGAAAATTTGGCGTTTTATATTGTAGGCCTATAATTCTTAGGAATAACTCACTTAAATCTGCCTAAACCTAGTCTAGTAGACATCCCGGGTATGATAAAGTTTGAATAATGAAATAATAAATTCTAATATAATAAATAACTATAAATAATTATACCAAATATTAATATAACAATAATACAAATTATTCAATACTGTAATCAAATCAAAAACACTGAAATTTGCTCAGTTGCAGAATTGTCACTGTCATTACTTTTTAGTATTTGATGATCTCCCCACAAATCTGTATCGCTCAATTCTGCGAGTGATTCCAATTTATTATCGCTGTTTTCTAGCTGGTCTAAAATCATTTTTGATGTAAAGGGATAGTTTTGGTTGCTATGGACAATCCCCAGTTTCCAGGCAGAAAGAACAGTTTTTATATTATAAAACTACATGCAGGACACTGGGCAGACCACTAGGGACAAAGGGGATGTGAAATTATTACATAAAGCAATGTAATCTGTAAGATTACATTATACTGTATGTAATGTGTGTGTTTTACTTTTTGAATTTGGCAGCGTTCTCCGTCCCCGTGCGTCGCAACGCTCGCAGGGAATGGAGCTCTGCGATTTGATAGATCGAGCGGAGGACGGCACGCTCGTACAGCGGGGGGGACATCACTGGATCCAGGGGATAAGGTAAGTATACTCATCCTGGATCCAGCGATGCGGTACCAAGTCTGGCTCGGGGGTTACCGCTAATGGTACAACATTTTCACCCCGAGCCAGACTCAGGAATACCGCCAGGGGGGTTAATGTTCAGACACCCCACACATTTTCTTGTTTTTTTCAAAGGCCATACTAAGCCATAAGGGAAATCTCTGGGTTGAATGTTAATATTGCAGCAAAATCTGGTTTTGTTTTTTAACTTCTAATAGGCTTTTCTTTTTTATTTATTTATTTATTTGTTTGTTTGTTTGTTTGTTTTTTGGCTAGAGGTGAAAAGCAAGCGGCCCACTATTATTACTGTAGAAGCGGCAGAACTTACAGCATCTGAGCCAGAAGATCAAAGCTGAAATGGGTATGCATACAAGTAAAAGGTTTAGCATCCTCAGCCCTCTGGACACTTTAGGGTTGATTTACTAAAATTAGAGAGTGCAAAATATGGTGCATATGTGCATGGCAGCCAATCAGCTTCTAACATCAACTTGTTCAATTAAGCTTTGACAATAAGCTCCTGTTCACATCTGTGCAATTTGAGATGTCAAATCGCATGTCAAATTGGAGCCTATTGCCAGCTATAGGGGTGTCCCAATCAGGGTGACGCCGACTCTGCGGCGCCACCCCAATTTCCAAAAGTAGTTCCTGCACTACTTTGGGGGGTGACTTCAATAGACATCTGGGCATTAACCCGCACAGATGTCTTTCAAGTCGCCCCCCGAAGTTTCACTGAAACGCAGCTTTGAAATTGTGCAAGTTCAGATGAACTCGCACAATTTCAAAGCCGCGTTCAGTGTGAACGAGGGCTAAAACCTTGAAGTTCATTGCTTTCTATGCACAGCTACACCAGATTTTGCACTCTCCAGGTTTAGTAAATCAACCCCAATACATCACGAATTAGAGGTTGCTAAGCTTGACCCAGCATAAAGTTTCCTTCCCAGGTCAAGCTCTCCAGTCTTTAAACATACTTGCATTCACATGCGTTTAGACGCATTTAGAGTATCTAATTTATGCCTGGGCACGCAGAATCCTATTTTCTGTAAATGCAGCTAGAATGAATGCAAGGAACCTAGGTAAATGCATTGTGTGCTGTATAGTCATTAAAACCAATTAAACACATAATAACACATATATGTCATTGGTTGTGTGAGTGAAGCCTTAGAAGAAGAGTAAGTTTGTTGAAGAAAGCTGTACAAGGCAATGTGGTATGGTATCAGATTCATTCTGATTAATTGCTGTGGGTTGCTAGATCTTGCACATTGCCCTTTACTTTAATAAATGACTCTAATATGTTAAAAAAAAAAAGTAAACGAATGAAATATTTCTGTGTGTACATCCTGTAGAGAAGACCTCTGATGGAGCAAGTGTCAATGAAATGGTGCCCAGGTAGCTCAATAATGTCAGCGCTGTCATTAAACAACTAATTACCTAATTACAGAAGGGAATGAGGTACCTCAGACTGGCCACCAGCAGCAGCTTGTAAATAGACCACCGCTTCTCCAGGCCGAAAGGCTGACGGGTCATGGATTTTCTAGTGTTAATTTGCCAGATGCTGACACTAGATGAAAGCTGAATATCTCAGCATCACTCAGCTTCTGACAGTGGCCTTTGATGAGGGCAGGTACAATAACAGGTCACAGTGTCATGACTAAAACTGCTGTCTGTAAAGTATATCTGAAGCCATTTATTTTATTTATTTCTTTGGACAGATTGGGGAATATTTTAAATCCAGGCTTTTTTGTGCTGTCTGTTTCCCATTGGAAAGATTTCCCTTCACTTCCTGTCATGAAGACAAAGCAGGAAGTGAGAGGTAATCTCTGAGAAGATAGAGAAATCCTCTCAATGCACAAAATGTACACATAGGGAAACTGAATTAAGTTGTCTATTTGTGGGTAGGAGGCAGCGTGGTGTGGCGGGCAGTGAGCACATGGAGACCAAGTTCGGTAATAGTAATATATTATGGAAAGTTCAGCAAGTACAAACAGGCCCGGTAGCCAGTCAACCCATTTGGGGACATGTACAACTGTAACAGTGGTGGAGCAGTAGTCTGAAGACCTGGAGATAAACAGTCTCTGCCACAAGGAGCGGAATGCGGCTTGGCTGGTCCAAACTCAATGGGGAAGCTTCCTATTACAAAATAACTTGAGTCACAATTGCATATGCTATTTATTCTTTATTTGCTATTTTTTTTTCACACAATGGGTCTACAACAGCCTGGGCTCAGACAAAGTGGGATGAATGATGCTGGTCGTTAAACTAAAGACATCTAGTGATGGAAAATAAACATACTGCGGAGGGCAGTCCTAGATTGAAGCTAAGTAGCACAGCAAAGGCTGCTCTTTTATATGGTAATGGATAGGGCTGTGGAAATTAAATATTAATTCCTTGATTAATTGATACTTTTTTTTGATCGATCAAAATTCTTCTGATCGGTACTCACCTCTCCTCCGGCTTCCGCCTCTTCAGGTAGTTCCGTCGGAGATCTGGTGATGTCACTGACATCAACGTCACTGGACTCCTCTTCTCTTCCCCAAGTGCTTCCGTCTGCTAACGAAGGGAAGGGGGTAGGAGTCCGGTGACGTTGAAGTTCTGATTGAACATAACGCATATGGGGGAGGAGCTACGCATGACGTCACCCGCTGCTGCCCTACGGAACTAACACGATTGTCGGCTTCACATGCTGTGTTTTTATCATCTTTATGTGAGTAGTTTGTGTTTGAACACAAAAATTAAATCTTATACTTAAGCATGAGCACTTCGATCTTTTCTTTCTACCCATGACATGGCATCCTTGCTGAGATCTAAGGAGACATGACAGAAGTTTATGGTCCGTGTTAACCCTTTTGATACTCGCTTGCATGACCACCTGTTTGCACAGGGGTCCATGCCATAAGGTGAGAGTGATTAGTTAGACCAGAGGTGGAGGGATTGTCACGCTACTGTGGAAAGAAAAATGACTTACATCAGTGCTACAGTTTGAATTTAAAATGTATTTGGAACTGTGAAGTTAAGTCATGGATTGTTGAAACTAACTAGTGTCAGGTGATTGTATATAGTGTATACCACATTTACCACTGACTAATGCAGAGTTGCAATGCAAGGAGATCAGCTAAAAGTAGTTGGATCTGTATGTGTGTTATAATTAATCAAAATTAGTCGATTAATCGATTAAAAAAGAAAAACAATTAATCGAACAAGAAAATTTTAATCAGTAACAGCCCTAGTAGTGTGGGTTCGGTCCAGTGCAAGGTACAATTCAAAAAAATTACCATGACCAGTGTTTGTGGACAGGCAGGAAGAATTCAGGTGGATCACCAGCCAAAACATCCTGCTTTTTCTGCAACAGGAAGTGATTAATTTATTGGCAGTAAATAAATTTTTTTTGCTGCGCAGGCTGCATGGTATCATTGGTTGCAAAAATTTCAGGAGCTTCAACAAAGTCCGTTAGACTCCATTCACACCTGAGCATATTGGAATTGTGGGCAGAAATTTGTGATTCTGCCTGCTATTTCAGAATCGCAACAAAACATGCAACCCGATCGCTGTGCCATAGTTTCCTAATGGCACCCCAAATACGGTGTGGTTTTGTCGGGATTGTTGTGCAACTAAACCCAGAAAAAGTAAAACAAAACACGCAATTCTAAGTGTGCCTGGCTCAGTACAAATTTTGGCGTGTTTTTTGGAGCTGATGGAGACTCATTCAATTTTGTGGCCGCTCTAAAGATGCGCCACAAAAACGCGCAAGAAATGCAATGCAGCAGCGATCAGGTGTGAATGGGGCTTTAATAAAAAATCTATTTTCAACCTGTCTTCGAACCATAGAGATCCATGTCAATCACGATGGACAAAGCCCTACCAACACACCAAAACAAAAAAAGCCCGCTGACACATCCACTCCTGATGGAGACTCACAACTCCCTTGCTGGCAGTAGTCTGTAAACAAAGGGAAGGGGGATACGAAGTGATGTCAATGACCAAATATGGTTATGTCAATGACATCACCAGGGGTACCCTTTCACTTTGTTTACATCTTGCTAGGGAGCTTTTATGTATGGCAAGTCTCAGTTATGAGCAGACATACATCGGTAGATCAGCATGATTTATTTATTTTTTCAATGGGTGTTTATTGCGATTGAGCAATGTGCCTGAGAATTCATATTGTCAGAAATTTTTGTCTTTTGAGTTTTTTTCTAATAGACTTTGTCGAAGGTGTATTTTTTTTACTTTTCATATTTTTTTTGGTAATGACTACCCAGGGATTCTATGTACCCCTGAAGACCCCCACAGCCACTTATTTTTTTTTTGCATAAGGCCCCCTTAAAATCCCTACCAGGCCCTCATCAAGGATAAGGGTCTGGTATATATGATGGGAATCCCCAGATAAGGAGCTGTCATTTACTGTCAATTTAAAATTTATTTTTTCTTCTTTTTAAAGGTCACTTTTGCTGTAGTACACTGTATTCATCTGACGTACAACTTTATAGACAGGTTTAGAGCATCCCCAAAGCATGTTCTTTAACCACCTCAGTACAGTGCAGTTACACCCCCTTCCTGACCAGACCAATTTTCAGCTTTCAGCGCTCTCACACTTTGAATGACAATTACTCAGTCATCCAACACAGTATCCATATGAAACTTGCATCCTTTTTTCCACACAAATAGATCTTTCTTTTAGTGGTATTTAATCACTAGTGGGTTTTTTATTTTTTGTGCTATAAATAAAATAAAACGTAAATTTTGTGAAAAAAATGCTTTTTTCTTCGTTTCTGTCATAAATTTTTGCTAATTAGTAATTTTTCTTCATAAATTTTGGCCAAAATTTATACTGCTACATATCTTTGGTAAAAATAACCCACATTAGTATATATTATTTGGTCTTTGTGAAAGTTATAGAGTCTACAATCTATGGTGCCAATCACTGAAAATTCATCACTTCTGATCAGGCCTTCAGTACATCAGGTGTATCTCATTTCTTGAGACACTAACTAGTCAGGAAAGTACAAATACCCCCCAAATGACCCCTTTTTACAAAGTAGACATCCCAAGGTATTAAGTAAGTAGCATGGTGAGTTTTTTTAAGTTGTCAATTTTTCCCACAATTCTTTGCAAAATGAAGATTTTTTATTTTTTTTAATTTTTTTTTACTAAATTGTCATATTATCAGGTTATTTCTCACACACAGCATATGTATACAACAAATTACCCCCCAAAATACATTCTGCTACTCTTCCCGAGTACGGCGATACCACATGTGTGAGACTTTTACACAGCCTGGCCACATACAGAGCACCAACATCGATGTAGTACCTTCAGACGTTCTACGAGCAAAAATGACGCATCTCATTTCTCAACCACCTATTACACTTTTGAAGGCCCTGGAGTACCAGGACAATGGAATTTCCCATAAAATCACCCCATTTTGGAAAGCTAACACCCCAACGTATAATCTGTGAGGCATAATGAGTCTTTTGAATGGTTAATTTTTTTCCAGAAGTTTTTGGAATATGTGGAAAAAAAATTAAAACGCATTTTTTTTTACACAAAATTGTCAATTTATAAGATATTTCTAACACATAGCATGTATATAGCAAAAATTACACCCCAAAATACATTCTGCTACTCTTCCCGAGTATGGCGATACCACATGTGTGAGACTTTTACACAGCCTGGCCACATACAGAGCACCAACATTGATGTAGTACCTTCAGACGTTCTACGAGCAAAAATTACGCATCTCATTTCTCAACCACCTATTACACTTTTGAAGGCCCTGGAGTACCAGCACAATGGAATTTCCCATAAAATTACCCCATTTTGGAAAGCAAACACCCCAACGTATAATCTGTGAGGCATAATGAGTCTTTTGAACGGTTCATTTTTTTCCAGAAGTTTTTGGAATATGTGGAAAAAAATTAAAAAGCATTTTTTTTTTACACAAAATTGTCAATTTATAAGATATTTCTAACACATAACATGTATATAGCAAAAATTACACCCCAAAATACATTCTGCTACTCTTCCCGAGTACGGCGATACCACGTGTGTGAGACTTTTACACAGCCTGGCCACATACAGAGCACCAACATTGATGTAGTACCTTCAGACGTTCTACGAGCAAAAATTACGCATCTCATTTCTCAACCACCTATTACACTTTTGAAGGCCCTGGAGTACCAGCACAATGGAATTTCCCATAAAATTACCCCATTTTGGAAAGCAAACACCCCAACGTATAATCTGTGAGGCATAATGAGTCTTTTGAACGGTTCATTTTTTTCCAGAAGTTTTTGGAATATGTGGAAAAAAATTAAAAAGCATTTTTTTTTTACACAAAATTGTCAATTTATAAGATATTTCTAACACATAACATGTATATAGCAAAAATTACACCCCAAAATACATTCTGCTACTCCTCCCGAGTATGGCGATACCACATGTGTAGGACTTTTACACAGCCTGGCCACATAGATGGGCCAAACATTGAAGTAGTACGTTCAGGCGTTCTAGGAGCATAAATGACACATCTTATTTCATTCCTACCCATCACACTTTTGAAGGTCCTGGACCACCAGGACAGTGAAATTACCCACAAAATGACCCCATTTTGGAAAGTAAACACCCCAACGTATATTCTATGAGACATGGGCTGCAAATAGGTACTCGGGTACTCTGATGGGCTGGAGATAGGTACTCGGGTACTCAGGTGGACTGTGACAGGTACTCGGGTACTCAGATGGACTGGAACAGGTACTCGGGTACTCTGATTGCCTGGTGACAGGTACTCGGGTACTCTGATGGCCTGGTGACAGGTACTC
This sequence comes from Lithobates pipiens, assembly GCF_037356315.1. NCBI lineage: Eukaryota > Metazoa > Chordata > Amphibia > Anura > Ranidae > Lithobates > Lithobates pipiens. The sequence goes on from NW_027507764.1 coordinate 543,179,306, forward strand.
GAGTACTCTGATGGCCTGGTGACAGGTACTCGGGTACTCTGATGGCCTGGTGACAGGTACTCTGATTGCCTGGTGACAGGTACTCGGGTACTCTGATGGCCTGGTGACAGGTACTCGAGTACTCTGATGGCCTGGTGACAGGTACTCGGGTACTCTGATGGCCTGGTGACAGGTACTCGGGTACTCTGATGGCCTGGTGACAGGTACTCGGGTACTCTGATGGCCTGGTGACAGGTACTCGGGTACTCTGATGGCCTGGTGACAGGTACTCGGGTACTCTGATGGCCTGGTGACAGGTACTCGGGTACTCTGATGGCCTGGTGACAAGTACTCAGGTACTCTGATGGCCTGGTGACAGGTACTCTGATGGTTTGGTGACTGGTATTTGGGTACTCTGAAGGGCGGTGACAGGTACTCGGTACTCTAATGGACTGTGACAGGTACTCGGTACTCTAATGGACTGTGACAGGTACTCGGTACTCTAATGGACTGTGACAGGTACTCGGTACTCTAATGGACTGTGACAGGTACTCGGGTACCCTGATGGGCCGTGACAGGTACTCGGGTATCCTGATGGGCCGTGACAGGTACTCGGGTACCCTGATGGGCCGTGACAGGTACTCGGGTACTCTGATGTGCCGTGACAAGTACTCGGGTACTCTGATGTGCCGTGACAGGTACTCGGGTACTCTGATGGGCCGGGACAGGTACTCAGGTACTCAGATGAACTGTGACAGGTACTCGGGTACTCAGATGGGCTGGGACAGGTACTCGGGTACTCAGATGGGCTGGGACAGGTACTCGGGTACTCTGATGGGCTGGGACAGGTACTCGGGTACTCTGATGGGCTGGGACAGGTACTCGGGTACTCTGATGGGCTGGGACAGGTACTAGGGTACTCTGATGGGCTGGGACAGGTACTCTGATGGGCTGGGACAGGTACTCGGGTACTCTGATGGGCTGGGACAGGTACTCGGGTACTCTGATGGGCTGGGACAGGTACTCGGGTACTCTGATGGGCTGGGACAGGTACTCTGATGGGCTGGGACAGGTACTCGGGTACTCTGATGGGCTGGGACAGGTACTCGGGTACTCTGATGGGCTGGGACAGGTACTCGGATACTCTGATGGGCTGGGACAGGTACTCGGGTACTCTGATGGGCTGGGACAGGTACTCAAATACTCTGATGGACTGTGACAGGTACTCTGATGGACTGTGATTGACAGGTACTATGAGGGGTGGTGACAGGTCCTCTTTATTGGGGGGGGGGGCAATCAGTATGTTTGGTGTACACTGTATGCGGTAACGAGATGTTACCGCAATCTCCTCCTCACACACGATCGGTGTGTGAGGAGGAGAACCCGGTAACATCCCGTTACCGCGGTTTGTTTACATTTTAGTGATCGGCTGTGAAAGGATCACAGCCGATCACGTGGGTAAACAGCCAGCCAATGGCTGTTTACCAGTGTCGGTGACGAGCAGTGTTCCCGGGGAACACGCCGCCACCGACGTGCACGCGCAGCGCGCTCGCGATCGCGCGCATGCGCCGTGCACGTAGGGGGTGTGACCATCTGTGATCGGCCGTGACTTCATCACGGCCGATCACGTGGTAAACAGCCATAACGAATGGCTGTTCACCCCCTTCGGTGGCGAGCGGTGTCTCCGTGACACGCCGCCACCAAAGAAACAGGGATGCGCGCGCACGATCGTGCGCATCCCTGTTTAAACGGGAGGCCGTCATATGACGGCCTCCCGCCACAATAGCTGCGCCGCCTGGCCGTCATTTGACGGCCGGCGGTCAGCAACTAGTTAAAGAGATTTTGCATTTTAAATGTTGCCCTTTAGGCAATATTAAAAGAGCTGTTTCCCACTGAATAGAATTTTGTATACTTTCATTTTGCAATGGTGCATGTCCATGAGGGCATTGCCCAGCTACTCATGTCCTTTGTTTGATTTGAGGGGTTTGCATGTCCTTTTCACAAAACACAACTATTCAATATGGAAATGTTATTTAGTGGCAAATTGTATATTTTTCTTTATTGTAAATGTCAGTTTTGCTGCAGCAGATGAGATACACTGCACTTCATAGACAAATTTAGGGCATCCCATCCATGGATACAGCCAATGACTGATCACTGTACTGGCCTGCTGCCAGTGCCATGTGTTTACTGTGACCAATCGCCGCAGATCACATGACAATTGTACAAAATGGATGGCTTCCTTTCATTCCATTCATTGTGTACAATTGTGTTGATAGCTGTGATCACATGGTACAGACAGGGTCAATCACAGCCCATCTGTATCATGTGATTAGCTGTGGCCAATCACAGCTAATCACAATAGTATACACTGCATGAATCATTTAGTAAAAATGGTTGCTTATACCAATGATATCTACTGGTATAAGCAATCATAATGTGTTTAAAAAAATAAAATTCTGATCACTTTCCAGAGTAGTATAGTGTCACTATGGTAACACTTTATTGCTCTGATCAAAGTGTTTAAAAAAAATGTAAAAAAAAAAAAAAGGTAATAAAAAAGTTAAAAGAAAAAGTTTAAATTGTAAAATGTATTCCTTTTGTTTTTTTTTACGTCACCAGTCAGTGCCCTTTATCACTGCCACGCCCATTATATAACAGTGTGCAAAAAATTGTGATAAAAAATATTACAACTTCAAAAAACTCACCATGCCTTTTACTAAATACCCTGGACTGTCTACTTTCCAAAAAGGGGTCATTTGTGGCATATTCGTACTGCCCTGGCATTTTGTGGGCCTCAAGAAATGAGATAGGTCATCACTACATCAGGACTGATTGATTTTCAGATATATACTGTATACACTATAGCAGCCCTCAAAAATTCAATTTTGCGAGTGGATTTTGAGGGCAAGCGAGCTATGGCAGCCTGGGGGGGGAGGGAGACAAGCACTTCCGGAGGGGCAAGGGGGAGGGGCTGTATCTGACGGCGCGCAGTAGGGAATACACAGCTATTGAAATGAAATGTTCCCCACACTCTAATCATCCGGGCAGCGCCTCTTCTCTCTCTTTCCCCTGCACAGGTAGGCTGCATTGGGGACACAGGCTGCACTGGGGACACAAGCTGCATTGAGGACACAAGCTGCATTGGGGACACATGCTGCATTGGCAGACACATGCTGAATTGGTGGGCACAGGCTGCATTGGCGGCACAGGCTGCATTGGTGGGTACAGGCTGCATTGGCAGACACAGCCTGCATTAGCAGCACAGGCTGCATTGGTGGACACGGACAGGCTGCATTGGTGGACATGGACAGGGTGCATTGTTGGGCACAGATAAAGCTGTTGTTAAAATTTATTTTTATAATTAAATTCTGCATAAAACATTTAAGTGTCATTCCATGAGATCATTTATGAGGTTGTGTTTAGAGACGGAGCAACTGGTGGCGAGTAACCCTTGAGGCCTGGCTAGTAGCTCAGGACTTGAAATTTTGAGCCCTGCACTATATAGTTTGTGAACTTTTCTACAGACTAAATAATATACACTGATTTGGGTTATTTTTAACAAAGAAATGTAGCAGAATACAGTTTGGCCTAAACTTATGAAGAAAGATTATTTATTTGCACAATTTTAAAACAGAGGCTAAGAAAATCGTGGATTTTCGGTCTTTTTTTTTATTTATTTAGTAAAAAAAAAAAAAATTTCCAGTGGTGATTAAATACCACCAATAGAAAGCTCTATTTGTGTGAAAAAAAATGATAACATTTTCATATGGGTACAGTGTTGCATGTTGCATCATTCAAAGTGTGACAGCGCTGAAAGCTGAAAATTGGCCTGGGCAGGAAGGGGGTAAAAGTGTTGTATATTGAAGTGGTTAAAGAAATTTAGCATTTTTTTTTTGTATTGCGCATCATTAAAAGAGCTGCTCTGTACTCAATGGAACCTTACACTTTTTAAAGAATTTTATTTTCAAAGAAAATACTTTGTTTGGTATATGTCCCCCAGGCAGTGGCTAGCACCCCCATTTCAATTTGTTAGAAAATAGCCAGAATTCATTTTAAAGATTCAGATCCAATCAGCTACAATGAGTTTTGTAATAACATTCAAACTTTCAAGCTTCATGTAAACTATTTGTGACGTTATCCACTTTACATTGTTAAATATATTGTGCTGAAATGATAGTTCTCTGCAGAAACAAAGTAAGAAACGGGTGGAAATGCAATAGCATCACTAATCAAGCATTTATTTAGATATTACATGTAACTGAGCAATAAGCTCTATAATTAACATTTGTGTGACCCGACTTCCAACGTAGGAAGTGAGAATATATTTATGAGCACATTTTATTTCTGATCTGTATTTCTACAGGGAGGACATATTTCACATAGAAATCAGAACATCTCTAGATATAATAATTAGCCCAAGTGTAGTGTCAACTAGTGCAGCATTTTGCCAAATGAAGCATAATTATTATTATACAGGATTTATATAGCACTAAGGGTTTGCACAGCACTTTACAAAATGAAGGCCAGACCTAACAGATACAACACAATTTGGTACAAGAGGTATCAGAGGGCCCTGTTCGCTAGAGCTTACAATCTAAGAGGGAAGTATAGTTTGAACCCTTTATAAAAGGGTTTATAAAAATATGTGTTTAACGTTTACCCTCTGCTCTGGTTGTCTTTATTTCAAGTAAGCCTTCATGTAGATAGATTTAATGCCCTTGTAGTAGTTACCCCCCACAGGTGATGCTAGATACTGAATGATGGGTTCTCCAAAAGCAACTGGATGGTAGATTAAAGGGGTTGTAAACACTTACAGACCACTTTGACCTACAGGCCAGCCTAGTTAAGGCTTACCTGTAGGTCCAAGAAATATCTCCTAAATCTACACGGTTTAGGAGATATTTGCAAAAAGACAGGCTGAACAGGCACCCCATCAGGGTTTACTTCCTCTTTAAATCAGTGGTCATCAACCCTGTCCTCAGGGCCCACTAACAGGCCAGGTTTTATGTATTACTGTGGGGGGATGCAGACTAGAATACTGCAATCACTGAGCAGCAAATTATATCACCTGTGATGTATTTCAGTTATCTTGTAAATATGGCCTGTAAAGCACACGACCGGACTTTCTCCATCGGACCATTGTTGTCGGATTTTCCGTGGACAAATGTTGGCTAACAGGTTTTAAAATTTTCCATGGACAAATGTCTGTTGTCGGATTTTCTAAATGTGTGTGTACACAAGTCCGTCGGACAAAAGTCCAAAGTACAAACACGCATGCTCGGAAGCAAGGACGAGCCAGAAGCGGTCGGTTTAGTAAACTAGAGCTCGTAATGGAGAATTAACCTTTGTGACGTGGCAAGTTATGAAATCTCGAAATGCAGAGCACAATTCTCTTCTTCTTTAATGGGATAGTAATGAAGCTGCTTTGCTGGTGATACTGATGGAATTATTGCAAATGAATTTTCAAGGGCTTTTTTTTTCTAGTGATATAAAGAATAATATTATTATGCCTTTTTTTATTATTATTTGTTAGCACAACACCATTATCCCACAGTTTTTACGATCAAAGATACAACTATGTTGGTGTCCCTTGGGAATTTTACATTGTATTTTTTTAAATGTAACTGCCTACTCCCAAACTGTCATTTGAAGTAAAACACATAGCCAAGTATTATTCTCCACAATTTTTTTATTGTGCATTAAAAAAAGAAAAAACAAAATTAGACATGCTATCTACCAATAGAACTTAACCAAAATGTGCATTCTATGCATCCAAAAATATAGAAAATATATCAAAACAAATCATTATTCAACCAAAAAAATAATGTCAAAGCAATAACTCCAAGGCCAATAATAAATAACACGTTATCGCCTCTGATTCCGCAACATGGCTGGTTGACCAACGGTCGTTCAGAAACTAACAAACTTTGGGGTGATATTTTTCACATTGGGTGTTGGAAGGCAACATGTTAGTTCATAAATACAAGAGGTGTTTGAAATATCAACTATGGATATACCAAGCCTTTGCCTTCGTCTTCTTGGTGGCTATCTGGAATGTAACAGGTTGCACATCACAGCTTTGTAGCATATTGGATTATTCATCTGAGAGAAGTAAGGCTGAACAAAAACTTGGCTCCGGACCATCTGATGTGATAACGCTATGCAATCAAACTTCAAAGAGGGCCATGGTGGCCAGGATAATTGATGAAGGTGTGTTACAGAGATCAAAGGCATTGAAGATTGACCCAGGATACATAGACATTTTCTTGCACCTTAAAACTCCATTCTTTGGGTATATACTTTTTTGTCTAAAAGCTACTTTCCTGGTGCCTTCATGGTAGCATACACATGGATTATGCATATACTGCCATGGATAGGAACCATGAAAGGAAAATTACAGAGAGGTAAGTATTACATTTTCCATTTTATCGCAGTGGTGCTCAGCCTCAGTTCTCAAGTACCCCCGACAAGACATGTTTTGGGAATTTATCTTAGCTAAATAGCTGTCCAAAATACCAAGCCATTGAATGTGATGATTTAAAGCACCTATGCAAGATGAAAGTAAACCTGCAAACATGGCCTGTTGGAGGTACTTGAGGACAGGGTTGAGAACCACTGATTTAGAGCACTGAGCTAAAATCGAGCGTTCTAGCACTTTGTTGTGTAAACCCCAAATTATTAGGTATTTTGGGGTTTATTAACGGCAAATCCACTCTGCAATAGAAGTGTACTCTCTGTAAAACTGAGGGGAAGCACTGGTGATTTTATCATCCAATCATGTAGAAGCAAAGATGCTGTTTTTTTATTTCCCTTGCATGTTCCCCTCAGATCACCAGCAGCTGCACTTCCAGAAATCCTCTTAGTCCCTGGATTCACCAAAATCCTCATCACTCTTTGAGCTGTATCCCATCGTGGCAGCTTCCCAGGTCTGGGGCCACACCTTGACTGGACAAACGGTGGTCTTCACCACAGACAATCAGGCCATGGCCAACATCATCAATAAAGGCAGATCCAAGTAACTCCCCATTTTGTCCTTCCTGCGCAGGCTCATTCAGATGTTACTCCATCATCAGTTTAAACATTTTATGCAAACATGTTCCAGGCAAATGCAATATCACAGCTTATGTGCTGTCCCATTTCTACTTTACTGAGTTTTTCCAGCAGGAGCCTGGAGCCGACCCGACTACTCCTGTCCCACCCTGGTCGTGGACGATGACGATGGACTGAAGTCGCACCCCACCAACCAACCCAGCTTATTAACCACACCACTCCCTAGCTTGCAACACACTGAAGGCCTATCACACAGCTTGAAACACTTACCACCAATTTTTGGCCTCTTGCCCCGGGGCAGCGATAGGTTAGAGACGTCTTAGACTTCATTTCATATTGCCACACACAACTGGCCCTTTCTTACAATACCATCAGGATGTACCTAGCCAGCGTCCAGCACTTTCTGTCCTTACAGGACCCCAATGAACCATCAGTATTTACAGCCCATGCTGTTCGATCTCTCCTACGGGGTGTCCAGAAACACCAGCCCATAGTCAGCAGTAAACGCCTACCTGTCACGAGTGCCATCTTCAGAGGCATGTCTGAAATCTTTACCCGTTGTCCATTTGGGCTTTTGACGAGCCTGGTCATCCAAGCGACCATCTACTTGGCCTTCTATGGGCCGGTGGGTCATTTAGGTTTTTGTGAATTTTGAGCAACATGTATATGACAGATGTAATGGGAAACTCCGCTGTTAAATATGACTGTGTACCACCATCTATGGATTTTATCTTCCACTGCCTCACAATCACCATCTATGATTTTATCCTCCACAATGGCAAAATTTCCATTGACTAAACATTATGTAGAAATGGGACATGCAGTTAAATATATGGTCATTGATGCGGTTCCCCTGAATAGACAGGGGGGGGTATCGGGAATTGACTTTAAAAAATTGGAAGTATAGTGGATAAATAGGCTGGATACTTTGCAACCTAGGAGCCTGAACTCCAGGGCTGGACTTACCATTGGGCTTGACTGGGCTCAAGCCCATGGGCCCCACCCAATAGGGGGCCCCGCAGAGATACATAGCCGAGTGTACTCGGCTCAGCTCCGCTCACAGTCACACCCAGTCCCACCCTATGATGGACATAACAAAGGGACTGGGCGTGACTGTGAGCCGAGCACACTCGGCTCCGCTCGGGACTGCGAGAAGACCCGAGATACACAGGACTCTGTATCTCGGCGGCGCCATTTTTAAACTTCAAGACTGCAATGACAAGGCTACACTGACAAGGCTGCAGATGGATGGGCAAGGCTGCAGATGGACACTGATAAGGCTGCATTGATGGGCATTTAAATGTAAGTTTTTTCCTTAAAATTCCCTCCTAAACGGAGGGTATGTTATACGCCGGTGCGTGTTATATGCCGACAAATACGGTAATATATATAGAAGGTAGGGCCCGAAATTTACTCAAGCCCAGGGGCCCCCACCACTCTAAGTCCTGCCCTGCTGAACTCTGATTTTGACTTGCATCTATTTTTGTAGGTCCTTATAATAATGGTAAAAATATACTGGGAGGAGGTATTTTAGGTCTATAATGTTTTTTGAATAAATTACCTTGTAATTAATAGGATGTTATTTATGTTTATTAGTGTTATTTTAAATACCTGTAGACATATATTATAAATAAATGCATTCCCAATAGGTAATATCATATTTTCTGCTTTTGTTGATTAATTGTATATATGTTTATATTTTGATATTCAGTTACTGGAACATTTTTCTGTGGGACTTGGAGGGTGATAACGAATAGATTCCTGGTGTGAAATGTAACAATCTAAAAGGATGTAAGAATGTTGTCATTGTATACCTTTACCTTGTTCCTGCTTGAAGAAGGCAGTAAGCTTCATAGCCCGAAACTCATCGTATTTGGAACAAAATGTAATTTATTACATGTGAATCTTCTACAATAAATGTTTAAGTGCAGTAATCCTCAGATCTTTTTTCTTTCTCTCTCTCTCTCTCTCTCTCTCTCTCTCTCTCTCTCTATATATATATATATATATATATATATATATATATATATATATAATTTATTTATTTATTTTGCTAAATTCTGTTATGATTACTTTACATAACATGCAGGCAAGCTCACTTATCCAAACTCCTTAGCTATATCAAAATGAATTCTAGTCGGTATGCATAACTCAGTAGAGAACCCCTCTGTACAAACAATATTGTGAACCCAAAATCTGTGCCCGAAACTTGCAGCTGCTGGAGAGTTTCCCTCACTTCCTGTCTAGTAGAATGTCATCAGCAGAACAGGAAATGAGAGTAAATCTCTCTAACAAAGCCCTGCATAACAAAAACTTGACAAGAGTGCCAACCTTCCCCACTTCATCCAAAACTAAGGAAACAAGTTTTGGCTATCATATACTTTAAAGAGGAACTTCACTCCATACATGTTTTTTCTATCCCCTCTTACCCTGTCCATCTATGGCAGGGGGTCTTCAAACTGCGGCCCTCCAGTTGTTCAGGAACTACAATTCCCACCATGCCCAGTCATGTCTGTGAATGTCAGTTTTACAATGCCTCATGGGATGTGTAGTTCCGCAACAGCTGGAGGGCCGTAGTTTGAGGATCCCTGATCTATGGCTACCCTGTCCAAAGAGTTATGCTCTGTACACACGGTCGGACTTTCTGACGGAAAATGTGCGATTGGATCTTGTTGTCGGAAAATCCGATCGTGTGTGGGCTCCATCTGACTTTTTCCATCGGAATTTCCGACACACAAAGTTTGAGAGCAGGATCTAAAATTTTCCGACAACAAAATCCGATCGTTTAAATTCTGATCGTGTGCAGACAAATCTGACGGATAAAGTGCCACGCATGCTCAGAATAAATTACGAGACAAAAGTTATTGGCTACTGGCCCATTTATAGTCCCGTCGTACGTGTTCTACGTCACCGCGTTCTGAACGATCGGATTTTCCGACAACTTTGTTTTGGGCCAAAATCCGTAGGTTAAAATCAGACGGATTTTGTTGTCAGAATGTCCGACCGTGTGTACAGGGCATGACAACATTGCATCACTGCACTGCAAAACAAACAGCGTTGTCACCCGTTAAAGAAAGTGTAAAAATTAAGCCCCATACACACTATCAGATTTTCTGCTGATTTTTGTCTTCAGATTTACCAAAACCATGTAGTAGAAGGGCCTGCCTGATTGCATACACATTGAAACTCCTAAGGTTTGATCTCATATTATATGGTTTTGGTAAATCTGAAGACAAAAATCAGCAGAAAATCTGATAGTGTGTATGGGGCTTAAGGGATCTATCGGCAAAGTCAACAGATGATAAAACTATATTTATGGGAGACTCAATAACAGAAAAACGGTTGTGTTAATTCTAGTAGTACTGCATCAAATATGTTAGTTTTTATTGAAATTTTGCCCATCACTCCACTTTAAATTACAGAGGTGGTGTTTATAAAGACCAGTGAGATTCAGACTTGCTATTCTCTTCAGACAGATGTATTTCTATTGAGTTTCATTTGTTCATAGCAGCCAGGACGGTGTTTGGTCTGGATTTTAAACCGTTTTCAAAATAGCCATTTTACACATGACGAATAATGAACAGTTCATAAGACATTTCAGCAGTGTAAAATAAAAGTCATATTAACGCTGATACCAAACAGTCTTCATCGCTTATATAAAGATTTTGCTGCTATAAAATAATATTAAAAGTCTAGACTGTGTAAAATGTGAAATTTCCAAAGGATATCAAAATGAGACGTCTTTCTATTTTTTTTCCCTACTTTCTCCTCGTTTTTACCCTTCTACCCTTACAGCCCCCTCTACCCGTTCTCTTCCCCTCCTTTCTTCCACAAATCTTTCTACTTTCAGATTGTAGCTGCCTGTTCCTATTAAGGTCATTAAAAGAAATGCAAGATCCACTTGGTAGTAGATAGTGTAGTAATTGGGTAGCCAAGGTATAAAGTAAAAAACACAACTGTCCTTTTTTCTCATTTTTATCCCAACAACTAGAATCCCCCCCCCCCCCCCCCCCCCCCCCCATGTGCATGTACATAGAGTAAGCAAAGTTTTAATTTTATTTTGGGAGAGGGTTAAGTGCTTAGAACAAAAAAATGAAGTCATTATAGATCACTTCATACTGGCTCCTGCAGGTCTAGCTATGTATAACATTAAAAATATGTTCCTGTACTGTTTAAAATCCAGTAATGCACGGTCCCACCCTCCTCTGCACATGCTCAGTTGCTCTCTATTCTTGCCACTGTGCCTAAAATCGGAGACACTAGAGGCCAACAGCTGACAGCTTTAATATTTACTGTTGCTGAAGGGGAAAGGAAACAACAGGAATGGCACAGAACAAGGAACACAGATTGGGGGGGGGGGGGGGGGGAAGAAAAGCAGGAGAGGTGACATTACAAACTCTGCTGCCATGGAGACGCAAACTTGCATGGATAGTGTCTTATCTTATCTCCCTGATATTCCCTCCTTTCTCCCTCATCAGCAGCCTGTGAACTTCAGAACTATAAAGCTTCTGTCATCCTTCCTCTCTATCCAAGCCAAGACATACAAAGTTAATATTGGAAATTTACATATTTTAATTGCAGAAAAATACATATCGTTTTTGAGAATAAGCAGAGGGGAGAGTTTCCAATAAGGAAGTGACTGCTCTGGGATTCAACAAAATGGTGGCCTCAAGCAAGAAGATACAAGGCATGCTGGAGGCAATTTGTAGCACAGACTAATTTTGGTAGCATAATTATTAATGTGGAATGTATGTTCTTTTGTTAAAGGACATTAATTGTTATCAATTTGTTATCAACTGCTTTAACTTACATGCTATCACTTAGGGCAGTGGTCATCAACCCTGTCCTCAGGACCCACTAACAGGCCAGGTTTTAAGTATTACCTTGGGGAGATGCAGAGTAGAATAATGCAATCACTGAGCAACAAATTATATCACCTGTGATGTATTTCAGTTATCTTGCAAACCTGGCCTGTTAGTGGGCCCTGAGGACAGAGTTTGCTGACCACTGACTTAGGGGACTGACAAAGGACATAGGGACAAAGGACAAGGTCCTAGAGAACATGTATTAACCACTTCCCAACCGGCTCACGTACATAAACGTCGGCAAGTTGGCAGCCCTGCGCAAAATGACAAACAGGTACGTTGGCTCCTTTAAGAGCCTTAGCAGGCGTGCGCCCGCTGCATGGCAGGGAGCTCAATGCGTGTGACCGTCGGTCGTGATGATAGGATGCAGACCGGGGATCTGTGTGTGTAAACGCACAAATCCCGGTTCTGTCAGGAGAAGAGAGACAGATTGTGTGTTCCTATTAGTTAGGAACAGTGATATGGCTCCTCCTCTAGTCACTCCCATCCCCTCACAGTTACAACACACACTGAGGGAACACATTTAACCTCTTGATCGCCCCCATAGTGTTAACCCCTACCCTGCCAGTGACATTTATACAGTAATTAGTGGCTATTTTTATAAATGTCATTAGTCCCCAAAAAAAGTGTCAAAAGTGTCTGATCTGTCCGCCGCAATGTCGCAGTTCCAATAAAAATCACTGATCGTGTCATTAATAGTAAAACAAAAAAGAAAGAAATAATAAAAATGCCATAAAGCTATCCCCTATTTTATAGACGTTATAACTTTTGCGTAAACCAATCAATATACGCTTATTGTGATTTTTTTTACCAAAAATATATAGAAGAATACATATCAGTCTAAACTGATGAAGAAATGTATTTTGTAAAAAAAAAAAATGGGATATTTATTATAGCAAAAACTAAACAAAATGTTAGTTTTTTTTTCAAAATGTCGCACTTTTTTGTTTATAGCGCAAAAAATAAAAATCGCAGAGGTGATCAAATACCACCAAAATAAAGCTCTATGTGTGGGGAAAAATTACATCAATTTTGTTTGGGTACCACGTCGCAGGACTGCGCAATTGTCAGTTAAATCGACGCATAGCAGTATCGCAAAAAATGGCCTGGTTAGGAAAGGGGCAAATCCTTCCGGGGCTGAAGTGGTTAAAGCAAAAAAAAAAAAGTTTTAAAAATGTAGTATTGCATGGAACAGAAATTTTAATAATGTTTCAAGGACAACATTAAAAATGCAAAATTTCTTTAAAAACCATGCCTGAGGGATGTTCTGAACTTGCCTGTGAAGTGACACATCTGTACAATGTATACAGCCTACTACAGCAAAGCTGATATGTACAAAGAAAAAGTACCATAATGCTGTTTAAATTGCCAATAAGTGACAGCCCCCTGTCATAACTGCATAACCCCCTCCCCCCCCCCCAAAAAAAGTATGGTGATTTTGTCACACTACCTGGTGCCCAAATAACTGCAGCCCCGAGATACAGCCAAGTAGAGGGGGTTCCTGCAGAGGGTGAAGGGGTACTGGGGCACTGGGAAGAGATCTGCTCCAATGGTCACTAAGCCAAAACTCCCATGCCAAAGACAACATACAGGCTTTGTATGTAAAGTATGTGAATATATATATATATATATATATATATATATATATATATATATATATATTTATATACAGTATATTATAGTGTCTGTGTACATGCCCTTGCAGACCTGACCTTGCATATCATTAATCAAAGAAATGAAAGTGGCTGAGGAATCTTAGAGGATAAATTCACCGTACTGAGTGCTGTGAAACTGAGTAATGATTTGCCCGCCTTGATTTCATTTTATTATATTACTATATGCAGAGTATTTATCTTTATTTTCGACAACCTGAAATTCTAATATCCACAGTTCCAGGAAGCCATTTCTCACTAATTCACTGCTCAGCTCTTCAATCCTGTAAGTCAAATAATGAGTCTCAAATGCATCAAAATCTCCACGAGGAACTATTTCTATCTGAAACGGCCATGAAACAAAATCAGTTGCAAAAAAAAAAAAGAAGAGCTGTTGAGAACAAACTAAACTTTTTATACAACTTGCCTCCATGTTCAGCTGCTACAGTAAATCTTCGTACACACGATCGGATTTTCCGACGGAAAATGTTGTCAGGCTGTTGGCGGAAAATCCGACCGTGTATATGCTCCATCGGACAATTGTTGTCGGACTTTCCGCCAAAAATTTTTAACTAGCATGTTCTCAAATTTTCCGCCAACAAATGTGTGTTGTCGGACTTTCCATTCGACAAGAGTCCTAAGTACAAACACGTATGCTCGAGATCAAGGACGAGTCAGAAGCGCTCGGTCTTATAAAACTAGCGTTCGTAATAGAGCTATCACATCGGCTGGTCGTAAATCTTGTATGTTACTACGTTCGTAATTGTTGGCCAACATTTGTGTGCCTGTGTGTACGCAAGACAAGTTGGAGCCAATACCCTTCAAACAAAATTCCACGGTTTTGTTGTCGGAAAGTCTGATCATGTGTACGAGGCATAAGACCACACATCTGCCAATGTAAATCTTCATTTATTATAAGTGCTTATATAGCACCATCAATTTACACATTTATTATAGTCCATGCCCTCAGGACTGGTGCAAGGATTTTTGACACTCTAGGCGACAGCTCATTTTGTCGCCCCAGTTGGCTCCACCCCTGACCCCACCCCCTTTGCCCTGCCCATGTGACAGGAGGTGGCGCTTTGCAGGAAGCATTGGCTCTGCTTCCTCTAGCACTGATTCCAGTGCTGCACTGCGCCTCTAATTACACTACCGGTTGGAAAGAGCAGTTGCCTGAGAGTTAGTTGCATGCTGCAGCCTGCAGAGCAAGCAGACGCAGGGGGAAACCAGTGGCCGGGCACCCCTAGGCAGCAATGCGCTCTAGGCGGTTGCCTAGTTTGCCTAGTGGTAGCACCGGCCCTGCATGCCCTCTAGGAGCTTACAGTCTAAGGGCGCAACTCACATACACATACTAGGGACAATTTAGACAGGAGCCAATTAACCTGTCAGCATGTCTTTGGAGTGTGGGAGGAAACCAAAATACCTGGATGAAACCCACACAAGCACAGAGAGAACAAGAAAACTCCAGGCATGTAGTGCTGTGGTTGGGATTAAAACCAAAAACCATATTGCTACTAGGCAGAAGTGCTATCCACATAGCCATTGTGCTGCCCATATCTGCTTTTGAGCCGGTTGTTGTCCACATTACCCAGTTCTCTACTTGTCCTCCACCTACTGCATAAATAATGGAGAGGGATGAAAAGGTAGAAAGTAGAACAAGCATGTTGAAACATAGTAGCTCCTCTGCTCTTCATAGCCAGCCTCTCCCCACCAATAGCAAAGGCATATTACTCATGTTGCATCAATCGCTGAAGGATGCGAAAAATTTACAATTTCCATTTCTTCCAAATTTAGGCACAAATTGGGAGATTATTTCGAATTTTTCCACTTTGGAGAAATGCATTGGAGTAGAAAGGTCATGCAAATTTAGAGCTGAATTATTTGCATTGCATACTCACTTTGGTCCAGCCTAGCATTGCTGCGATTCATAGAACACTTTTTCCCAATGAATACAAGGCATACTTTGAATGGACAAGGTAGAGAGGAGGAGCGATGATGTCATAATCTCAAGCTTGTCTAATCAGAGAATGCCTTGTTTTCATAGAAATAAATACAAGGTATTCTAATGGAGAAAATGCTAAGTGAGGGAACACCTTTGAGCAGTGTGTAGAAGGGAAGCCGCTGGCATAGAACCCAAGCAGAGCCCAGAAGATAAGGGGTGCCACTTTAATAGTGCTGACTACTACATTGACTGTCAGCTTCTCCAGTAGCCCCTCAGGTTAAGATATGCACACTTAAAGTAGGGTTGGCACCTCATCCCTTTAAACCCGAACACATATGAATTACACAGATTCTGAGGCTAATTTAATGCAATAAAGGAGCCAATTGGGTTTAATTACCACTTTAATCAGCCATAGAACCTGTGTAATTAATAGGTATTCGTGTTTAAAGGGATTAGGTGACAAAACCCCACTATAGGTTTGTTATTTGCTCTCATTCACACGAAATACCTTTTTCTTTATTTTTTATTTATTTTTACTATTTTGTTACCTTTTAAATGTTTCTCAAATGGAGATGTCATGGCTGACTGCAAGATTTTTTGAACAATGTCTGTCCTCAATAACATACAATGCAAGAAGCCCAGCCTCCACACCTTTAAGCCCCATACACACAATCAGAAATTCTGCCAGCAAAAGTCGGATGTAAGCTTTTGGTCAGAAATTCTGACCGTGTGTATGCTCCATCAGACTTTTGCTGGCAGAATTCCAGCCAGCAAAAGATTAAGAGCAGGTGCTCTATTTTTCGGTCGAAAAAAGTTCCGATCAGAAATTCCGATCGTCTGTACAAATTCTGACGTGCAAAATTCCTACGCATGCTTGGAAACAATTTGACGCATGCTCAGAAGCATTGAACTTCATTTTCTCAGCTCGTTGTAGTCTTGCACGTCACCGCGTTCTTGACAGTCAAAAGTTCAGTGAACTTTTGTGTACCGTGTGTGTATGCAAGCCAAGCTTGAGCGGAATTCCATCGTAAAAACCAACCACGTTTTTTCAGACGGAAAATCCACACGTGTGTACGCAGCATTACACCTTTAACCCTTGTTAGGACAGGCAGTGTTCAAATCTAGTTACAAATGATAATGAAGATTTATTTGTCTGTACAGTACAGACAGGGTTAATCATGGCAAACAAAGCTTCCCCCTCATAAACAATGACATAAGCAACAACAACTACCAAAGATTTTTCCTCGCTAGAGGGTCCAGAATAGAAAAAACACAGGAACCCCCATTGATGGGTGGGACTAAAATAATTTGTATCAAAAATAGAAAATTTATTACAATAAACATATATTAAATCAAGAACTTATGTCATCAAAGACAAAAGAGTACATAAATAAGGATACATTGGATTAAATTTGCAAAGTGCATACAGACAACAAATAGGCTTATGGATGAACCCAACATTTCCGACTTGATGCCCTTCTTCAGGGATTTTTTAACATCCAGAGTAGGGATGAGCTTCGTGTTCGAGGCGAACATACGTTCGACTCAAACATCGGCTGTTCGCCCTTTCGCCGAATTCCGAACGTTACGGGCCGTTCGCGCCAAATTCGTGTGGCGCTCACGGCCCACAATGCACTGCGTCATCCCAGTGCATTGCTGGCTCATGATTGGCCAAGCATGCACTGTGACCCCGCATGCTTGGCCAATCACAGCGCCAGCAGCGAGGAGAGCCATGATTGGCCACAGGCAGGATGCCTGTGGCCAATCATAGCTCAGGCTGTGTAGTACACGCCCCACACTATATAAGGCCGCCAGCGTGGCGGCCTAGTGTAGTGTGTTGGCGTCTGAAGCAGTTAGTGGGTGTTCTGTGTACCTTCAACACAGTACACACCGATCGTTATCAGCCGATTTTCGATCTTGCTCTTCTGTAGTGGTTGTTGTCTGCTTGCCCTGACCGCAGTATACACCGCTATATTCACCTCACCTATATAGCTAGTGATCTATCTTTTATAATAGAGCTTGCAGTCAGTAATGTTAGGAGCTTGTGCGTGCTGTCTGCGTGCTCTGTACCCAGTACACACCGCTATATCCACCTACATAGCTCTTCTCTATTTGAGCCCACTTGCCATCTGCAGGAGTTATTTGAAGTTGTGTGTGCCTCCAGCACAGCACAGTATACATCTGTATATACCCCTTTATCTCTGGTGTTCTATAATAAAGGTATCTGCAGGAGTTAGTGGGTTTTTTGTGCCTCCAGCACAATATACACCTGTATCTACCCTTTATTGCTGTTATCTAATAGAGGCATCTGCAGGGCTTAGTGGGTATTGTGTGACTCAATTACAGTATACCCCTTTATCTCTGGTGTTCTATAATAAAGGCATCTGCAGGAGTTAGTGGGTGTTGTGTGACTCCAGCACAATATACACCTGTATCTACCGTTTATTGCTGTTCTCTAATAGAGCCATCTGCAGGGCTTAGTGGGTGTTGTGTGACTCCATTACACTGCTGTTTTACCCAACTCCCTTCAGGCCATTACCATGTCTGGAAGGCCAGCAAGGAGAGGCAGACAGGCGCGAGCCGATAAAAGAGGGCAAGCAGGCTCTGTGTCTAGAGACAACAGTGCTGGTCGTGGACGCGGTGCATTGTCATCAGCACGTGGGACACGCTTGTCCTTCTTTTCGGCAGCTGGACATGTTGAACAGCAACATGCCAACGACTTGGTAGAATGGATGACCAAGCCCTCTTCATCCTCCTCATCCTCTCTCACCCAGTCTCAGGGTACTAGCAAAGCAGTTGCCAACGCATCGTCTTCCCTCGTCTCAATGTCATCATCAGTGACTCCTTCCCTAGACCCACCACTTCCTCCTGAGGAGTCTCCTGAACTCTTTGAGCACAGTGTTGGGTACATGCTCCAGGAGGATGCCCAGTGTTTTGTAGGCTCTGATGATGACACTCAGCTAGAGGAAGGCAGTAGCGTGAGCGCAGACAGAGGGGATGCTCAAGAAGGACAGCAATCTGGCAGTCATGTTCCACAAGCTGCAGCATACTGCCAGGTTTGCTACAGCGATGAAGAGGGAGGGGATGATGAGGGCACTGACTCCACGTGGGTGCCTGGTAGGAGAGAGGAGGAGGAGGAGGAGGAGGCACATGTCCAACGAGGCAGGATGCCCTCCGGGGGCCAGCTTAGGGGTAGCACACCGACTGAATCACACCGCAGAGCTCCACCTGTGCAGGGCGCTGCCTCTGCGCGTTATTCTAAAAGTTCTTTGGTGTGGGCCTTTTTTGAGACGAGTGCATCAGATCGCACCGCTGCTATTTGCAACATATGTCTCAAGCGTATCTCGCGTGGCCAAAACATCAGCCGCTTGGGCACCACATGCTTGACCAGACATATGTTGACCTGCCATGCAGCTCGTTGGCAAGCGTACCTCAAAGACCCACACCAAAGAACAAAGCGGACCTCTCCTTGCTCCTCATCAGCTGGCATCTCCAACCCCACTAGACCTTCAGTCCTCTCTGAAACCTGCTCTGAGAGGAATGAAGGTGTAGAATTAGGTGTGTCACAGCTAAGTGCTTCCGGGCACTCTGCTAGCAGTACACCCACGTCCGATTATAGCAGGCAAATGTCCCTGCCCCAGCTGCTGGACCGGCGAAAGAAGTTCACTCCCAGCCATCCACATGCCCAGCGGTTGAATGCTAGCTTGGCTAAATTGCTAGCACTTCAACTGCTGCCTTTTCAGTTGGTAGACTCGGCCCCCTTCCGTGAGTTTGTACAATGTGCGGTTCCTCAGTGGCAGGTCCCCAAACACCCTTTTTCTCATGGAAGGCGATTCCGGCTCTCTACCGACATGTGGAAGGCAATGTCCTTGCCTCGCTGGACAGGGCGGTCAGCGGTAAGGTGCATATTACCGCTGACTCATGGTCCAGCAGGCATGGACAGGGACGTTACCTGTCTTTCACAGCCCATTGGGTCACTCTTCTGGCAGCTGGGAAGGATGCAGGACAAGGTGCAGTAGTGTTGGAGGTTGTTCCGCCACCACGCCTCCAAAATGCTACTATTGGTTGTGACACACCTCTCTCCTCCACCCCCTCCTCTTCTTCTTCCTCCATGGCCTCTTCCAGTGCTCTGTCCTCAGAACCAGCGGTGCTCTGTAGGCGTTCCAGGGGCTACGCAAGTACGCAGGCAAAACTATGCCATGCCGTGCTTGCGCTGGTTTGTTTGGGGGACAGGAGCCACACTGGGGCGGATGTTTTGTCAGCTCTGCAGGGGCAGGCCGAGAGGTGGTTGACGCCACGCCAGCTGAAGCCAGGAATGGTGGTTTGTGACAATGGCACCAACCTCCTCTCCGCCCTCCGACAGTTGCAGTGTCGTGGCACCAGCACCAGTGCCTAAGGCCCAATTTTTCTGCCCCTGTTTAACAGGGGCGTTTAAGTACAATTTTTGATGCAATGCTTTGCAGCAGGGCTAATTCCTGCAATAAAACTAGAGTATATGGGAGAGGTTGCAGTGTCGTGGTACCAGCACCAGTGCCTAAGGCCCAATTTTTCTGCCCCTGTTTAACAGGGACATGTAATTACAATTCTTGATATAATATTTCACAGGAGGGCCCGTTCCTGTGCCCACCCAGAGTAACTGTGAGGACTTATAGTGTTGTGGCACCAGCACCACAACCACCAAATGTCAATTTTTCTACCACTGTTCAACAATGGCATGTAATTACAATTCTTGATATAATCGTTCACAGCAGGGCGCTCCAGCGCCCAGCAAGAGTCACTTTGAGGGCTTACAATGTTGTGGCAAAACCAACACCTTGTTCCGCCATTTCTGCAGAGCATATAGGGCAGGCCCCTACTTTCAAACATCCAACTTACAAACATCTCCTACTTGCAAACGGAAGGAGACAACAGCAAGTGAGATGAAAAAAGATGTACGACAAAACAAATTATACAGGGGTGATAACCCTTCCCTATGTTTTCCAAAAAGCTTAAAAATAGTTTTTTTGACTGGAGCTACACTTTAAAAATGTACCAGTTGAAAATTACAAACAGATTCAACTTAACACAACAAACCTAGACAGTCCCTGTCTTGTTTGCACCGCCTGTATACTGCTGTTCTGAGTATATAGGGCCTGGGTGCCACACGCATTTCCTTTTTTTAATATGGGTACAGGGTTCCCCTTGATATGCGTACAAGACCCAAAGGGGGAGGGAGGGCTACCCATGCCATTTTTCTCAATGGTTTTCAACCATATTGCAGGAACCAGATATAACATTAAAACCGCAAGCAGTTTTCAATGATGTTATTTCTGTTTAATGTCATTTTGTGCAGGGACTGTTCTAAACATGGGAAACACGTGGCACTTCACAGGCATACTACAGACACCCCCCAGGCACCATATTTAAAGGAATATTTCACTTTTTTTTTCACTTTAATCATCATTAAAATCAGTGCTCCCGCCAAAATGGCCATTTTTAAAAACATTTTAGGCATTGACCCATGTCCCCTGGGGCAGGAGCCAGGTCCCCAAACCCTTTTTTAGGACAGTATCTTGCATATTAGCCGTTAAAATTAGCACTTCTAATTTCGAACGTTCGAGTCCCATAGACTTCAATGGGGTTCTAAAGTTCGTTCGAATTTGGGGTCCGTTCGAAAGTTCTGGTGCGAACCGAACCGGGGGGTGTTCGGCTCATCCCTAATCCAGAGTCTGGTGTCTATTAGAAAGACACATATGCACATATCATTAGATATTCAATACAGTATATCTGTGTAGCACTGACCCCCCGAAGGAGCGGTTGAAATTTTCTTGGGCTTACCATTACCTTCTCCACCTCGTGTGCGTGTAGGGGTTCCCGAGGTTGATGGCCCAATGAACTGTAGAGACTGACACTTGATCCACTTTAGGAATTTTTATTTGCAAAGCGTTGAACAGAACACAGTCTCTCAGTAGGGAATATGGGTAGTAAAGCTCAGGTAATCTTTGAATTGCTGACACTTGAATGTCTCTCTCTATACAATCCAGGGAATAGCCATTCGCAACTGGATATTGCAACTATCGGGAAAAAAAACCTTTTAGTGAAATTTGGAAACCGAAAGGTGATTCAGATAAAGCAGTCTCTGTCACAGACTTGGCTGTAGAACTTTAGGATGAGAAAAGTCTCTGCCACAGACTTGGTTGTACAACTTTAGAATGAGAAAAGTCTCTGCCACAGACTTAATTGTAACTGAAGGATGAAATTAGAGAACCCTCATACGGTACCAGTATCTCGCAGCCGGTCTGGCGATACCGTAAGAGTGTGGATTCACTTGGTGTCCTTCCCAGCTTAGCTTCCAGGCTCCTACCGAGCAGCCAGCCTTGTGCGTGGCCCTCTTCTGAAGAGTCCTCCCCTGGTTGCGTTTTCAGTTGCTGGGCCTCTCCAAAACCGAGACGGCACTGCAAGGAGGGTGCCAAAATAAAAAAAACTACGTGGGGTCCCCCTAAAATCCATACCAGACCCTTATCCAGGCATGCAGCCTGGCAGGTCAGGAAAGGGGGGAGGGCAAGCGAGCACCCCCCTTCTGAACCATACCAGGCCACATGCCTTTGACATGGGGAGGTGGGTACTTTGGGGCATGGGGGGCTCTGTCAAAAACTGTTTGTGTTTTTATTACTTTTTGAAACTTTTTTGGTGAATGGGTTGGTGTACCACCACTCATTCACATGGGGGGCTGATATCTGGGGCCCCTTGTTAATGGGGGCTTCCAGGTTTCGATAAGCGCCCTGCCCGCAGACACCCACAACCACCGGCAACAGTTGTGGGGATGAGGCACTTGTCCCATTATACTGCTTTGGGGTTGGGGGGGGGGGGGGGGGGCAATGTGATTTGACTCGCTTTTTTTATCTTTAGAAATTTCATTTTTGCTACAGCATGGTCTATGCATGCTACAGATGCACCACGTTACAGACATACTAAGGGGCAAAAAGTGTGGTGTGCATTTATATTCAGCCCCCCTGAGTCAATACTTTGTAGAACCACCTTTCGCCGCAATTACAGCTGCATTTCTTTTTGGGTATGTCTCTACCAGCTTTGCACATCTATAGAGTGGAATTTATCTCGAAAGTGAATCGTTTGCCCATTCTTCTTTGCAAAAGAGGTCAAGCTCTGTCAGATTGGATGGAAAGCATCTGTGAATGTCAATTTTCAAGTCTTGCCACAGATTCTAAATTGGATTTAGGTCTGGACTTTGACTGGGATATAGGCTTCTAAACCATTCTATTGTAGCACTGGGGTCTTAGGGTCATTGTCCTCCCGGAAGGTGAACCTCCACCCCAGTATCATGTCTTTTAACGATTCTGACAGGTTTTCTTTTCTAAGATTGCCCTGTATTTGGCTCCATCCATCTTCCCCTCAACTCTGACCAGCTTCCCTTTTCCTGCTGAAGAAAAGCATCCCCACAAAATTATGCTGCCACCACTACATTTCATGGTGGGGATGGTGTGTTCAGTGTTATTTTTCCGCCAAATCGCTTTGATTTAGGCCAAAAAGTTCAATTTTGGTCTCATCTGACCAGAGCACCTTCCTCCACATGTTTGCTGTGTCCCCCACATGGCTTCTCGCAAACTGCAAAAGAGACTTTTCTTTCAACAATGGCTTTCTTCTTGCCACCCTTCCATAAAGGCAAGATTTGTGGAGTGCACGACTAATAGTTGTCCTGTGGACAGATTCTTCCACCTGATCTTTGGATCTCTGCATCTCCTCCGGAGTTACCATGGGCCTCTTAGCTGCTTCTCTGATTAATGCTCTCCTTGCCAGTCAGTTTAGGTGGACAGCCATGTCTTGGTAGGTTTGC
Source organism: Lithobates pipiens (assembly GCF_037356315.1). Lineage (NCBI taxonomy): Eukaryota > Metazoa > Chordata > Amphibia > Anura > Ranidae > Lithobates > Lithobates pipiens. Next base: position 543,202,628 of record NW_027507764.1, read on the forward strand.
AGTTGGGCCATACCATTTCTATTTTTGGATGATGTATTTAAACAGTGCTCCATGAGGTGTTCAAAACTTGGGATATTTTTTTATAACCTAACCCTGCTTTAAAATTCTCCACAACTTTATCCCTGACCTGTCTAGTGTGTTCCTTGGCCTTTATGATGCTGTTTGTTCACTAAGGTTCTCTAAAAAACCTCTGAGGGCTTCACAAAACAGCTGTATTTATACTGAGATTAAATTACACACAGGTGGACTCTATGTACTAATTAGGTGACTTCTGAAGGCAAATGGTTCCACTAGATTTCAGTTAGGGGTATCAGAGTAAAAGGGGCTGAATACAAATTGATGCCACACTTTTCACATATTTATTTGTAAACCATTTATCTTTTTCCTTTCACTTCACAATTATGTGCCACTTTGTGTTGGTCTATCACATAAAATCACAATGAAATACGTTTACGTTTTTGGTTGTAACATGACAAAATGTGGAAAGGGGTATGAATACTTTTTAAAGGCACTATATAGCTGCCCAAAAACTAGTCAAAACCGGGTTGATCCACACCACAGAATAGAGAGTTCAGATGTTCCCAACTTTCCACAAAATCAAATGTCTCATACATGAAAAATGTTGTATATAGATAAAAGTGATTACTTAAACACTAACATAATTGATAACATAAAACTATTACTAAGTTTCTTGTAAATCAATAACTATTGAAACCCACACTACACATAGATAGTTATTTTCGTTCAGCCAGGAGGCTGAAAAAAAGAAAGATTAAAGCCCTCTACACATGATTGGAATTTCCGACGGGAAATGTTGGATGTCAGGCTGTTGGCTGTAAGTCCGACCATGTGTACGCTCCATCGGACAATTGTTGACGGACTTTCCGCCAACAAAATGTTGGCTAGCATGTTCTCAAAATTTGCCCCAACAAATATGTGTTCTCGGATTTTCCCGATCATGTGTACACAAGTCCGTCGGACAAAAGTCCTAAGTACAAACACGCATGCTGGGAAGCAGAAGCGGTCGGTCTTGTAAACTAGCGTTTGCAATGGAGAATTAACATTCGTGACGTGCCAAATTATGAAATCTCCAAATTCAGCACACATTCTCTTCTTTAATGGGATAATGATGACGCTGCTTTGCTGTTGATACTGATGTAGTTATGCCAAACAAAGTTTCAAAGGCTTTTTTTTTCTAGTGATATCAAGAATAATATTATTATGTTTTTTATTTTTTATTTTATTTGGGCAAGTTACCACATCACCATTATCCCGTAGTTTTTGTAGTTTTTAAGATCAAAGATACAACTATGTTGATTTCTCTTATCAATTTTACATTGTATTTTTTTAAATGTAACTGCCTACTTCCAAACTTTAATTTGAACACATAGTCAAGTATTATTCTACACAATTTTTTTATTGTGCATTAACAAAAGAAAACAAATAAAATTAGACATTCTATCTGCCAATAGAACTTAACCAAACAGGGCATTCTATGCATCTAAAAATATAGAAAGTATACCGAATCAAATCATTATTCAACCAAAAAAATAATGTCAACGCAATAACTCCAAGGCCAATAATAAATAACATGTTATCTCCTCCAATTCCGCAACATGTCTGGTTAACGAACGGCTGTTCAGAAACCAACTGAAAAGCGCTAAATGAAAAACGCAAAAAAAAAGCACAAATCAACACACTCTCCAAACGTCTACTAACACGAAATTAGCAGAAGGAGACCAAAGGGTGGCGCTAAAGAGCTGAAAAAGCATGTAGTACGTCTAGTACGTCACTACATTCATAATTGTTGGCCAACATTTGCATGACCGTGTGTATGCAAGACAAGTTTGAGCCAACACCCTTCGGACAAAATTCCACTGTTTTGTTGGCAGAAAGTCCGATCGTATGTAAGAGGGCATAATAAATATCAAATAAATAGGGATGGCTTTGCGGTTCGCCCAGCGGTCGGTTCGCAGTGAATTTTGCACGTTCGCGATTCGCCAAACCGGCGGACTTCTGGCGCTGTTCGCGCGGCGGACATATGCGTTTACATTGTGAAAGAACTTTGACCCATGTTGACACATCCATCATGGGGTACAGGACTGGGGATGGCCAAACGGTTCGCCCGGCGGTCGTTTCGCGGCGAATTTCAGCTGTTCGCGGTCCGCCCATTCGGCGGACTATTGCCGCCGTTTGCCCGGCGGACTTCCGTGTTTACTGTGTAAAAGAACTTTGACCTATGATGACACATCCATCATGGGGTACAGGACAGCCAATTGAGACATTACAGCACATGGACACTTGGACATTCCCCCTAACTTATAAATAGACCCGATTCGGCGGCCATTTTACATTCTTTCTTCTGTCACTTTAGGGAGAGGTTGCTGTGTGGAGCAGGGAGAGATTACAGTGACCCAAATCGCTAGCTATTTGGTACACAAAAGTTCTTTTCAGGACTGGTATAGGTGTTAGGCGTAGTTCAGGATATAGATTTGAGGCAGTGCTGTGCAGCCTTGTCAGGCCGCGTACACACGGGCGGACTGTTCGCCCAACTTTGTCCGCTGAACAGTGTTTCAGCGGACAGTCCGCTCGTGTGTGGGCTTCAGCGGACAGTTTCAGCGGACAGTCTGACGAACAAAGTTTTTCGGAATTCCCGTAAGACAGTCCGCTGAAACTTGGTTTGAGCGGACAGTCCGCTCGTGTGTAGGCTTGTTCGACAAACTAAGTTTCGCGCATGCTCAGAAAGGATTTAAACGGCGAAGGTTGCATTGCAGTGTATTGGACGTCGAAATTTCTCGTCCCGTCGTACGTGCCGTTCACGTCATCGCGCACGCTTTCAGCGGACTGTTCATTCATCGTGTGTGGTCAAGTCCGCTCATGCAAATTTTGAGCGGACTGTTTGTCGGATTGTTTGACAAACTAAGTTGGGCGAACAGTCCGCCCGTGTGTACGCGGCCTCAGTGTAGAGAAAGGGACAGGACGGTGTGTGCTGCAGGGACAGTTTAATCATTAGCTGTTACTATCAGGTCCACAAAAGTGCTATTCAAGTTATTGTTCCAGCAGCCTCTGTTTTGTCAGTTTATATATGGACAGGCAAGAAACTGTGTGTGAGGCAGTGAGGGTCAGTTTAATCAGTAGCTGTTACTACTATTAGGTCCACAAAGGTTCTTTTCAGGACTGGTATGGTAATAGGCTTGTACACGTATAATATTCTTTCTTCCAAATATAGAAAGAATAGTATACTTGACTGCTGCCCTTCTGCTGCAGTCTGCTAATCAGTCACAACTTACTTGTTCCACAAAGGTCCTTATAAGGACTGGTAACTTGGTCTAGGGTGCTACAGTACATAGGGTTGAGTGAGGTACAGTCTGCTATTCTGTAAGGACTGGTATAGGTCCACAATACATAGGGTTGAGGTGCACTACTGCTGACCGCTGCCCTATACTGCAGCAGTCCTTCATCAGTATAGGGACTGACGTACAGTCTGCTAATCAGTCACAACCTACTTGTTCCACAAAGGTCCTTATAAGGATTGGTAACTTGGTCTAGGGTGCTACAGTACATAGGGTTGAGTGAGGTACAGTCTGCTATTCTGTAAGGACTGGTATAGGTCCACAATACATAGGGTTGAGGTGTACTACTGCTGACCGCTGCCCTATACTGCAGCAGTCCTTTATCAGTATAGGGAGAGTTTTGTCACAGGGTCATTTAAAAAATGACAGGCAGAGGAAGAGGCAGGCCCTTCCGCAGGGGTGGTAGGGGTAGGGCAGGAGCAACAGGCTTGAGCCAAAGTGGGAAGTTGCAGAAGGTGCGTTCAATTACTTTAAAGGACGCACCAGACTTGGTTGAGTGGCTCACTCAGCCTTAATCTTCTGCACCCTTCTCATCCTCTCGATCTGCACCCTCTTCTTCACTCTCTGCTATGTGCACCCCCAAAGACACTACCACCAACAACACCACCACCACCACATACCTTCCGCTTGAGTCACAGGAATTATTTTCCGATCCATATCAAGACATTTCTGATGCGCAGCCACTCTTGGTATTGGATCAGGAAGAGGAGGTAGCAACAACCGCTACTCAGCAGTCTGGCGACAGTACCCAGATCAGCCCAAGGAGGAGGTTGGTCCCCGGTGTTGCTGCCTACTCCGAGATCTCTACTTATAGTGGTGGGGAAGGTGACGTCGATGATGACGTGTCTAGTGATGTCACGTGGGTGCCCACAAGAGAGGAAGAGGAGGGGAGTTCAGAGGGAGATATGGACCAGCAGATAGGGAGGAGAAGCAGGAATAACTTACATTGCACAGGAGGGACAAAGCAGACTGCAAATGTATCAGGAGCGAGTCATCAACCATGTACGGTCACATCTGGTGCTCCCAGGACACCGGCACATGGCTCCGCCGTGTGGGCTTTTTTTAACGTGTCCGCTGCTGACAATAGCGTTGCCATCTGCAATCTTTGCAGTCAACGCATTAGTCGCGGTAAGCCCAACACTCCCCTAGGGACGACCGCCTTAAGAAGGCACATGAGCAGCCATCACCGAGCCCAGTGGGAGCAACGGAACACACAAAGCCACACTCCAGGCTCTCACCGTCCAGCCTCGCCTTCTACTTCTCCTTCTCCTCTCTCCTCACAATTGTCCTCCACTCCACCTTCCATTACGCCAAGCTCACGTTTTTCTGAAAAAAGGCAGGCTTCCATGGGCTTAATGTTCGAGCGTAAAAAAAATGATGACGCCGGATAACCCTCTTGCCCAACGGTTGACAGCTGGCTTGTCAGAACTGATAGCCCGCCAACTACTGCCATATAAACTGGTGGACTCGGAGGCCTTTAGAAAATTTGTGGCCATTGGAACACCACAATGGAAGGTCCCAGGAAGGAAGTATTTCTCAGAGAAGGGCATCCCAGAGCTATATGGCCATGTTCAGCGGCAAGTGAATGTATCTCTGGCACACAGTGTCGGTGCCAAGATACATCTGACCACAGACACGTGGTCTAGCAAACACGGGCAGGGAAGGTATATCACTTTTACTGTCCACTGGGTGAACCTTCTGACGGCCGTCAAGCATGTAACCCGTGGCACCCGTGTAGATTTGGTTTTACCGCCACGGATTGCATGCAGGCCTGGCTCTTCTTCTCCTCCTACTCCATCCTCCTCCCTCTCCTCCTCGGCTGACTTCTCCTTTTCCGCTGCTAGCGTCTCTTCCGCTGCGCCGCCCAAGCTCCCCAGAACCTATTCGACATGCAAGTGCTCTCTATCGCGGTGCTGGTGTCAGTGCTCTCTATCTTGGGGCTGGTGTCAGTGCTCTCTATCATGGTGCTGGCGTCAGTGCTCTCTATCTCGGTGCTGGTGTCAGTGCTCTCTATCACAGTGCTGGTGTCAGTGCTCTCTATCTCGGTGCTGGTGTTAATGCTCTCTATCACGGTGCTGGTGTCAGTGCTCTCTATCACGGTGCTGGTGTCAGTGCTCTCTATCTCGGTGCTGGTGTCAGTGTTCTCTATCACGGTGCTGGTTTCAGTGCTCTCTATCTCGGTGCTGGTGTCAGTACTCTCTATCTCGTGCTGGTGTCAGTGCGCACTCTATCACGGTGCTGGTGTGGTGTCAGTGCTCTCTATCTTGGTGCTGGTGTCAGTGCTCTCTATCACGTTGCTGGTGTCAGTGCTCTCTATCTCAGTGCTGGTGTCAGTGCTCAGTCTCTGTCACAGTGCTGTTGTCAGTGAGGGAGATAGCAGCAGAGAAGCCAATCAGCACGCAGTGCCAGCACCATGGCTGAGGATCAGCACTGGACTGGCACCTCTGGACCACCGCAGTGGAGCCCTGCATAGGTGGAGGTAAGGGCCGGACAGAGGGAGGGGCTCAAGCACAGGTTGGCACACTGGGACACTGGCACAGGACTGCGCTGCCCTGACTGTGGCACTGATCATCTCCTGCACCCCCTTCATAGCCTGCCCTGACCTTTCCTCTCCTCCATGGCCTTCATGCGCTCCTGAATTGTCAAAATTTCACAGACAAAAAAGAATGCTTGTCGTTGTCGATCCCAGATTCACTTAATACTTTTGTTATGTCAGTGTCCATGTTGTGGGACTATGTGTGCACAGCTAGTATTTTGTGGCTGAAAATATGACCTGGAGGTTTTTAAGGTTCGCCTGCCATTAAAGTCAATGGGGTCCGCCGTGAACTTTGCGGTTCGTGAACCTTTTGGCCACGTTCGTGGTTCACGTATGTGAAACGTCCCGTCAGAAGTTCTTCCATCACTACGCATAAATGATGTGGATGAAAGCGGGACCCACCACTGTCAGAATACACTGATTAATGGCTACAGCTGTTGATCAACAAAAGTTTTCCAGTATTCTCTTTCAACAGAAGAGAATCAAATAATCAACTTCTGTTCAGCAGTGATGGCCACACATTGATCGAAATTTTGCCATTCACTTTTGTACCAGCCAAATGTCCATCAGTCTATGGTCAGCTTTATATTGAGTCAAGCTGATCAAAGGTAAGTATGCATTACAAATAATTCCTGGAATTCAGCTTTCATTTTCTGCTACCTATACATTCCATTAAAATGAAAAAAATTCTCTGTACTCTCCCAATTTGTAATTCCTGGAATTAATTTTGTTTAATTATTTAGTCATTTTTAAGGGTACAATTGGCTTCAAATGACTCTTGAGTGTTACAGAAGCTCCTTTCAACTCTCCTGGACCTGTTTTTGTGCAAACATATTACCTCATCCCCTCATCATTTTTGGAAAAAACAAATTGTAAAAAAAAGTAGCCAAAGAACACTATATGAAATAAACTGAACAACCTTAATACAGCCAAAAAAAAAAAAATACCCTCACTATAATTTTCTTTCTTGCAAATTTCACCTGTGTAGCATAATGGTCCAAATATGTATATATACCATATTGCCAAAGTATTTACACGCACATGAACTTTAATGGAAGCCCAGTCTTAAGCCTCGTACACACGATTGGAATTTCGTCAGGGAATTGTGTGATGACAGACTGTTGGTCTAAAATCCAACCGTTAGTACGCTCCATCAGACAATTGTTGTCCAACTTTACACCAAACAATGTTGGATGGCAGGCTAGTACATTTTCGGCGGACAGTGGTCTGTTGTCAGATTTTCCAATCGTCTGTACACATTTCCATCACACAAAAGTTGAAAGTACAAACACGCATGTTCAGAATCAATGCTCACCAAATACGACATTAGCAGAAGGTGCCCAAAGGGTGGCGTTAAAGAGCTGAAATTCCTCGTAGTAGGTCACTACGTTCGTGTTTGTTGGCTGACAATTGTGTACCGTTTGTATGCAAGACAAGTTCCTGGTACACGCCCTTCGGACAAAAGGCTGATGCTTTGTTGGCCAACAATCTGATCGTGTGTACCAGACTTTAGTCTATAGGGTTCAATATTGAGTTGGCCAACCCTTTGTAGCTATAACAGCTTCAAAACTTCTGGGAAGGCTGTCCACAAGGTTTAGAAGTGTGTCTATGGGAATTTTTGACCATCCTTCCAGAAGAGCATTGACACTGATGTTGGATGATTCATCCCAAAGGTGTTCTATTGGGTTGAGGTCAGGACTCTGTGCAGGCCGGTCAAGTTCCTCCACCCCAAACTCGCTCATCCATGTTTTCATGGACCTTGCTTAATGCATTGATCCAAATTATCTTTTCTGCAAGCTAGGGTTGGGTATGAAGGGCTATGCTCCACAGATACATATAAGACATTTAAGCAGAATGTATATTGGTTATGGCTCTGAGCCCCTTAGTTCCAGTGAAAGGAACTCTTAAGGCATCAGCATACCAATGGACAATTTCCTGTTCCCAGCTTTGTGGGAACAGTTTTAGAATGCACCTTCCTGTTCCAACATGACTGCGCATCAGTGCACAGGTCCATAAAGACATGGGTGAGCGAGTTTGGGGTGGAAGAACCTGACTGGCCTGCACAGAGTCTTGACCTCAACCTGATAGAACACCTTTTGGAGGAATTAGAGCGGAGACTGCGAGCCAGGCCTTCTTGTCCAACATCAGTGCCTGACCTCACAAATGCGCTTCTGGAAGAATGGTAAAACCTTCCCATAGACACAATCCTAAACCATGTGGTCAGCCTTCCCAGAAGTGTTAAAGCTGTTATAGCTGTAAAGGGTGGGCCAACTCAATATTGAACCCTACAGACGAAAACTGGGATGCCATTAAAGTTCATGTGCGTGTAAAGGCAGGTGTCGGAATACTTTTGGAAATATAGTGTATATGCAGTTTGAACAAGTATAAAATATGTATATAGATAAATTAAGATATTTATATTTATCACAAAAATTATTTTAAAAGGTAATATTGTGATATTGGGGGTTGTTTAACTCAAGTGTAGCACCCACTAGCGAGACCAATCCACACCAGAAATTCAATTTCAGGGCTTTTTGACCCACTTTTATTAAAGTAAGAAAATGTCCATTGAGAATTCCCACGCAGGGGTTTCAATTTCACAGCAGTAATAAACGAAAAATAACAAGTCACCTGGCTCTATGGTCAGCTCTGCTGCTCAGGCTTTGCTTCAGCCCTCTTGACTTTATAGCAGTGTAGCAGATGACAAAGTGTCATTCATGTGTAAATTTAGTTTTTGCCTCAGAACGATAATGGGGTTCTGAGGGTTAATTATGAAGGTTAACTTTGACATCGGTTTGGCTGGGCTGTGTTAGAAGTTCTGCTTGGTCATGTGTACAGTGAGGTGCACATGACAAGCCAGAACCAGGCCTGGTTGAACGGTTTGGGTATCATCCTTCTCGGAACCAATCAGTGGGTGTGCCGGGCACCGCTGAGGAGTCTGGGAAGGGGTAGTTAAGATGTTGCAGTCTCGTGATGAGTAGGAGTTTGTGAGGCCCGAGTGGTCTGTTCTTGTTTCCTGGACCGGGGTAGCCCCGCGAGGGGTCCCGGTCACAGGGTGTTCGACATCCCGCAACATGCTTCTGTTGGTTACCCCTAATAGACCCGCCTGGTCTGGGGTAGGGATCCGTCTGTTCCAGAGTCTCGGAACCGGCTGGTCCAAGGCGCAGTAACTGAGGGAGGATTCAAGGTGTCCAGTGACCGGGGGAGGATTCTTCGGAGGAGGGCCAACAAGCTGGCATCCTGAGAAGTGCCTGGTTAATGTGTTGGGAAGGACATTGACAAATCCATGCTTTTTCCAGTACTATCAAGGAGACAGAGAACGTTCCAGGTACTGAGGAACAAGGTTCCTGTTCACTTTCAGTTACAACTTGTTAAAGGTCAGAGATTTTACAAGTTCTGAATCAAAGTGCTGACTGTCATTATCTCTGGCTAGAGATTTGTTCAGCCTTGAATTGCCCAGCTACGAGTGGCTACTCTCTGGGTGGTACCAGAGACTTTGTTATGTCTGCAGTTCAAGGTGCCTGAGTTCTTAAACCTTGCCCTCTGTTCCTATACGAGACTGTGTTGTTGGATGTTACCCCTGCAAAATAAAACCTTTCAAAAGGACTTTATTGGTGTCAGCCTCCAGGTTGTTGGGTATCAACCCTGGGAACCCCTAGACATGGAAGAACAAGCCAAGTGGAGGTAACCGGTAAGCCCATAAAGTTAAGGCAGCCCTACAAAGGGTTATGGCCCGTTACAACAGAATTACTGTACCTCAGCACTCTTTCTCAGATTTCTTGCTCTTCCAGCCCACAGGCTTGGACTCTCTGTCTGCTCTGACAAACAGAACTGTGCAGACATGCACACTTCTCCCTTGCTTGCCTGGACTCCTCGGGAGGGTGGAGCCCAGAACCATGGTTCTGATTCTGTTATAAGCCCAGGACCCACCTGATCAACCAGCCAGACTCCTGGCTGTTCCCAAAACCCGGTCCCAGGATTGGAGATTCCGTCCCACCCATAACGCTATGGAATCTCCGGGCTCCAGTTCCCCAACTGGATTTTTGTAAACAACGAGGAAACTGAAAAGCCAGTTTCCTCCCAAGTAAGCAACTCCCCTGGAGCCCCTAAACCTGCCTGGTTGAGAACCCTGCATCCTTCTGCTGGTGGGGTACCACACTACCACAATATATATATATATATATATATATATATATATATATATATATATATATATATATATATATATTTTTTTTTTTTTTTTTTTTTTTTTTTTTTATATATACTTTTTTTTTTAACATCCCAAAAAAATTCCAAAATCCAGTGTAGTTTCCCTTTAAAATGTGGCATAAATAATATTAACATTTGTGTGTTTGTGCATGACATCCATTTAAGTGTTGTTTTCAGTCTCCTTACCACATGCTGTTGCTGCTTCTGGCTGTGGAGAATCCCCTCCCATGCGTCTCTCTTCCATCCATGTGTCTTTGTGCTGTACGGCTCTGCTCCAGCTTTATCATTACACATGGCTGCAGTATCAAAAACATTAAAGCGTCAGGGACTTCTGAGACTGTGACACATGTAGCTGATCCCAGCTCAGCAGGTGAGCACAAAGCAGCAAAATCCAATCCACTTGTAGGATGTTTTTATCCCAGCCAAGAGAGGGGATTCTGCGCTCTGCCTGCCAGGGAGAATACAAATAATACATGAGTGATGTGAATATGTTATCCTGCAAAACTGACATGACAATGCTTGAAGAACATCTCTGTGCAAATGTCATGTCCACATATCCTGTGTATAGAGATGAGCAAACTTTTAACGCTTCAGTAAGACTGGATAAGATTCTTTGTCCAATCCATAGTTTTCTTTTCCAACCAAGGAATTTTATTAATTTAGCTCTCAGAGTGGCAGAATTTTCCTGTATAATATTATTGTTTTATTATTGCTGTTCACTAACTCCTTTTACTGGGCAATTAGAATGTAGAGTACTCCATGCAGAAATAGTTATGGAGACCCCATAGGAACCTATTAAAAAATTATTGTTTGGGGGGGGGGGGGGGGGCGTTGCAGAGTGAAAATGCTCTTTCCTAGAGCTCCCGATTCCTGCCACATTTATCAAGGCTGATATGCCCTTTGTCAGTCGTTCCTTCCCTGGCCATGAGCTACAGCAAGCGTCGGAAGAACAGGGGATCTTCAAAAGCGTTGCCTGTGGCTCAGATCAGCCATTTTTTTCAAAGATCTCCACAGACCAATTCAGACGGCTCTGACTGAGGAGACACATGGCAACCCTGGGCATTCTTCCTCACTCCCTCCCACTAATGGGGTCCTCACAGTACCCAGTGGGATTGTCGGCTCTCCCGGAACCCTCACAGCCCTGGGCTCTCTACTCAGCTTTCACAGGACAATGCAGATATCAGGGCCCTGCTGCGGACTCTCCCCACTAAATCAGACATTGAGGAAAAACACCGCAGAGACTTTCAGCACATTAGAACAGAGGTGAGCAGCTTGGGTGGCAGACTCATCAGGGGGAGTCTTTGGTGAGTGCCCTGGAGGTCCACGTTACTCAGCTAGAGCAGGCACAATCAATCCACCGAGACCAGCTGGTGGAGGTGCAGCTTCATGCGGAGGACCTGAAGAATAGGAGCCGCTGGAACAACCTGAAGATACGGGGGCTGCTGGAGGAGACTGGCCCTGAGAACCTACTAGAGACGGTCTGGGCGATACTGCACAGAATCTTGGAGTCAGACCCTCTGGCCAATCTGGAGTTTGGCAGGGTGCATAGGGCGCTTGGTGGATGGATATTCCCTCTTATACTATAAGACCTTTGGGGTCTTATAGTATAATATTTATCCTGACCCTCAAACCCTTCGTTTGGTGAGTCAGGGATAATCCAAACACATAAGGGCCTTCACTTGGGTGACATGATCGCCCCAAAAATTGAACGACCTCTTATTCTTCGTATCCAACCCTCTGGTGTCTATTCCTAACCTGCTACAGGAATTGAAGACGTATTGGGTTTTTTTTCAATCATTTTTTCAGAAAAAGCATGGAACATCAGAGATACCAACATGTTCAGTCAAGGGTTCAACAAAAGGGAACCATGTTCCCACATAGACATTGTATTTTATTGCACATTGACTATCAGAACAGTGAGATCCCAGCTAAGATGGATAAATATTTCACGCCAAATTCCCCCAGGGGACCATAGGACTAGGCAGTCGGTTGTCTCCGTACCTTGTGTTTTTCCATTTGTAAGTAGAGAGAAAAAAAGAGGGGGGAAGAGGAGAAGAAAAAAAAGGGGGAGGGGAGAGAGGAAAGAGTACAGAGAGGAATAGAGCCTGCTTTCTCCCCTCCTTCCCCACTGACTCTGCAAGCCAATAAAGCAACCTCCAAATAGGGTTGCCACCTCATCCCTTGAAACCCGAACACATATGAATTACACAAGTTCTGAGGCTAATTTAAGGCAAATAAGGCACTAAGTCGTTTTAATTACCACCTTAATCAACCACAGATCCTGTGTAATTAATATGTGTCTGGGTTTAAAGGGTTGAGTTCGCAACCCTACCTCCAAATGCCACATGTAGACAATTCAACCCAAAGGGGAAGGGTACTCCTCCGAATATTTAAAGTCATGCTAGTAGAACCACTTTTGAGGAATTTATCTCGAAGGCCCCTTTCCGTGGCCTCCAGGTCCTCCATCTCATTTATTTCAAAGACCCTTTTCAGCCAGACAGAGATCAACAGTGCTTGTGTCTGCTTCCACAAAAGCAGGATACAGCTTTTTGCTGCAGTGAGCAGTATTGGTAAAATGGAGCATCTGTAGGTCTCAAAGATATGTTGATGATGCAACAGAAAGAACATCGGATCCCACGGCATAACATGATCAGTGAATTTCTGAGTAATGTGATGTACCTTCGACCAGAAGGCATACAGAGAATTGCAGGACCAAAATATATGGAGAAGAGAGCCAGTCTCCTCCCCACCAACACACATTGGGATTGGGGAAATATCTTATTGATTCAGACGGGCATGAAATACCAACATGTTAACAGTTTGAATCCCAACTCTTGGTACCTGGAATTGATGTTTTGTAAGTGATCAGGAGGATCCTCTCTACCTGTTTATCCGTGAGGCTCAGCCCCATATTGCGTTCCCATTTTGAGATGTATGATAACTGATAAGTGAGGGATGGGGATACGAGCATGCGATAGGTCTGGGAAACCACATGGCACAACAGAGAACTTTCCGTACACAGATGTCCAGAAGTTGAGGCGTCGGCAAAAGACATACACAAACACATTTTTATAATGCAAATAGTTTAGTGTAGCAGTGTACATCTAAGGATTGGTCAGATGCAATACAATATATTACATTTTTGTTTTTGGATTTAGATACACTTCAACCCCATCTGCCTGCAATCTGTAGATCAGTGTTCTTAGGCACAATGCCCTGTGCAGAGAGAATGTTCATCCACTGTCACTGACAGCTGCTGTTCTCAACTAATGGTTGTAAACCAATCAGCATGGTTTCCTATAATTTGATCACTATGACAGCCAATAATGATGACACCATGAAGTTTGTTTACAAACAAACCTGCCAGTTGCAGCTGTCACTAAGCTCGGCACGGAGAGTGACATGGTGACAGCTGGAGCTGCCACACTTACGTGTGTTATAAAAATGAATTCATTTCCAAATATTTGTATTATTGTTTAAAAAGTGTTATGTGTAAAATATCCAAAAGTGAATTTTTAACTATTTTTAGTAAGGAATAGGGTATTTATTAACATAGTGTGCCAAAAAGACAGACAATAGCTAGTCAGTAAAAGATGGACTGCACAAAACATTCCTTGCTAAATGTGAAATCACTTAGATCTTAGACATATTTATTGCCAGTTCACAACGGAATCGCACAGGAACCTGCTCTGACACATAGGAACGCGATTCCTGTGCAATTCATGCAAATCACACTGGTTAGCACTATAAAAAGTGCATACACTTCTTTTAAAAATGCACTGTAACTGGGTTGCATGGTACTGCAGCATCATGTGATCCAGTGCAAGCAAACACACTGCGTTTGCAATTTGCGTTTGGGGTGTCTTTAGGATTATATTGACACAGATAGGAGATTATTAAGTTCAATACATTTTTTATTGTTTACAATGTAAAGATTATTGAGACAGTGACATTATCATGTAAGTTCCAAACACAAAAAGAAACAAAAATAATAATACCAGTACAAAGAGACAAAAAGTGCTAATGGCACTTTAGAAAGTCTGACATGTTTAGTGGATAACATAGAAAGAAGGGGAGGGCTTCTCTTATTAATTTTGAATGGCATGTAATGCAAATAATCACCATTAACAGCATAAGAATAAATCATCATAGTTTAACCTCGAGAGAGGGTTGCTAGAAGTTTTGAAATATAAGAAAGAAGAGAAAGGGGGAAAACTAAAAAGAAGTAATGATAAGGAAAGAGGATCCCCGAAACAGAGAGAGAACTAGGATGGAGATGTAGATATATTAGCAGAGGTGGAGCTAGGAGTCCGCATACCACCTGGAGTCAAGGACAGGGGTACATGTATATATGACGCCCAGGGTTCCCAAGTTCGTTCAAACAGAGCACTTCGATCATTGATAATACTAGAAATGTTTTTATGTATCATAATCAATGATATTTTGTGTTTAAGTTGTCTAAAATATACTAACTGTGTCTTCCATTCTCCCGCTATAGTGATTTTCACTGCCAGTAGCATAAAGTAAATCAGGCATTTCAATAGGCGTGGGCACTCGGGAGGCAAGACATTAAGTAGAGTCAAGTGTGGTTGTTGTTCAATAGAGAGCCCCATCACTTTGAGGAGCATTGAAAACACCCTATTCAAGAAAAGCACAAATTTAGGGCATTCCCACCAATTATGGAACATACAGCCCCAAAAGCATTCCATAGTTGCCGTATTATACATCCTAGCCAGACGAGTCGGGACCAAGTACCATCTAGTCACCGACAGCAGATTTTAAATGCAGTGTGGGAAACACACTTGGAATGTGGGTTTTCCACACCGTGTTCTGGTGTGAATGGGCTCTTATGGAGTATAACATTTTCTTTAAAGAGGAACTGCAGTCTGCTCACATAATTGTAATAATGAAGAAAACCTAGTGCCCGAGGACATGGTTATGAACCCCTAGGGCAGCCTCTCTCAAACTTTTTACCCCAGGGGAACCGTTAAAATAATTTTCAGGTCTCGGGGGAACCCCTGATAAAACCCATCCATTGGGGGGCAGTGGGAACAATACTCCTTACTTTGGTGTTCAGTGAGAAGATTGCCCTTTTTTACAGTGGTGGTAAGAATGGCCCCCTTACAGAGAGCTATAAAGATCATTGGTGCCATACCACTGGCTCCTCCAAGTTGCATTGGCTCAGAACTATGTAGGTACCATCAAACAGGAGGTAAATCAGCCACAGCTCAAGGAACCCCTAGCCACCTCTGAAGGAACCTGGGTTGAGAATGGCTGCCCTAGGGCATAAAAGTATTGAAAACTAGACTTAAATGACCCATGTTGTATGCATATGTATCTCTATCAGAATTGGAGGCTCAAGCCATTAAGGGAAGGAGGGGAGGAAATGAACTCATGGTGGTAAAGCAGCAAAGCTTGATATATCCTAATATCTCTCAGGTATGTTCACTATTCCTACCAGGGCCGCTGATAGAAATCATGGGGCCCCGTACAGCCCAATTAGTGGGGCCCCCTTCAGCTCCACCCGGTCCCGCCCCTGGTCCCTCCTTCAGCCCCTCCCCTGGCCCCTCCCCAGACCCCGCCTTAAAACACAGTGCAGGTTTGTCTACAAGTGATATTTATTTTTCTCTCAGCAACCCAGGAAGGCCACTTGCCCTCTGG
The DNA here is from genome assembly GCF_037356315.1 of Lithobates pipiens. NCBI lineage: Eukaryota > Metazoa > Chordata > Amphibia > Anura > Ranidae > Lithobates > Lithobates pipiens. The sequence goes on from NW_027507764.1 coordinate 543,218,387, forward strand.
AAGATTTACCCCCCTTCATGACCAGGCAATTTTTTGTGATACAGCACTTTGTTATTTTAACTGACAATTGCTTGGTCATGCGACTCTGTACTTAAATAAAATGTATGTAATTTTTCCCCTCACAAATAGAGATTTATTTTAGTGGTATTTGGTCACCTCTGCGTTTTTTACTTTTTGCTTTTCTAAACAAAAAATAAAAACAAAAAATAAATTTTTACTACAATAAAACTTATCCAATAAAAAAATGTAAATCAAATTTCTTCAATATTTTAGGCCAATATGTATTCTGCAACATATTTTTTGTAAAAAAAAAAAAAAAATCGAAAAAAAGTGTTTATTGATTGGTTTGCGCAAAAGTCATAGCATCTACAATCTGATGTATTTATGTATTTTTTATTTATTTTTACTAGTAATGGTGGCAATCAGCGACTTGACAGAGGGACATGCCAATGCCATAATGTACTGCAAAGACAATGCTACCCATACCATGCCACCAATACGATATTGTGCTGCAGACAGTGCCACCGATGCCGTAACGCATGTGATACCTGCCGTAACGCATGTGATACCTGCCGTAACGCATGTGATACCTGCAGACAGTGTCACCCATGCCGCCAATGCCATAATATATAGATGCTGCTGCAGTAGTAGTAGATCTTGAAGCCCCTACCCCCCCCCCCCCAACCAAGCACACACCTGTATAATTGTTAGCTGGGCCCCAGGAGTCACTTCCTCCGTGATCTTGCTGCTGACTGGACTTGAGGGTCCACGAACTAGTTAGATGGGATGCCTCTGCCAATGACTTCTTCCGTCTGCCGCCGCTGCTTGCCTGTTACCTCACTGCCAGTGCTACTTCTGCTAATTCTCATGCGGAGAGAGGTATCACTCCGCAGCACCACCAGGGGGGGCGACACGCTCTGCCACTACAGAGGATACGCTGGCCGGGATGAGGAGCGGGTGCAGAATAGGTATTCTTTCGCGCCCGAAATACAAGAAATAATCCCTCCCCTGCCTCCACCTAATCACGAACGTGTCTATCAGCAAAAAATAAAAAAATAAAATGTAACGCGTGGGGGGTGGGTGGCAGGAGTATAGGGCGGTGTTGTATTCTGTATGGCGGTATAGTGATTGTCGGAGGTGGACTCTGATCGCGGATGTTTTTTTTTTTACATTAAATTGCTTATCTGTTAAGGTTGCCCGGGCCCCCCTGCTGGTCGGGCCTGATACAACAGGGCCAGTTGTACTGGCCTATCAGCGGCCCTGATTCCTACTATTACCAATCACAGACCTTATTCTATGCAGCCTTATTGATGCTGTAAGGTCTTATTGCCTAGTGTTTTATCTTTATTGGACATAAAGTGGTTGTAAACCCTTTACAACCACTTTTTGCTACAGGTAAGCCTATAATTAGCCCCTGTATTTGCATGTGCCAGCGTCATCGGTACATGTGCACTGAGGCAACAGCAATACGTGCCGCAATACGTGACTGCTTCCCGGTCATTCCCGGGCTTACCCGACCAATTGGTGAAGCCTTGGAGCAATCTGACGCTGGCAGTAGCTGGGTATGGAAATGAGTAAGGCCAAGATGGCTGCCACTCGTCTCTATGCCCTTGGAGGACTGGGCAACGACATGACATCACTTCCGGTTCCCGGGCCATAGTGAATATTTTTTGTTTTTAAAGCAATGCTTTTAAATGCTTTTGCTTTTAAAGGTAAATTAGAGATTTGGGGTCTTTTTGTCCCCAGATCTCTCAATAAACAGGACCTGTCATCCTTATATCTATTACAAAGGATATTTATGTTACTTGTAATAGGATGGACAGTGTAAAAAAAAAAAAAAAGAAGAAAAAACATGTTTAAAGCATCCCATGCCTCCATGCTCACGCACAGAAGTGAACATGTACGAAAATCGCACAAGAATATGTAAACGATTTTCAAACCACACATGTTAGGCATCATCACAAGACCTCCTCTGTAATGCCGCGTACACACGGGCGGACTGTATGGCGTACTTAGTCCGTCGAAACACATTTCAGCGGACAGTCCGCTCGTGTGTGGGCTTCAGCTGACTTTTTCAGCGTGCAGTCTGGCGTACTAAGTATTTCGGATTTTTCGAAATTCTGTCCGTCGTACTTTGGTTTCAGCGGACAATCCGCTCGTCAGTAGGCTAGTTCGACGGACTAAGAATGGCGCATGCCCAGAAAGGATTTACACGGCGGAAGGGTGCTTTGCTGTGTATTGGACTTCCTATTTCTAGTCCCGTCGTACGTGCTGTACACGTCATCGCGCAAGCTTTCGACAGACTGTTTGGGTATCCGTGTGTGGTCAAGTCCGTTCAGTCGAAAGTATGACGGACTGTCCGTCGGATTGTACGACGGACTAAGTACGCCATACAGTCCGCCCATGTGTACGCGGCATTACTCTAAACAGCTAACCTGTAATCATTTTTAAAAAGCCTATGGAGATTTTTAAGTACCAAAGTTTGTCACCATTCCACAAGCATGTGCAATTTTAAAGTATGGCATGTTAGGTATCTTTTTACATGGTGTAACATCATCTTTGATATTTTACAAAAAAATTGGGTTATCTATTGCGTTTGTTTGCATTAAAATTCATAACATAAAAAAAAAAATTTAATTGCGTTTGAAAGACTACTGTACAAATACTGTGTGGCATAAACAATTGCAATGATCACCAGTTTATTCTCTAGGGTCTCTGCTAAATATATATATATATATATATATATATATATATATATATACAGTGTATATATATACAGTGGTGTGCCCCCTTCCTCATTTCCTGTTCCTTTGCATGTTTGTCACACTTAAGTGTTTCGGAACATCAAACCAATTTAAACAATAGTCAAGGACAACACAAGTAAACACAAAATGCAATTTGTAAATGAAGGTGTTTATTATTAAAGGTGAAAAAAAATCCAAACATCATGGCCCTGTGTGAAAAAGTGATTTCCCCCTAAACCTAATAACTGGTTGGGCCACCCTTAGCAGCAACAACTGCAACCAAGCGTTTGCGATAACGTGCAATGAGGCTTTTACAGCGTCCTGGAGGAATTTTGGCCCACTCATCTTTGCAGAATTGTCCTAATTCAGTTACATTAGAGGGTTTTCGAGCATGAACGGCCTTTTTAAGGTCATACCACAACATCTCAATAGGATTCAGGTCAGGACTTTGGCTAGGCCACTCCAAAGTCTTCATTTTGTTTTTCTTCAGCCATTCGGTGGTGGACTTGCTGGTGTGTTTAGGATCATTGTCCTGCTGCAGAACCCAAGTTCGTTTCAGCTTGAGTACACAAACAGATGGTCGGACATTCTCCTTCAGGATCTCTTGGTAGACAGCAGAATTCATAGTTCCTTTTATCACGGCAAGTCTTCCAGGTCCTGAAGCAGCAAAACAGCCCCAGACCATCACACTACCACCACCATATTTTACTGTTGGTATAATGTTCTTTTTATGAAATGCAGTGTTCCTTCTACGCCAGATATACTTGGACACACACCTTCCAAAGAGTTCCACTTTTGTCTCATCGGTCCACAGAATGTTGTCCCAAAAGTCTTGGGGATCATCAAGATGTGTTGTGGAGAAATTGAGACGAGCTTTGATGTTCTTTTTGCTCAGCAGTGGTTTTCTCCTTGGAACTCTGCCATGCAGGCCATTTTTGCCCAGTCTTTTCCTGATGGTGGAGGCATGAACGCTGACCTTAACTGAGGCAAGTGAGGCCTGCAGTTCCTTGGACGTTGTTGTGGGGTCTTTTGTGACCTCTTGGATGAGTCGTCGCTGCGCTCTTGGGGTAATTTTGGGCGGCCGGCCACTCCTGGGAAGGTTCACCACTGTTCCATGTCTTCGCCATTTGTGGATAATGGCTCTCACTGTGGTTCGCTGGATTCCCAAAGCTTTGGAAATGGCTTTATAACCCTTTCCAGACTGATAGATCTCAATTACTTTCTTTCTCAATTGTTCCTGAATTTCTTTGGGTCTCGGCATGATGTGTAGCTTTTAAGGATCTTCTGGTGGACCTTACTGTGTCAAGCAGCTCCTATTTAAGTGATGCCTTGATTGTGAACAGGTGTGGCAATAATCAGGCCTGGGTGTGGCTAGAGAAATTGAACTCAGGTGTGGACAACCACAGTTATAGTATGTTTTAACAAGGGGGGCAATCACTTTTTCACACAGGGCCATGATGGTTTGGATTTTTTTTCACCTTTAATAATAAACACCTTCATTTACAAATTGCATTTTGTGTTTACTTGTGTTGTCCTTGACTATTGTTTAAATTGGTTTGATGTTCCGAAACACTTAAGTGTGACAAACATGCAAAGGAACAGGAAATGAGGAAGGGGGCAAACACTTTTTTCACACCACTGTATATATATATATATATAGATATATATATATATATATCTATATATATAATGTTTGGGGATTCCAAGTCATTTTCTAGCAAAAAAAACTGATTTAAACTGACCTCTGAAAATTAATTTGAATGCAGATAGTTCTTTAGAGGGCACCAGAGGAGCCCTTCTTGTCTTGTATGTTGGATGTGATTATGTCTGTATGGACACTACATGGTTCCAGTTCTCTGGCATCTGGGGATCTAATCTTATCTTAAGTAAATGATACAACTCCCTAGGTCTGCTGAACATTTTTTTTTTTTTTTTTTTTTGCAATGGGAGTTGTAAACCTTTTTACAGTTTGTTTTATAAAACAGGAGCGATTTCCACTTGCCAAGACTTTCCTGCAGTATGCATCACCTCACTATCATCCTAGAAAACATTCACCCAGGTTGACCTCTCTGATTGTGTCCTTACAATGATGTCACCTATATCTTGTCTGCATTGTGCAGAGTTATCTGCAGAGTTCTCAGCTTCCCCCTGTGGATCTGCACTCTAGCTGTAATGTCACTCTCAGACAGCTAGAGCCAAACAGGTCACCTGAGGACACCTCGTAATGCTAAGGGTCACTCTGCATCGGGGGAACAGATCATTTCTTATGCTGCATTCAAAATTTAAAACAGATTAAAAATGCAGAAGAGTTTTAATTGTGGCCCAGGGACAAGGCGTTTCCTAAAAATGCATGCATGCATATATTAAAATGGTATAATTTTCCTCTTTTCATACAGCCTAATGGATTTTTATACACATCACTCATGTTGTACTGTATATCCACCCCTTCAGTAACACTCTGAAGAGCTGGACATACAATAAGAGTAATGCATGTCAATGTTTAGGAGTTTTGGCAGGTACTCTATATTACCAAAAGTATTGGGACGCCTGCCTTTACACACAATGATCATCCCAGTTTTAGTCCGTAGGGTTCAAGGACTGCATTAGCGCAGTGATTCATCTGGTTTCCTCTCTGACTTTCTCTCCCCTCTCTTCGGGGAGTGCCGGCTCCAATTCAGGCTTTCTGGTACGGCGGGGAGATTCTCCCTTTCTATATGCTCCCTTACATGGTAGGGCTATTGATACCCTTGTCCACCAGAGGGAGCACCACCATGCTGGTGGCGTTCTTTGATCACCACTGGACGCCTAATGACGCAACGCGCACTGGCAGCTGTGGCCGCACATGTGCGCGGCGTCATGACATCACGCGATTGGCGACAGAGGAGATGCCAATGGCCGGAGCTTTGGCCCACAGGAACGCTGAGGGAGCCACACAATGACCGCCAGGGGTGGCGAGGACAAGGAGGGGTAGAATGTTTGGAATGACACCTGTCACTAATTAGTTTAGATACCATTTAAGCACCCTATTCCCTGGGGATCTTGATGTGATCACAGGAGAGCTCCCCACATACATAGGAAGGATCAAGGTTAAGGTTAAAGGGCGGCCTTCACTGAATGGGCTTACCGGTTACCTTCTCCTGGCCTGCTCTTCCACGTCTAGAGGTTTCCAGGGTTGATACCCAACGACTTGTATACTGACACAGATAAAGTCCTTTTAAAAGGTTTTATTTTGCAGTAGAACTTTCACAAAACACAGTCTCTTAGGGAACAGAGGGCACGGGTGAAGAACTCAGGCACCTTGAACTGCAGGTTTAACAAAGTCTCTACTTCCACCCAGAGAGTAGCCACTCGCAGCTGGGTACTTCAAGGCTGAACAGACCTCTAGCCAGAGTTCATGGTAGTCAGCACGTTGACTCAAAACTTGAACAATCAACTGAAGATGAACAGGAACCTTTTTCCAACCGTACCTGGAACGTTTCCCTCTTCCTTTGTGGTACTGGAAAAGTGTGAACTCATCAATGTCCTTCCCAACTCAGAAACCAGGCACTTCTCAGGATGCCACTTGCCGGCCCTCCTCTGAAGAGTCCTCCCCCGGTCACTTCCATGAGCTGTGGTGTCCCTCCAAGCTGAGAGCACATCCGGACACTTTGAATCCTCCCTCAGTTACAGCGCCTCGGAACAATCGGCTCTGAGACTCGGGAACAGACAGATCCCTACCCCAGACCAGACAGGTCTATCAGGAGCCACTGACAGGAACATGCTGCGGGATGCAGACACCCCATGACCGGGACCCCTCACGGGGCTACCCCAGTCCTGGAACCAAAACAAACCACACGGGTCTCACGAACAACTCTGGAACGCTGAACACGTGACCCGCACCTGCTTAAGTACCCCCTCCCAGACTCCTCAGAGGGTCCGGCACTCCCGCTGATTGGCTCCGAGAGGGCCATACCCAAACATCCAACCAGGCCTGGTTTTAGCCTGTCATGTGCACCTCATCGTTCACATGACCAGGCAGAACTTCAAACATGGCCTGGCCAGACTGGTGTTAAGGCCTACCTACACAATTAACCCTCAGTACCGTAGGGTCCTGATACAAAAACTAAATTTACAATGCGTGTGACAGGTGATCCCAAATGTCATCCGCTACAGTAGATTAACTTCATGATCAGTGAACACAATATTAGTGCATATCATACAACCTTGACATATCAAGCACTTAAATGCCTCCTTCATTACTCTTTACTACTTCATATATTTAACTAGAGACTATACCATTGGGCCATATACTACAGGTATTATGGCACCAATTTAACAACCACTCATCACCATTAATTCACTGCATTGATTTCTATATTACTTGTTCACGTAATCCCATCACTTTTTAGTCTGTTTTGTTTTCTTCTGTTTGTTTTTTGTTTTGTTTTTCAGTTCATTTTGCCACTTGTTTACACACACATCCTCACACATTCACACACCACCTCCAACACACAGGATTTTAGAATTTATATATGCAATACTCTCTGTTCACCCCTTTGACATATGCACTCACCCACTTCACTTACATTGGTTCTATTACTCATTATTCATATTCAAACATGCTATTTGATAACATTATTTTATTTATTTCACTCATCATATCCTTTTTTTGGTATGACACTACAATATTATTATCAAGATATAGCAACAATAATATAATATATTTTAACCACTTCAGCCCGGAAGAATTTACCCCTTCCTGACCAGAGCACTTTTTGCGATTCGGTCGCTTTAACTGACAATTGCGTGGTCGTGCACCATTGCACCCAAACAAAATTTATGTCCTTTTTTTTCCCCACAAATAGAGCTTTCTTTTGGTGGTATTTGATCACCTCTGTGGCTTTTATTTTTTGCGCTATAAACAAAAAAAGAGCGACAATTTTAAGAAAAAAAATGCATTATTTTTTACTTTTTGCTATAATAAATATCCCCCAAAATATTTTTTTTTCCTCAGTTAGGCCGATATATATTGTTCTTCATATTTTTGGTAAAAAAAATCGCAATAAGCGTTTATTGATTGGTTTGCGCAAAAGTTATAGCGTTTACAAAATAGGGGATAGTTTTATGGCATTTTTATTAATATTTTATTTTTTACTAGTAATGGCGGGGATCAGCGATTTTTAACGTGGCTGTGACATTATGGTGGACACATCGGACATTTTTGACACATTTTTGGGACCATTGTCATTTATACAGCAATCAGTGCTATACAAATTCACTGATTCCTGTGTAAATGACACTGCCAGTGAAGGGGTTAACCACTAGGGGGCAGGGTAAGGGTTAAGTGTTTCCTGGGGAGTGTTTCTAACTGTGGGGGGCGTGGCTACATGTGACAAGTCACTGATCTCTGCTCCCGATGACAGGGAGCAGAGATCAGTGACACTGTCACTAGGCAGAATGACAGGAAAAGGGAGAGGGCAGTTTCTTGCCCCCCCTTTTCCTCATGGGAGAGCGGCTGGATCAGCTGTTTCAAGTTCCCCCGCAGAGCCTGTGGCCAGCGGGGAAACAGCTGTTAGTCACATGTTTTGAGAAGGGGTACAGGTGACCTCTCTTCATGACATGTGAAAAGCCCGGGAAGAACTGGTTTAAACCAGTTTTCTTGGGGTTATAAAAAGGAGGTTCCTCTGAGGGGGCTCATTCGCCTCAGAAGAAAAGCTGTGGTGTTCTCTCTGGGATTATTCCCTGAACAAACAGCCTCTTCTGTGGCCAGAAGATGAGCCTTCTTCGGCGACTGATAGAGCGGGCGGGAGAGGACGGCGGAGAAGCCTGGATTCGCCAGTGCTTAGAATTACCCCGCGCAGCGTGTCAAGAAGCTCCGGTGGGAGCTACACCGCCTGTCAGCTATCCGGGTCCGGAGGAGAGAGGAAGAGAGCGGCCAGCGGTGGAAGCCACGGAGATGTCGCTGCGGGGTGAAGAGGATGCCGAAGGTGTGGAGGAGGAGACGTCGCGTCAACAAGGAAGCGCCGCCCCAGGTCGGTCGAATGGGGCGGCGAAACGAAAGCGCAACCCCCGCCGGAGCTATTCTCCTACCCCGACACGCCCTGCTGTACATAAAAGAGCTGGTCCTTCTCAGGACCATAGCAGAGGGCAGGCGGGCGGGGAAAGGCTTGGAGCAGGTAGGCGGAGCGGCCAGCTGAGCGGCAGAGCTCCATTGACTGAAACAGTGGGCAGGGTCGAAGGCGGTATGGGAGGCGGAGCAACCTCTCTGAGGGAGTGGTCTCCCTCTCCTCAGCGTCAAGCATCTCCTAGGCAACCGTCAATGCTGAATATCAGTGAAGCAGGGCCTGATAGTGAGCCTGCTTTACAACAAGGTAATACAGGTATGACTGATCTTTCTGTTAATGTTTTATTGAATAGTGTTGTGGATTTATTAACAAAGGTGTCTAAGGAATTAGCCAGTCAAAAGTCGATTTGTCAGCCAGCTATTAATAATGTTTTTAGCTTCTGATGTTTCAGCTATGGGAGTTTGGTCGCCACCTAGTGGCGTTAATGCTAATGGCGACCAGGATTTACCAATTCATTTAGAACATTTTAGTAATATTTCTTATAGCAATGCTAGGTCACAGAACTTTCCAGAAATTTGTTTAAAGGAATCCATGCCCTGTGATATTTCTCCGTTAGGTTAACATTTATCTCCAGTTGTTAAGGAAAAAGTTTGGCGAGGGGAATTTTTGGATATTGTGTTTTTCTCCCTTCCGCTAAAGATTTCATTAATAAGTCAGAGAAGAAAGAGGATGATGATAGACGCAGACCTATAGCAAAAAACCTCAATAATTGGTTGCAAGCATTTTGTATTTTTGCAAGTGTGCTTTGCGAAAAATCACCTGAGAAAAGTACGGGTTTATTTCAGCATTTAGATATTATAATTGAGGCATATAAAAATTTTGGTGGAGTGGCGTGGTTTAATTATGATGAAGCATTTCGTCAGAAATTATCAGTTCATCCCAGATTGCACTGGGGAGCTAAGGATGTGGGCCTTTGGCTGAATCTTTTTCTGCCACAGAGGCCACAGTTCAATACATGTCCGGTTACAAAAGAGGAATTTGTTTCAACTTCAATGATAGTCAGTGTAAATGGCCCACTTCATGTAAATACAAGCATGAATGCGCCTTTTGTGCTGGAGCGCACTCAGTTTCAAAATGTTTAAAAAAAATGTCAGCAGCAAATTTGCAAGCTGGAAATTTTTTTTTCAAAAAACACACACAAGTATAGCAAAAATGCTTCCGTGGCTTCAGGTGTATCCAGACAAGTTGAAAGCACATCTTCTCATTGATGGTTTTAGGAATTTTTTTTTTTTTTTTTTTTTGCCTTCCTTTCAGGGTCAAGGTTGTACTTTAGTTAAAAATTTGAAATCGGTATCTAAATTTCCCCAGGTAGTATTAGATAAGGTTAATTTTGAAATCTTAGAAGGAAGGGTGGCGGGCCCCTTTTCTTTCCCTCCGTTTAAAAATTTCAGGATTTCCCCTTTGGGTGTAAAGGAAAAGAATTATTTTAGACTAATTCATCACTTATCTTTTCCTAAAGGAGATTCCCTTAATGACCAAATTGATGAGAGCATGTCATCTGTTTCATATGCTTCTTTTGAAGATGCTTTAGTTAAATTGAGAATATTGGGGAAGGGAGCTATTTTAGCTAAGGCGGATGTCAAGTCAGCTTTTTTCTTACTTCCCATTAATCCTTCATCTTTTAATTCCCTTGGTTTTTTCTTTAATGGTAACTTTTATTTTGAAAAATGTTTACCTATGGGTTGTTCCTTGTCTTGTTTTTATTTTGAGTCTTTCTCTTCATTTTTAGAGTGGGTAGTTTCTGCCGTTTCCGGGTCTCAATTTTTAATTCATTATCTAGACGATTTTTATTTTTAGGCCCTCAGGATTCTTTTATTTGTGCTAACTTATTACAGACATTTTTTGAGGTTTGCAACCATTTTGGTATCCCATTGGCTCATGAGAAGACTATATGGCCTTCCACTTGTCTGGAATTTCTAGGTATTATTATTGATACTGAATTAATGGAGTTTAGGTTACCTGAAGAAAAAATTGAAAAAATGTGCTCTTTATTGTTAAAACTGGTAAGGAGGAAAAAAAAAAAAAAAAGCCTGCTTGAAAGAGATACAGTCTCTTTTGGGCCTTCTGCCGTTTGCTTCAAGGGTCATGCCAGTGGGTAGGGTATTTTCCAGGAGATTTTACATTGCTATTTCTGGTTTAAAGTCTCCCTTTTCTCATGTGCGTTTATCCAGTGATATGAAAAAGGACTTGCTAGTTTGGTGGCAGTTTCTTTCTCATTTCAATGGCAGGGCTTTGTGGCAGAAGGATTTCATTCTTGATTCTGATTTCCTTCTCTTTACTGATGCCGCAGGGTCACATGGCTTTGCCGCAATTTGGCAGAAGCATTGGTGCGCTGAACGCTGGCATGTCTCTTGGGTAATGAAGGGTTACACTAAAAATATAGTCGTTTTGGAACTATTTCCTATCATTGTTGCACTTGAAATTTGGGGTGCTTTCTTCCAAAATAAAATAATTTTGATACGTACAGATAATAAAGGAGTGATGTATGCTATTAATTGTTTAACATCTAAGTCTCCGCCAGTCATTGTCCTTTTGAGATACCTGATATTTAAATGCTTAAGTTTGAATATATGGTTGAAGGCTGTACATGTACCAGGTAAGGACAATGATTTGGCGGATGCGTTGTCTCGTTCACAGATGGAGCGTTTTTTCAAGCTATTTCCGGAGGCGGATCAAGTGGGACACTCCTGTCCAATCAATTTATGGGACCTGATCTAAGGCCCATTTCTGTCTCTATTATCAATTCTTTGGCACCTTCTACTTGGGCAGGATATCAGTCTGCTTGGTTTATGTATCAAGAGTTTTTAAACAAGTTAGGTGAACCGTTGGGTTCGGTGTCTGAAATACTGTTATTAAAGTTTCTTGGTTCTTTGTTTGAACAAACTTATTCTTGGTCGTACATACATAAAACTTTGTCAGGAATTTCTTTTTTTCTTGAAACTAAATAACATGCCGTCTTGCATGCAGTATTTCTCTATAAAACAAGCTTTAAAAGGTTACAAAAGGAATAATTTTAGGCCTGATTCAAGGAAGCCCATCACTCCTCTAGTGCTGGGTCAGCTTTGCTCCGTGACGGATAAAATATGTTTTTCTCAGTTTGAATCGGTTCTTTTTCGGGCAGCCTTTTCGGTCATGTTTTTTGCGGCGCTTAGGGTATCTGAGCTGGTTCACATACACATGTCTGAAGTTGTTATTTTTGAAAGTTCATTAAAAATTTTAATTAGCAGATCCAAAACGGATCAGGTAGGTAAAGGTAATTGGTTAACTTTAGATATGTGTATGAGTACTAGCATTTGCCCGGTGGCTCTAATACGTCAATATTATTCAATTAGGCCTTTGGGGTTTTCCAAGTTTTTTATTCATGAATCAGGGTTACCCCTTACTAAATATCAGTTCTTATGCGTTTTTAGGACCTGTTTACAGGCCTTAAATTTAGATCAAGAACATTTGACGTCGCATTCTTTTCGGATTGGAGCAGCAACAGAGGCCGCTAGACTGGGTTTTGATGTTAGATCTATTAAGCGAATTGGTAGATGGAAGTCAGATAGGTACTTGCTTTATATTCGTCCTAACGCAATGCTATGATTTATTTCAGGTAACACTCGCATTGTGTGGATGATTGGACACTCCTTCATTTATTGGGCGAATTTGAGAGCTCAGCAGCGAGTTTATACTTGTAATTTAGGATTGGATGCTTCTAAATTTAAGATTTTTTGGTGTGGAAAGAGGGGAATGTTATGGTCAGACCTAAATTCTTTTATTTCTCAGCTTCTTCTTCATTTTCCCTCTCCGGATATCTTAATTATTCATCTAGGTGGTAATGATATTGGTTACTTTAAAACTTTAGACCTTATTTTTCAGATTAGGGATGATTTACAGAGGATACAGTTGTCATTTCCCAATTCAGTAGTTTTTTTTTTCAGAAATTGTGCAGAGGATAAGTTGGCTTTCTCATCCTTCTGTACGTCCTTTTGAAAAAATCAGGAATTGAGTGAATAGGGCAGTATCCAAGTTGCTATCAAAATCGGGAATGCTATCCTTTAGGCACACTGAGCTGGAGGGGGGTATCCCTGGCCTTTTCAGACAGGATGGCATCCATCTGTCTGATATTGGCTTGGATATTTTCAATGTAAATTTAAGTTACTGTGTTGAGATGGCCGCGGGTTGGGGTTCTGTGGGCAGTTGGCCTTAGGTCCTCCTGCCCTTTTGGGGATTTTGTGTTGCTGCCTGAGCCGTAGTGACTGGGCTAGCTTTAAGTTTATTGGATGAGTTTTGATGAGTTATGTACAACATTTTGAAACCAATAATAAACAACCGCGGCCATTATTATCCAAACACTTGTCTTCTTGTCTTATTTCAAAAGTTATGGAAAAAAAATTCCGGCCTGCTGTCCCATGGGGAGATGCTTGTTTACATTAGCATTTGCACGTTCTTCCTCTCTGTGAGGCGATTGTGGGTATCCCCTATCCGAGGCATAGCAAGACTCTGACAGCCACAAGCATGACACCCAGGGGCAGAGGCATGATGGGAATTGTAGTTTTGCAACAGCTGGAGGTCCGCTAATTGCAGATTCCTGCAATATTGTGTGACATCTTGCAAGCCCCTTGGTGTTGGCGCCCGTTTGGAGGGGTGAGAATTGACATATGAGGATCCCTGGATTAGTGCTTTTATTTAGAAATCTCTGGATATGTGGCAGTTGTTTGGAATTCATCTTTCGAGTGATGAATATATTAATATAACATTACATATACATAATTGTCAGTAAGTTATAAATTGTTAGAACAATTAACTTTTTTGATATATTTCACCAGAATACAAATACCCTGAAGAAGACCACAACAGCATTGGTCGAAACACGTCGGGGTATTCATGTGGATGTCAATTCATTTTTTAATACTTAAAATGCATTGTATTGCCAAATATTGATGAAATATTCTTTGAGACATGCCCGTAATCAGAGTTTATATATTTTTTGAATTCGATTAATGATCTGTAATTTGTTGTTTGTATAAATAAATTATTTTATTATACTTTCACTTTTTTGAATTAACATATCATTATGCCACAAAAAAATCCCTTGGGGGAACTTCTGAATTATTTTTTTCAAAAGACTTTTTGGGGTGTGTGGCTGACTCTAATCCATGTGTCTTTTCCACTGTCTATGGGAATGTTTGACATTCTTTCAGAAGCGCATTTGTGAGGTCAGGCACTGATGTGGACAAGAACACCTGGCTCATAGTCTCCACTTTAATTCACCCCAAAGGTGTTCCATCGGGTTGAGGTAAAACCATTTTTGCTGTGTGGCACGGCATATTATCCTGCTGAAAGAGGCCACTGCCATTCGGGAATATCATTTCCATGAAGGGGTGTCCTTGATCAGCAACAATGTTTAGGTGGGTGGTTTGTGGCAAGTAACATCCACATGAATGGCAGATCCCAAGGTGTCCCAGCAGAACATTGCCCAAAGCATCACACTGCCTTCTTCTCATACTACATCCTGGTTTCATCTCTTCCCCAGGTAAGTGACACAGGCACACCCAGCCATCCACATGATGTAAAAGAAAACATGATTCATCAAATCAGACCACCTTCTTCCATTGCTCCTTGGTCCAGTTCTGATGCTCATGTGCCCATTAAAGGCACTTTTGGCTGTGGACAGGGGTCAGCATGTGGGCAGGGCCAGTGGCTGGGGTAAACAGTAAAAAAGAGAGCATTCATACCGACACCAATTGGTAGTATTAGTTCTTGTATTTGAAAAGTAGTATTGCAGAAAGTTATGGAAGTGCTTTTAGTGACAATGGTAGTCCTTATATTACTTTTATTAACACATATGGTAACACTTGTAGTAGTTACTACTCTACTTCTACACAGTAGAGTCCAGTGCAATAGTCCAGACATTCATGGCACCTAATGCCGCGTACACACGGGCGGACTGTATGGCGTACTTAGTCCGTCGTACAATCCGACGGACAGTCCGTCATACTTTCGACTGAACGGACTTGACCACACACGGATACCCAAACAGTCCGTCGAAAGCTTGCGCGATGACGTGTACAGCACGTACGACGGGACTACAAATAGGAAGTCCAATACACAGCAAAGCACCCTTCCGCCGTGTAAATCCTTTCTGGGCATGCGCCATTCTTAGTCCGTCGAACTAGCTTACTGACGAGCGGATTGTCCGCTGAAACCAAAGTACGACGGACAGAATTTCGAAAAATCCGAAATACTTAGTACGCCAGACTGCACGCTGAAAAAGTCAGCTGAAGCCCACACACGAGCGGACTGTCCGCTGAAATGTGTTTCGACGGACTAAGTATGCCATACAGTCCGCCCGTGTGTACGCGGCATTACAGTGGCACATACATACAATGGTAATTCATACATGTTCACATTAGCACTCTTTATCAGGCAAAGTCTGCTTTACCAGGATGACTTCTGCTAGATGGGTGGCCGACTGACAACACACATAGCGACTTTTCTAGGTTGGCAAATACACTACTGTACATTTTTTCTGGTTTCAACCCAACAACTTTAGACCTAATTGCTGCCTAATATATCCCAATAATATATCCCACCGACTTTCAGATGCTACTGTAACAAGCTAATCAATGTTATTCACGTAACCTGTCAGTGGCTATAGAGATATGGCTGAGCAGTGTATCTGCTAATGATAATGAAACACACCTACTGATAATGATGGATCACAATCGTTAATGATGATGGGTCACACTTGGTGTTGATGGAAAACACTTGTTGGTGATGATGGAACACACTTGTTGGTGATGATGGAACACACTTGTTGGTGATGATGGAACACACCTGCTGATGATTTTGAAATACACCTGCTGCTGATGATGGAACATGCCTGTTAGGGATGATGGAAAACACCTGGGCAAAAATTTTATAGGGCCGCCCCCCCCCCCCCCATGCAATTTCTCTCTCCACCTGCTCTGGGACATACAATAAATAGCAGCTAGACTTAAAATCAGTTTACTGTATCAGATCAGGCAGCAATTGCGATTGGTTGCCAGCGGTTACCGCATATCATTACTGCTTAATGACTGGTTGCTAGAGGTTACAGCACACATTACAGCTCACTGATTAGCTGCTAGAGGTTACAGCAAATGATTTCTGCTTGTTAATTGGTTGCTAGAGATGACTGTACAGTAATAATACTCACTGATTGGTTGCTAGAGGTTACAGCACATCATCTCCTCACTGCAGGGGAGCATGATAAACATATGAATGGCACCTTTATTTATATATCAATGACGCCGGCCGCAACTATTTACTTAGTAATGCCTCTGCTATTTACATATGAATGCCGGTTATTTACATGTAAACACAGGGTCTGTAGGTGAGTCACCTGTACACAACAATAGGGCAGAGCTGGGCAGCATTAGTACCAGCACTTCACACTGAGATATTGGGACACAGCACAGGACTAAAACTTCAAGGGACAAGGGAATTTAAACTGGGATAGTTTGCAAGTATGAGGCAGCTGCTTTGGGCCCCACAACAATGACAGGGCCCAGGGCAGCTGCCCATTTTGCCCTGTCTTAAAGACGGCCCTGGATGGAACATACCTGCAGATAATATTGGAACACATCTGCTGGTGATAACACAACATGCCTGCTTGTGATATTGGAACACACATACACATGATGATGGAACACACCTGCTGACCATGCTGAAATACGCCCCTGCTTATGAAAATGGAACACACTTGCTGATCATAATGGAGCACACTAGCTAATTATAATGGAACACACCTGCCGGTCACGCTGGAACACACCACTGATTATGATATTGGAACACATTCGGTGATAATGGTACACATCTGCTGATAATGCTGGACCACACTCTGTGCTGCCTCGCACACAGAGAAATGTCAGTACTTTTTCACACCTACCTGTGACAGACCCAACTGAGACAGAGGCTTTTGGAGGGGACTAGGGGCATGCCATCTACTCACTGATTATGGCCCATGGAGAGAGCAGATGATTCTCTAATGATGGACAACAACGTGATAAACGCTAAGAGCGAGGCTTGGATTAATTCTCTGAATAAGGACAATAAAAACACTACCAAACAAAATTCAATTCGACTCACAGACAAATAGGATGTGACATTGTATTCACTCCCATCAGTACACTCCTACCCTTCCACCTGGCATAGAGCTGTGTGTGTAAATGAAATAAACTTTCTAACTTCATCACAATGGTTGTGTTCATGGCATAGCACTATTGGTTTGCAGAATGGTTCCACTTGTTCCCTGAACGTTCCCTTTAAGCAGCAGATGACTTTCAAAGGCTGGACATCCTGTAAAGATTCTCCTGGATGACTTTGTTTCAGTGATAAGACTCTGGAGAACATTTACTGTAATCGGTCCCAGTAGAAAGGAAAGAGCCACAGACATTTAAACGCTCCCATCTGTTGAGGCATTGATAACAAGCCAATAACATGAGGTTCCCTGGTGATCTTACATCTCAACCTCGCTGTACGGGTTCATTAACTTATTTGTGTCATGTACAAAAGATGACAGGCAACAGGGAGGAACGCACTGTACTTAAACATATGGAATATTACTTGAGGCTAATAGGCATTTGCTAACAAGGAGAGCATTGGATAGAGTTACTATAATTGAATAACCAGATGAAGATTGAATAAATGAACACCTTCATGCATACACCATGTCTGGGCTTATCCACTACAATGGCGTTATAGTGGTGTCTATCATCTTGTTTCCATGGTTACAGTCACCCAGGTATTTCCTGTGCATAAATATATTTTTGTAAAGGTCTCAGCAAGCAGACATAAGGCATGGGATTCAATTAAAAGGGTTTTCTGTTATGCCTTGAGATATAGCTAGTTTTCCCCTGAGAATCTTACTTAAAAACCAGAGTGCCAGTTCCTAGGTTTTTTTTTTTTTTTTTTGCGCAATCATTGATATGTCTTGTTTATATGCCTGTGTTTTCCTATTATAGCGAATGTGTAGTGTTCATATTAACATTTGCTTTAACCTCCCTGGCGGTATGATTATTTCAGATTTTAGGTGCTGAAAGCGGTACAATTATTTTGCATTTGGCGTTTTATATTGTAGGCCTGTAATTCTTAGAAATAATTCACTTAAATCTGTCCAAACAAGAGTCTTAGCCCTTGTACATACGGTCGGAGATTCCGACAACCAAATCCGTCTGAGTTATTCCGACGGATTAATTCCGGAAGAGGTCCGGAAGTGATGTTGCATACACACGGTCAGACTAAGTTGTTGGAAAATCCGATTGTACATAACGTGATGACGTTATTTCGTTAGGACGGGACTACGTTCAGGCTAGTAGCCAATAGCTTTGATCTAGGAATTTGATCTGAGCATGCGTGGCACTTTGTCCGTCGGAGTAGGCTACACATGATCGGAGTATGTCCGATCGGAGCATTTTGTCGGAAAATTTTACCGGCAAGTTGGAAAAGTTGGTCCATTATATTCCGTATTCCGATGGAAACAGACCACACACAGTCGGAATATCAGACAAGACGGTCCGATACGAAACATTCCGTCAGAATCTCCGACTGTGTGTACAAGGGCTAATAGACATCCCCGGTATGATAAAATTTGAAATATGAAATCATAAATTATAATATAATATATATAAAATAAAATAAATAACTATAAATAATTCTAACAAATAATAATATAATAATAATAAAAAATATTCAATAATGTAATCAAATCAAAAACACTGAAATACGCTGAGTTTCAGAATTGTCGCTGTCATTACGTTTAGTGTTTGATTATAAATTTCCCCACAAATTACTATCTCTCAATTCTGCGAGTGATTCTAATTTATTATCGCTGTTTTCTAGCTGGTCTATAACCACTTTTGATGTAAACGGACACTTTTTGGTTGCTATGGACAATCTCCAGTTTCCAGGCATAAAGAACAGTATTTATAATATAAAACTATATGCAGGGAACTGAAGAAACCACTAGGGACAAAGGGGATGTGTAATTATTTGATACAGTACTGTAATCTGTAAGATTACAGTATACTGTATCTATACTGTGTATTTTCCTTTTTGAATTTGGCGCTGAACTCCGTTCCCGTGCGTCGCAACGCTTGCAGGGAACGGAGCCGGTGATGTGACAGATGGAGCGGAGGGCGGCTCGCTCGTACAGCGGGAGGACATTGCTGGATCCAGGGGACAAGGTAAGTAAACCCCTCCATGGATCCAGCGATGCGGTCCCAAGTCTGGCTCGGGAATACCGCTTATGGTATTTAAATCTTACCCCGAGCCAGACTCGGGAATACCGCCAGGGAGGTTAACAAAACAAATGGCATATAATACGATATATATTTAGCTGGTAATTTTACTTACAGGCATTACCTTCCTACCTGAGTCTTGTGTTTTTCACCTGTGTTGATCATGTAATATCATGGCATCATTTGTTCTCTGCTCCCTGCAAAGTTTAATAATATGGTAAATCTTCATATTCTGGTATGAGAAGTGTATACTTGTGTCCAAACATGAGGCATGTGGCATGGCACTGTACAGGTTAATGTGTGACCACTGTCTGTAGTCTAATGCCCCGTACAAACGGTCGGATTTTCCTACGGAAAATGTTCGATTGGAGCATTTTGCCTGAAATTCCGATCGTGTGTAGGCTCCATCAGACAGTTTCCATCGGAATTTCCATCTCACAAAATTTGAGATCTGGTTCTCAAATTTTCCGACAACAAAATCCGTTCGCGTAAATTCAGATCGTGTGTACACAATTCCGATATACAAAGTGCGAAGCATGCTCAGAATAAATTACGACGCGGAAGCGCTCAGTCTGGTAAAACTACCATTTGTAATGGAGATAGCACATTCGTCACGTTGCAATTTTTTAAATAGTTTAATGCAGCGCATTCTCTTCTTCTGTAGAATGCTAGAAGAATGAAGTTGTTTTGCTGTTCATATTCACACAAAGTGATTTCTTTATTATTTCTCGCGTTCTCATGAATAATATATATTTTTTTTTTGGCAGATCTCCATAATAATGTTTATAATTTTTGTTTCTTTTTTTTTTTATTGAGATCTACATTTTTTTTCAAGTGCTCTTCATAATATTATTTCTCATTTTGTGTGTCAAGTTACCACAACACCATTATTATCTTGTATTTTTTAACCTCAAGGAGGTTGGTTGCTGTTGGTATCCCTTGTTAATTTGACATTGTATTTAGGAAATGTACCTTCCTTCTCAAAAACAAACTGTCCTTTTTGAAGTAACACACATAGGCAAGTATTTGTTAAAAATAAATAACCAATTATTCAGGGTCATAACAAAATAAAAGGAAGGCAACGCTGGAGAAACTGCTGAAATTGGCGAAGCTTTTGTACCCCAGGGCACACATCAACTTTTTGCCAGCCAAAATTGGTGGCCTGAAGAGTCCATATAATAGTGAGCACAATCCAGTCCAGGACTACAAGAGATCAGGAACAGCAGCAGATTACATATCTGTCCCCAGGCTGTGGTCATACAACAGCCTGCATCTTTTGTCAGACCAGTGGCTCTGGTGTTGGAGTTGTGGCAGGAGGTGGAGGAGGAGGAGGAGGACCATGGTTCAGCTCACAAACGTTGTTTTTGCTTGTGAGTTCGCCCCCCAACCCCTTATTTAGGGATTCTAAGATCACTTCCTCACCTAAGAGGTGTTGGCCCTCCTCCATTTCCAGCATTTTGCACACTGTCATGTAGGCATAGTCCTCTTGAAGACTGGGGGGGGGTTTCTGAGGGCTGCAGTAGCCTTCAGAAATAGGCCAAGTGCTGCCTCCTCCAGGTTACTCCTCTTCCTGGCCCTTTTTTGTGGAAGGCCGAGGTGAGGGACCTGGGATTCGGGCAGGCTACTGGGCCGGGCAACCTCCTGGCTGCCACTTACACCCACCTCCCCCTGGCTGACACATTACTGTGTATGAAAAAGGTACATAGTTTTATTTTTTGGTTCATCAATTACACACAATTTTCAGTTCATGACTGTTGCAAATTGAATGTTAATAAATAGAAAAGACTATCATACTGACCCCAGCATTTTTCAGTCTTGTCCCAATCATTTGTGGCCACTGCTGTATATTGATATGTAAAACACTTTGTGAAATCAGAAATGAGTGATCAAAACTAACATATATTTAAAATCATTAATTTGGAAACCAGAAATATTTTTAAGAATGTATATACCGGACTCAAGCTGGGCTCCTCCACATGTTGCTGCCTGGAAGCCCCAGGTTGGTCATCTGAAGCCACAACTGGGGGGGGGGGAGGAAGCCTTGAAGGAAGGCTGGAGAGTGCTGGCCTGGGTTCCCTCTGGTCTGACAGAAAATGCAGTCTGTAATAGTACCACAGCCTTGGTACAGAAATGTCATCTGCTGCTCCTGATCTCAGGGAATCCTAGATCTTCTTGCGTTCCCTATTATAAGTACTCCTCATGCCACCAATTTTGGATGTTAAATACTTGATGTCTGCCATGGGGATCACCAGCTTAACAAATACAAGAAGTTTCTCCAGCGCTGCCTGCCTCTTTGTTGGATTAATATAAAACGGGTGGTTCACCTGCCACAGACAGGGCAGCTCCATGAACATATCAATGAATATTCCTAGAAATTCCCTATCTTTGAAGGGATCCATTTTCTCTGCAAGACACAACACAAGACAAATTCTAATGTCAGGTGAAACTCTTCTAATCTTGACCCAATATAGGCCTCTATCTCTAAGCAGTATTGGCCCCTGATGCACCAAGTTAAAAATTATAACTTCGTTATAACGATTGTCGCTTCCATTACTCCTTCCTCCGCTTACAGATCGTACGTACGATGCAGGCATGTTACGCTTTATATACACTGCGCATGCCTGAAACTCCGCCCGCCCGACGTTCTTTCTAGTCTAATCCCCGCCCCTTGTCTTTCAGCGCAATGGGAGATTACATGGCGGAGAGACAACATCTGCATGCAGAGGAGAGCAGCAAAGACGAAAGGCCGGAGCCCCGAATCTCCCGATCCCAGAGGAGATTAAAGGCATCAATTATGGCCTTTATAGAGATGGTGAAGACAGTGGACATCTTCAAGAGGGCCAACTATCATGGGAAGTATGGACTGTACAAAAACCCAAATGTGAGACAGGCCAAGATCATGCCAAAACTTGTGAAGAGTCTGCACAGGAATTTTGGGGTACAACGATCCAAGGATCAATTGAGGCAACGATGGTCAGACCTCAAATTAAGGAAGCACGATCAGTACAGAAGGATCAGGAAACTGCTTCTAAAAAGTAAGTATTTGTCCTGTGTTTCTATTATTATTATTACTTGCATGCTGCTCCATGTGCTTTTCTTTACTGTTGTACAGTTTAAAATGGCAACTTTCATGTTCATGGGCACAGTAATCGGTCGTAGGAAACATAGTTTGTTCCCCCACTTATAAGATGATTTTGACAGGTTAACTACATTTGTTCAGGCCTATTTGTAATAAAATAAGTTTGTTGTCTAGATGGATTTGTAACTAGAATGAAATTCAAACTTGATTCGGTGTAAGGAGAGGACACTCAGCAGCTGTTTACACATCTGGATGCAGGAGCCCTAGTGTGGGACACCAGAATCAAACTTTTTAGGGTGTCTCACACAGGTGCTCCAGTGAATATTAGGGGTCTCTACATGTGTGATACTTTAACAAAAATGGTAAGTATTCCAGCTTTAGAAAGGAAATTAAATGTTTTTTCAGCTTGGAACTCTGTCTGTACGACACTTCCAAGCAATGTTTCATATTCCTATTTCTCCCCTCCAATATCTGTGTGCTAAGTATACCTATTTTTATTCACATAGGGGAGAAAAGACTTGGGACATCTAAGGACACCAGGGACCCCCCGCCTCCCAAAGAAGGGGAAATCACAAAACCACAAGCAGAGGATGAGGAGGGAGCGGTTTATGAAGTGGACAAACTTGTCACCACAACAGGTGAGTGTCTGGGACCACAGCTTCAAATAAGAGATCTATGCCTGCATATTTCTAATACATGGTTTGTTTTTGTTTTTTCTTTTAGGTGATGTGGAAGTTGTGAAAGAAGAATCTCATTTCACCAGTGAAAGTGCCCAGATCCTCATCGGGGAGAGAATGGGGTGCAATTGTGATTTAGAAAATATAAAGGAAAACATCAATGATGTTCAACAAAAAATAAAGGTTCATATTCCTATTTCTCCCCTCCAATATCTGTGTGCTAAGTATAGCTATTTTTATTCACATAGGGGAGAAAAGACTCAGGACATCTAAGTAAAACATCAATGATGTTCAACAAAAAAGGAAGTACATCATTGATGTTTTAGGCAGAATATAAAACACAAAAATTGTACAGTTTTTATTGTGTATTTTTGCTTTGAAAACAATTTTTTAAAGTATTTTAAAAGCCAAATTTTGAAGATGCACACAGTGTGTCAACATGTGCTATCTGCCATCACGGGATATCAATGTATGCGTTTTGTGGGTGCAACCCCTTCCTTGCAACACAATTAGGTGAGAGGAAGGGGTTGCACCCCCAAATCACATCCATTGATCCCCCATGATGGGAGCTAGCACATGTTGACATTAGGCATGGGATCAGGATGTAAATCCCCAGTTTGAATCCCAATTTGTGTGCATCTTCATAACTTTTACAGGGGTGACATCACCCCATCTGATGAAAGCAATATCAACACAGTACAACACACATTTACAATGTGAAAAAAAGTTATACACTGAAGATGTTGGTTTGTTCCAAAACCCTTTCTAACGCACATGTGAATGTGCTTTGAGTAAAATGTTTTCTACTCAACAATGTGTAGCCTCTTCTTTCAATGCTCAATAGCAATTTTTGTAGTAAGTTGGTTTTTACAGTGACAGTGGGGGTTAGTTACTAAAGGCAAATGCACTTTGAGCTACAAGTGCAATTTCAGTGCAGTTTCAAGTGCACTTTTGCAGTGCACTTGGAGCGCAAAGTGGAATTTCCTTTAGTAAATAACACCCACTTTATAATTTTCCACAATCACGCCATTTTCATGACTCCACAAAATTCATTCATGGTGATGAAAATTATGAATATTTTTGTCAATAATGCATTACATACATTAACAACAAAAACAAGGTGTGTGTAGCAGACCCACAACATAATAACAGTTTGCTGAAGAAGAGATTGTCACCTCATGTATCAAATAAATTACATTTGCACTATTGAAGAAAATGTCCAAAAAGAAAAGCCCATTGGAGAACTTAGGAGACAGCTAAAAGATACCCAGGCAGTAAATCAAAGGAAATCTTCTTTCAGTTTAAGCTAAAAAATTTAGGATAAAATGTTTCTTAAAGAGTTTATGGCATATCAATGGCCCCCCCCATCCGCAAAGTACTCGGCATACTTCTGTCTTACTTCACGGGCGCTTTGGGGGGGCAAGCCAGGACAGCCAGCTTCAAGCGCCATCAGGGTTTCTTGTTGAAATCCGGCCTCAGGCCTAACTGAGGCCACATAGTTCATTGAATTTCTCCTTAAATAGTTGTGTAGAATGCAGCATGGAAGGATTATATGGTTAGGTTTATATTCCACCATGTTGATTGGCATAAGGAATAGGTGGAACTGGCTGGCCATTATCCCAGAAGCATTCTCCACCACTCTTCTGGCTCTGGCCAGATGATAGTTATAAACCCTCTGGTCCGGGGGGAGGGTCCTCATGGCTTCAAACCGGTCGGCTAGTCAGAACGAACTAACAGAAAGCACTGAAAAACAAAAGTTGGAGCTGAAAATCAGATACAAGCGGACAAGAACGCACTGAAAGTCAAATACGTAATAGAAATACAAACTCACAAGCACAAACTGAAGAGAGGTAATGATCGGAAAAGCAGGAGGCTGAAAAACGTGAATTGTCTGTCACCAAACTTCTACTAACACGAGATTAACGGAAGGAGCCCAAAGGGTGGCGCACTTGGTATTGAACTTCCTCTTTCTAGTCCCGTCATACGTGTTGTACGTCACCGCATTCTTGGCCTTCGCAAATTCCAACCAACTTTGTGTGACCATGTGTATGCAAGACAAATTTGAGCCAACATCCATCAGAAAAAAAACATGGATTTTTTTGTCAGAATGTGCGATTGTGTGTACGCGGCATAAGAATTGACACTTCATGTGAAGAAACTAAATATTCCACAATCCCTGAGTCTTTCAGTTTAGTTCTTTGCAGGTGAGAACTAAATACTAATTATATCTGATATAAACACAACCAGGCAGAACAATTAATAGGCATACAGATAGATCACCGTGCAGTCTTTCATCGCATTAGCATTTCTAGATTTGTAATGCAACACATGACTCTGTGTGACCTGGAAAATGAAGTTGCTTGTCCCTTTAGTCAATAGGGACAAGCTAGGTAAGTGAATAGTAATACCTAGTTAAAACAACAAAAACATTTGAAGGTGTACAATCCCCTAAGGCCGCGTACACACGGGCGGACTGTTCGCCCAACCTTGTCCGCTGAACAGTGTTTGGGCGGACAGTCCGCTCGTGTGTGGGGCTTCAGCGGACAGTTTCAGCGGACAGTTGGACGAACAAGGTCTTACGGAAATTCCGAAAAACTGTCCGCTGAAACAAGGTTTCAGCGGACTGTTCGCTCGTGTGTAGGCTTGTTCGGCCAACTAAGTCTCGCGCATGCTCAGAAAGGATTTCCACGTCGGAAGGTTGCATTGCAGTGTATTGGACGTCGAAATTTTCGATCCGTCGTGCGTGCCGAAACGTCATCGCGCACGGTTTCAGCAAACTGTTCGTCCGTCGTGTGTGGCCATGTCCGTCCATGCTAAGTTTGAGCGGACTGTTTGCCGAAACTGTTGGACGGACAAAGTTGGGCGAACAGTCCGCGCGTGTGTACGCGGCCTTACTTCTTGTTCTTGGAACAACTTCCTGATTTTCTGTTTTTACCTCATTTTCTTATTTTCTTTTTTTATTGGTCACCAATACAAATAGTAGCGAGAATCTCTCCAGTTGGGAATCAGACAGCAATAAAAGCTTAACAGAGGATCCACCCCTTTCCCACTTCATCCAAAACTTAAAAAAAAAACAAAGAAAAAAGATTTTATCTAGACATATACTTTAAATACAGTTTTACAAAGTTACACTGGTCCAGCTTGGACCAATGTAACTATGCATATACCATTGCTGGCCAATCCCCCTGGATACTGGAAATCATTGTAGTAGGCACAACTACTACAGTGATCTCCATTAGCATGAGGTCCCCTGCTTGACATAGGAGCAATTCTGAGATCACTTTGCATTTCTCATTAGATGCAAAGCAGCAGTCTGAATGGATGTGATGGAATGGCAAGGTGATGCTGTTATGTTCACCACCTCATCAGAGAATGCTTTTCATTCATTGAGAAAATGCAAAGCACATCATGATTGGATGAGGTGGAGTAGCGAGCAGGTGCTGTCATGATCTCTACTTCTTCCAATCAGAGAGTGCTTTGCATTCATTGCCGATCTTGCAGCCTCCTGTGTTCAGTAAGCAGCAAGGTAGCCATGCAACATGGAACCAGGAAGCTAGTGGAAATTACTGGAGCAGTGGTTTCCAGTATGTAAGGGACCTGTATGTATGTAATGTATGTAATTGGACAGCAGCTGGTGCCAATGTATGTAATTGGACAGCAGCTGGTGACAAGCCCTCCAGGTCCCATCCTTGGGGTAGAGCAACCATCTACTTGTCTTTGGTCCACCATCTTGTACATATTCTCCCAGCCAGAGGCCCACACACTCCATTCCTGACCTGAGGCCAATCCCTAGAAATAAAGGAATGTCCACTCCAATACCATTTTAACACTTTACTGCAACCGTTCAGCTCTTCTCCTCATACACATTTATATCACATCCAGACTACTGACACAGTCTTGCAGTGCAGAATACTGGTTATCTAGGTTCAGCCATCTTTGCACTCTTTCACAATAAGGCCCACAATTGTTCGTTTAGCTCACCATTGAATTCCTCAGTCCCAGGTCTTGAGGCCTTCTTACACAGACCTGCAGTTGAAGATCAGGAGTGGCAAGATATCTCCATTTGCTCTTTGTTATCTTCTAGAATTGCCCTACTAGTATTGCTGCCCAGTCACTCACTCTCTCCTCCAAGATTATGCTCTGCATGGTGCTGTACTAGGGTCACCTGCTCCTATACCCCACGCTGTCTGGGCCCCACCTACAGCAGGCATTTATATGGCACAACCTCCACCCACTGCATCACTGCAGGAAGGGCAAAACTTGAAGGGGCACTGACACCTACCAACAAGGGGGATCCTACAGGTATGGTCTATGCATAATACATTGGTCCAAGATGGACTAATGTAAATATGCAAAAATATCCATACCTGGAATTCATCTTTAAGGACGGTGGAAAGAGTGTATAGTAAAAAAAACTTTAACAATGTTTTTTTTTTTCAGAAAGGTTAGGAAAATAAAAGCTGTTTTGTATGCCGGGAAATGATTGCTACAAGGAATATAATATACAGCATCATGTGGAAAAATTTACTTTCCTATAATCCATGGTTTAGATAGAGTCTCCTGACATACAAAAGTTAAATTAGCGAGCTGTTTATAACCGAATAGGATTTTGGAAGCGTGCATAATTGAACTCGAATTTCATACTTACATAATTACTAAGGATGAAAGGAAATTGCCAGTCAATCTAGAATTTTCACTACAAATATTTATTGAACCTGCCAGCGCCGTGTCTCTCCAAATGACCTGATGGCCAAAAATCTTTCCTCTAAAAGGGATAAAACCTGCTACAGTTGAGCCTGATCTATTGCCGGGAGGTGATATTTATAATAGTGTGGACGTACAGCTCCTTAAATGGCTTTATGTTACATAGGCATAAGGACATGTATTCACTGCTAACCTGCTTTCACAAAAAGACAGATGTGTCATCCCCTTCTGAGGGTTCTTGAAAAATGACAGACAACCACTTATAACCTGAAAGAGCACAAGGGGCCCTTGGTTCCTCTGACAGGACGCATACTGAGAGATTTCTAATATTGCTTCAAGAAGAATTTGAAAAATACGTTATTTAATCATTTTCTAAAAGTGTATGTCAGGCTAATTAAAAAGCATACGTTGCATCTCTGCAAAACATACAAATTCCCCCATGTTTTATCCATTTAAAGACTCTACAGGTACTGAAAAATACCTGCTGATCTGCCAGAAATGCACCCAGTATCTTAGTGCTATGTGGGCTGACATTACACTATTTTTGTGTACTGAGTGGTGACAGCGCTGCCAAGTTGTCTTTTGTGAAATTACGGAAATCCTCTGTCAGAACCTGGATCTGAACCAAGAACCTCTGCTGCATCTGGCATATACTCTTTTTAGTGAGCCACCTGAGATTCTGGACAGGGACCTGCCTGATCCCTTGTGCAAACATACTTTCTACCTTGTTTCTGGTGAACCTTGAACTCCTTTCTCCTTCCATGAACTTCCTATGTATGCCATGCCTTTGCACTTCCTGTTTGCAAGATTATTGTGCTGGATAGTGACTTGCCTGATCCCTTGGGCAAACTTACTTTCTACCTTGTTTCTGGTGAACCTTGAACTCCTTCATCTTTTTATGAACATGCTATGTAAGCCATGACTTGGCACTTCCTGTTCGAGAGGGTATTGTGCTGGACAGTGATCTGCCCGATCCCTTGGCCAAAGGTACTTTTTGCCTTGTTTCTGATAAACCTTATAATCCTTGCTCCTTCCATGAACTTCCTATGTAAGCTATGCCTTTGCACTTTGTGTTTGCCAGATTATTGTGCTCTTCTCCTGAAAATATCTTGCCCTTACACTCCTGCTGCCATATGCATCTTCATTACTGTCCTTTGGGAGGAGTCACGCATTCTGGCCGGGCCATATACAATCGCTACACACCGGTATTACACTGCAGTAGCAGTTGTTATGGAATGCTGGGATCCTCACTGACGCCAATACACTTGGGGCTGAAATTAACTTGAAGAGCTAACAATACTGCGCTTTAGTCTTTAATGACTTCGGTTCGCATTTTTTTTTTTTTCTTTCGATATGTTTTTTTTTTTTTTTTTATCATAGACAGGCAAGAATAATTAACATTTCACATATTGTAGGAGGTGGAAAACAATCAATACAATCAAAGATATATTTGTGTCTCAACGAAAGAAAGCTCACTATGATCAAACAAGTGGTAAAAAATTCCTGAGAAATTCATCAACAAACTTGTGGTTAAGCTATAGGGATGAAGAGGTTCCCTCCTCCCCGACACCCCTAAAAGGATCTGACTGTGTCAGAAGAGGGAAAACCCCCACCACCCCCAAGCAGTTCCCAAACTGGCACGAATAAAAGAAAACTGAATTTTGAAATTTTATAGGCTCCCCGAGCATGAGCAAGGCCTATAAGTGGTAAATGCTGACTGAAAATCATCACATTTAGCTAATAAAGATAGTATAGAGGACAGAAAAAAGAGAGTAAGGATAGGGAGAAGAAAGACAGAAGAGAAGGGGGGGGGGATCTCCAGAAGGATATGGGTGAGTTGTTTAGAGAACGGTTATGTGCCGTGCGGTAGGTGGCCAGGAGAACTAGCCTGGTATTTGGTTAAGAGGTGAAGTGAGCCTGAACTCCCGGTACGAGGGAAATTCCCATATAATGGGCTCAAGGCTCCCAGACTTTTTGGAATTTAGTTGAGGTATCCGTCAAGAAACTTGAAAGTTTTTCTTGGGACATAATCCACAATATCTTCCTCTTAACCGCTTGCAATGAGTGTTCTGGCTGTTTCCATGCTTTAGCAACTGAGATTTTAGTGCCTAAAAAGATGAAGTGGATCAATTTCTCAGTTGCTTTAGCTAGGTTTGGGATTCATGCATTAAGTAGAGCTACCTCTGGGGATCGGGGACCTGGCAATCAGTCACCTTATAGATCATATTGAAGATTTTTCTCCAAAAGGAGTGGATCTTGGGGCATTCCCACCAAATGTGAGCTCGCAGTTTTCTTTTTTGCATATAATTAAAGCATGATTTAGCTACCCTATGCTGTAATGCCTGTCTCCTATTTTAGGTGCCAGCCTCTGTGAACTCATAGCCTTGTTCTTTGTTACTATACAAGCAGACTGTGGGAATACACACATGCTCCTCAGCCCTGTGTTTGGCGTTCCCTTTACCTCTGGACATTAAAGTGCATCTAGTTGCTTACCAGCAATTTAGCATGTCATCATCTCTGCCACTGAATACTATATGGTAAACATTCCTGATCTTTATATTTACTATACTAAACTCTAATCTAATTTAACACTTCTCACTTGCACTAAATGTTGAAAATATTATTGATTAATCTATTATGTCCATATTGAGTAGTTTAATCCATGGGATTAACTAGTCGTATACCCCTTGTATCAGCCTGTGTTAATTAGTCTTCATATGCTGGCTGATTTAACATATGTTACTAAAGTTGCCAACTTTAATTAATATCATGGTTAATATTCCTATATCACTTTCCCTTTCTATCTATTGAGACTGGTATACTTTTATTCATCCAGTTTTTTTAACTATGTAACAATAAAAAAAAAATTGAACAATTTTTCTGGTTTGAAATGGTCCCATAAAATAGACTATACACATATGCACTAGTTTCTATCTATATTTATTTTTATTTATATATATATATATATATATATATATATATATATATATATATATACATATATATATATATATATATATATGCCCCAACTTCCAGTGGCCCGGCTTCTATATTAGTGAGCTTGCCTGCTGCTATTCAGCCCGAATAGAGCATTCTTTATTTATAATTTTTTGTATAAACTGTGTTCATTATTACGTTTTATTTAATTAATTTCTATGTTAATAAATTGGTTATTTATATGATGTTTTTGCATATACTCCATTAGAATATAATGCTCCTGAAGAAACGTACCCTCATGTGCAACATATCGGGCTATTGAATGAATTTTCTACGCCCGGACTCACACGCTGACCCACTATTTCTACACACCCACACCCCTATCTGGAGATTGAATTAAAGAATTCATTCCTGGCTCACTGCCTCTCGGATGTGGATATGTATCTTGATACTACTATATGATATTTTAGTATACGGTGTCTGTCAGAACTTGTGTGTATAGGGCAGAGATATGCAATTAGGGACCTCCAGCTGTTGAAAAACTACAAGTCCCATCATGCTCTGCCTCTGGGTGTCATGCTTGCAAGTATTTCATTCATTCATTCATTCATGCTTGTGGATGTCAGAGTCTTGCTATGCCTCATGGGACTTGTAATTCTGCAACAGCTGGAGGTCCACTAATTGCATAGTCCTGGTATAGAGTGTAGAATTATTAGCAGTACTGATTTTCTATATACCTTTATATGTAATTATGTTTTTTATCTATGTACTCAAAACATTTAATTATTTTTAGATTGTCTAACCAGTGTGCCTTTAAAAGTCCAACCATTTAGTCTTTAGTTTTTTCCATATTAATTGAGGCGTTACCCAACTCCCAGGGCAACAAAGTTATCCTTATGGTGGTTAACCAGTTCTCAAAAATGTCTCATTATATTCCACTTAAGAAGTTGCCCACTTCTAAGGAACTGGATTCCATTTTTGCTCAGGAGATCTTTCGCTTACATGGGCTACCCAGGGTGATTGTCTCAGACAAGGGTAGTCAGTTTGTGTCCTGGTTCTGGCGAGCCTTCTGTGCACAATTGGGAATTCAGGTTGCTTTTTCCTCTGCGTATCACCCCGCAGTCTAATGGGGCCACAGAACGAGCCAATCAGTCCTTGGAGCAATTCCTATGTTGCTATATTTCTGACCATCATAACAACTGGTCAGACCTATTACCATGGGCAGAGTTTGCTCACAATAGTGCCTTGAATTCTGCTTCCCAGTTGTCCCAGTTTATGGCGAACTATGGTTTCCAACCTTCCATGTTGCCTGACTCATTTGTTCCACAGAGTATTCCTGCATTAGAGGAGCATCTCAGTGGTCTTTGTTCCACTTGGGCACAAGTCCAGGAGGCTTTGCAACATGGTAATGATAGGTTCAGACTCCATACTGACCACAGACACCTGCCTGCGGCTTCCTACCAGATTGGGGACAGGGTCTGGCTGTCATGTCGCAACCTCCGACTTTGTTTTCCCTCAATGAAGTTTGCACCTCGGTTTATTGGGCCTTTCTGTATTCTTTGCAGGATTAACCCAGTGGCTAACGCGTTAGACCTTCCTTCTAACATGCTTATTTTGAATGTATTTCATGTCTCCTTAATAAAACCTTTGGCCTGCAACCGCTTTACCACCTCGTGACATGTCCTCACCCTCTACAGGTTGAGAACCATGAGGAGTATGAAGAACAGTCCATTGTTGACTCCTGTAGGTTTTGTGGGCACATACAGGGCCTGGTGCATTGGAAAGGGTACCGTCCGGAGGAACGCTTTTGGGTCTCATCCTCGGACGTACATGCCCCTCTCCTCTATGATTTCCATAGACGTTTTCCCCTCAAGTCTGGTGGTCCTCCGAGGGGAAGGGGTCGTTGAGGAGGGGGTACTGCCAGGGCTGGACCCTTCCTTCTGTGAGCTGGCCACTCAGCTTTTGGCTAATTACCAGCTCTTATCTTTCCACAGTTATTCAGTTGTTGATGATATCCTGCTCGTCAGTCCTGCCTACTTAAGCCATCCAGCCCAGAGGATATCTGCCTTCGCCTTAGTCAACATCACAGAGACGCTCTCCTGCATTCCTATTAAAAGACTTGTTTGTCTGACATTCCTTCTGGCTCCAGATCCTGCTTGCTGTTTAACTACGCTCATCTCCAGCTCCCTGACGTTTGGCTTGACTGACTATCCGTTCCGGTTCCTGAACTCTGGCTATCTTTTAACTACATTTGTTCTATTTACTTTTATTATTAAACAAGTATGATTTAACTTTACTTTTGTCTCAATCTGTTTTTATGGTTTCTGACACAAAATAACTTCTGAAAATATGAATGAATTCGGAAGAACAAATATACAAAACAAATCCGAATATACAAAACAAATTCAGAAAACAAATCATTCTATCATAACGAATATGACAAGACAAAATGATTACCTTAATGAATGAATCCGAAACTAAACATATTTTTCCGTCATGCACATCTCTAATAGCCACTGACCCCTGATCTTAACACCCTCCCCCTATTCTATTCTCCACTACATACAGTGCTTTTTACAGATAAATGATTCTGAAACTGAGAATAGAGACAGCCAGATGCACCATACTTCTCTATTGGCATATAGGATCAGCAATCATAATTTTTAGTCCATAGGGAGGCAAGGGAAGTCTGGTCTCTGTGTTATGGTATAGTAACCAAAGCTCGCCTAGTTGCGGTGTACCCTCCCCCCCCCCCCCCCCCATAAAGCTGTTACTCACACATTTTGAATAAAAAAGGGAAATAAGGGATGCAGCACTACCATCAGAAATCTGATTACCTTTCCACAATTGAGGGACCAAGATTTTTGACTTCTAGCTGCTCCTAGAAATGCCATGTGGGGTAGCCAGTTTACATTGATCAATATTCCCATGGGTTCACTTTAGGACACACCAAAGAAAAAGTTTAAATACCACTACTGTATTTTATTTGAAACATTGTCTATCATCCCAGTAGTCATATATATTACAAGTTAGCATGGGCATGGGTAACTTGTGGGTTTAAAAGTATTGGGCCTACCTTGTTTTTAAAGGTACACTTTCCAGGCCTGTTATACTATCTTCACTACCTATTTAATGAATTCATAAACGACCTGGAGTATGGGATAAACAGCTCAATCTCAGTATTTGCGGACGATACTAAGCTAATCAGGGCAAAAGCTTCTCCGTGGGATGTGGAAACCTTGCAAGAGGATCTGAACAGATTAATGGAGTGGGCAACTAGATGGCAAATGAGGTTTAATGTATAAAAATGTAAAATAATGCATTTAGGTGGCAAAAACACGAATGCAATCTACTCACTAGGGGGAGAACCTCTTGGGGAATCTAGGATGGAAAAGGACCTGGGGGTCCTGGTAGATGACAGGCTCAGCAATGGCATGCAATGCCAAACTGATGCAAGCAACGCCAATAGAATATTGGCATGCATTAAAAAGGGGATTAACTCCACAGATAAAATGATAATTCTCCCACTGTACAAGACTCTGGTCCGGCCGCACCTGGAGTATGCCATCCAGTTTTGGGCACCAGTCCTCAGGAAGGATGTACTGGAACTGGAGAGAGTCCAGAGAAGGGGAACAAAGTTAATAAAGGGACTGGAGGACCTTAGTTATGAGGAAAGATTACAAGCACCAAACTTATCCTCTCTAGAGATGAGACGCTTGTGAGGGGGATATGATTTCAATGTACAAATACCGTACTGGTGACCCCACAATAGGGATAAAACTTTTCCACAAAAGGGAATTTAAAAAGATACACGGCCATTCACTAAAACTAGAAGAAAAGCAGTTATACTGTGGTGTGAAAAAGTGTTTGCCCCCTTCCTCATTTCCTGTTCCTTTGCATGTTTGTCACACTTAAGTGTTTCGGAACATCAAACCAATTTAAACAATAGTCAAGGACAACACAAGTAAACACAAAATGCAATTTGTAAATGAAGGTGTTTATTATTAAAGGTGAAAAAAAATCCAAACCATCATGGCCCTGTGTGAAAAAGTGATTGCCCCCCTTGTTAAAACATACTATAACTGTGGTTGTCCACACCTGAGTTCAATTTCTCTAGCCACACCCAGGCCTGATTATTGCCACACCTGTTCACAATCAAGGCATCACTTAAATAGGAGCTGCTTGACACAGTAAGGTCCACCAGAAGATCCTTAAAAGCTACACATCATGCCGAGACCCAAAGAAATTCAGGAACAATTGAGAAAGAAAGTAATTGAGATCTATCAGTCTGGAAAGGGTTATAAAGCCATTTCCAAAGCTTTGGGAATCCAGCGAACCACAGTGAGAGCCATTATCCACAAATGGCGAAGACATGGAACAGTGGTGAACCTTCCCAGGAGTGGCCGGCCGCCCAAAATTACCCCAAGAGCGCAGCGACGACTCATCCAAGAGGTCACAAAAGACCCCACAACAACGTCCAAGGAACTGCAGGCCTCACTTGCCTCAGTTAAGGTCAGCGTTCATGCCTCCACCATCAGGAAAAGACTGGGCAAAAATGGCCTGCATGGCAGAGTTCCAAGGAGAAAACCACTGCTGAGCAAAAAGAACATCAAAGCTCGTCTCAATTTCTCCACAACACATCTTGATGATCCCCAAGACTTTTGGGACAACATTCTGTGGACCGATGAGACAAAAGTGGAACTCTTTGGAAGGTGTGTGTCCAAGTATATCTGGCGTAGAAGGAACACTGCATTTCATAAAAAGAACATTATACCAACAGTAAAATATGGTGGTGGTAGTGTGATGGTTTGGGGCTGTTTTGCTGCTTCAGGACCTGGAAGACTTGCCGTGATAAAAGGAACTATGAATTCTGCTGTCTACCAAGAGATCCTGAAGGAGAATGTCCGACCATCTGTTCGTGTACTCAAGCTGAAACGAACTTTGGTTCTGCAGCAGGACAATGATCCTAAACACACCAGCAAGTCCACCACCGAATGGCTGAAGAAAAACAAAATGAAGACTTTGGAGTGGCCTAGCCAAAGTCCTGACCTGAATCCTATTGAGATGTTGTGGTATGACCTTAAAAAGGCTGTTCATGCTCAAAAACCCTCTAATGTAACTGAATTAGGACAATTCTGCAAAGATGAGTGGTCCAAAATTCCTCCAGGACGCTGTAAAAGCCTCATTGCACGTTATCGCAAACGCTTGGTTGCAGTTGTTGCTGCTAAGGGTGGCCCAACCAGTTATTAGGTTTAGGGGGCAATCACTTTTTCACACAGGGCCATGATGGTTTGGATTTTTTTTCACCTTTAATAATAAACACCTTCATTTACAAATTGCATTTTGTGTTTACTTGTGTTGTCCTTGACTATTGTTTAAATTGATTTG
The DNA here is from genome assembly GCF_037356315.1 of Lithobates pipiens. Taxonomy (NCBI): domain Eukaryota; kingdom Metazoa; phylum Chordata; class Amphibia; order Anura; family Ranidae; genus Lithobates; species Lithobates pipiens. The sequence continues at coordinate 543,254,285 of NW_027507764.1, forward strand.
ATGTTCCGAAACACTTAAGTGTGACAAACATGCAAAGGAACAGGAAATGAGGAAGGGGGCAAACACTTTTTCACACCACTGTACCTTAAACTGCGTAGAGGGTTCTTTACTGTAAGAGCGGTAAGGATGTGGAATTCTCTTCCACAAGCAGTGGTTTCAGCAGGGAGTATAGATAATTTCAAAAAACATTTAGATAGGCACCTAAACAACGACAACATACAGGGGTATACAATGTAATATTGACATAAAAACACGCAAACACAAAGGTTGGACTTGATAAACTTGATAGACTCTTTTTTTCAACCTTACCAACTATGGTATGTGACCAAGTATGTTAATGTGCTGGAACAAGCATGCTGGACATCACTGGCTGCATACTTGACTCACTCTGCAGAGAAGTCAGGACACATGCAATGACCCAATGAGCACACACCTTTAACAGCAAGTTATCATTAGCACCTACCATATTCTTGTACTCATAGGTGCACTTTAACCACTTGCCGACCGGCTAATGCCAATATACGTCGGCAGGCCGATTAACGTACCTGTGCATTGCCCTTTAAGAAGCGGTTTGTGGGCACGCGAATGTGAATGTGATCGTGTGTCCCGTGGACTCGATGTCCGTGGGGATACCTGCGATCATCTCACAGAGAGGAAGAACGAGGAAATGGTAATATAAAAAAGCATTTCCCCGTTCTGCCTAGTGACAGGACACTGGTCACAGCTCCCTGTAATCGGGAGTGGTGATCAGTGTCATGTCACACATATTCCCCCCCCCCCACAGTTAGAATAACTCCCTAGGACACACTTAACACCTACAGCACCACCTAGTGGTTAACCCCTTCACTGCCAGTCACATTTACACAGTAATCAATGCATTTTTATTTGCACTGATCGCTGTATAAATGTGAATGGTCCCAAAATCGCACCAAAAGTGTCTGATCTGTCTGCCATAATGTCACAGTCACAATAAAAATCGCTGATTGCCGCCATTACTAGTAAAATAAAATGAATAATAAAAATGCCATAAAACTATCCCCTGTTTTGTAGACACTATAACTTTTGCGCAAACCAATCAATAAAAGCTTATTGCGATTTTTTTTATCAAAAATATGTAGAAGAATACGTATCGGCCTAAACTGAGAAAAAAAAATGTTTTATATATTTTTGGGGATATTTATTATAGCAAAAAGTTTAAAAAATGAGTTTTTTTCAAAATTGTCGCTATTTTTTGTTTATAGTGCAAAAAATAAAAACCAAAGAGGTGATCAAATACACCAAAAGAAAGCTCTATTTGTGGAAAAAAAAAGGATATCAATTTTGTTTGGGAACCATGTCGCACGACCGCGCAATTGTCAGTTAAAGCAACGCAGTGCCGAATCGCAAAAAGTGCTGTGGTCTTTGGGCAGCCAAATAGTCTGGGGCTTATGTGGTTAAAGTCCAACTCAGGGCAGAAGAGAAAAACTACCCTTGCAGTGGATACCCCACCACCACACTGAAAAGGATGAATGCTTGTTTTCACCTAGAGGTAGAGGAATAAGGTATAATACCTACCTTATGCCTGCTCCCACAGAGTCCCTCCAGTGGTGCGACCAGTCCTGTGAAGCCTCCTCTCTAAGGTGTTCCCAGCTGTTGTCACACTCCTGCCTTCTTCATAAACAATGCAGGTTAATAGCCCTGCATTTTATGTGATGACACTGAAGGATCACCCACAGCCTGCAGGTAGCCTCCCGAAGAGGGGCGAAAATAAGTAATACAGCCTTTTATTTACCTCCTAGATGTCCAAGCATTTAACCCTAGTGAGGACCCCACTGCCAAGGTTTATCTTCCAGCGCGAACTTGAGCTTCAAAGTGGACTGTGCAGTCAAATACAAAGTCCACTAAATAGATCCAGGCCCCCTCCCCCTGTAAAGATGGCTGCATATAGATAATTGAAAATAGTACCTGTAAGAAAATTATCAATTAAGTAACTCTCATCTTCTTAATTGCAGGGTGTCTCATCATTGTCCTTCCAGCGAGACTCCTGGAGAGTGATGAGAACCCCAAATCTTGTGAGAAGACATTCTAGTTCAAAGCAAGAGGGTCAACTTCAAAATTTGGAATCTGCATTGTTCCTAGGATCTCACAGAAAGAAGCATGACTTCACCTTCGCCTAGGCACCATGGGTGTGAAAGGTAAGATTAAAATAATTAATTGTAGTTAGTCACATTCAACTGGACATGTTTGTTAACGTTGAAGGCATTTCGAAGCTTGTCCAAGCCACTTTTCTGGCTTGGTCAAGCTATGAAAGTTCTTCAACATAACAGAACAAGTCCAGTTGAATGCGATTAACTACTATTAGCTATATCATTACTAGGATAAATGAAAACCTTCACAGATGTAAGTATATGTAGCCAAGTCCTGGGCCTCTTCAGGCCTAATGAGGTGACCTCCAGAGTTAGGGACAGCTGAAATCCTTCTCTGTAGAGTGGGTTATGAGGCATGGTGGGTGCAATGCAAGGTAGATTAATGGGCGCCAGACACTTCTTGAATGCAAAGAGATTTATTATCTCTTAAACAGAACTGTGGGAGGGAGGGTTAGGGTCAGGACACCCTTTAGCAGTTGCAATGTTAATTGGCAGACTCTGAGATCTCTGCAGGTAGACAGCCATGTAGGAAAAGGCATCCAGCAAGACAACATATCTGCACGAGTAGGAACGCTGTCTCCTATGGCAACTGTCTAGTAACAGTTTCTAACACAAGTTGTAACAAACTCCTTTACTTTCTCTACAATCTCCTCTTGTAGATCCTCACTCAACTGAGCTCCCGGTCACTCTCACTAGACTTGCTCGGAGGTAGAGGGGAAGCTGTCACCACTAAGGGACTGTCCACCTATTTACCAGGGACCACTGAGTAGCTGGAGCAAGTACCAGAGCAGTGTTCTCACCAACCGGGGATGGTGAAGAATTGGGAAACTTCAGCAGGCACAAAGCCAGGGACCCAGCCAGTGGAAGTGACGCTTGCAGAGCAGTATTGTGTGTCAAGCCAGGGACTGAGCAGGCCAGCGGGGTGACACTTGAGGAGTATCTGTGAGTGCCAAGGTAGGGATCCAGCAGGGACGCAGAAGTGATACTTGAAGATACTCAGTGAGAAGATTGAAAGAGTTCAGGAGATCCAGTGTCAGTGGATCAGCGGGTCTAAGTGATAGACTAGGAGCTCAGTTGAGTGAAGATCTAAAAAGGAGATTGTGAAGGAAGTGAAAGAATTCATTACAACCTTTGTTAGAAACTGTTCAAGATTGTTGCCATAGGAGACAGAATGTCTTCACACGCAGACACGGTGTCCAGCTGGGTGCCTTTCCTTGCATGGCTGTCTACCTATAGAAGTCTCTGAGTCTGCTAATCAACATTGCAAGTACTAAAGGGTGTCCTGGCCCTAATCCTCAGGTCTGTTTGGGCGGCACAGTGGTGTAGTGGGTAGCACTCTCACCTAGCAGTAAGAAGGGTCGCTGGTTCAAATCCCAACCACTACACTACCTGCAAAGTTTGCATGTTCTGCCTGTGCCTGCGTGGGTTTCCTCTGGGTGCTCCAGTTTCCTCACACACTCAAAAGACATGCTGGTAGGTTAATTGGCTGTTGTCCAAAATAAATTGGCCCTAGTGTATGGGTGTGGGGTGGGGACCGATGTGTGTGTGTGTGTGTGTGTGTGTGTGTGTGTGTGTGTGTGTGTGTGTGTGTGTGTGTGTGTGTGTGTGTGTGGAGCACTGTGTAAAAATTGATGGTGCTATATGGATGGGTACCTTAAATTAATAATAATAGATGGGCATCTTGATGGGACACAATGTATAGGGGTTGTGGACATGCACTCACACTCACTCAGGTTGAACTGAAAGGACTGGTGTCCTTATTCAACCTTACTAACTATGTAACTATGTTTAAGAGAAAATAAATCTCTTTGCATTCAAAAACTGTCTGGCACTTATTTTTCCACCTTACATTTCACCCACCATGCTTTGTAACCCACTCTACACAGACGGATGTCAGCTGTCCCTAGCTCTGGAGGTCACCATTAGGCCTGGAGAGGCCTGGGACTTGTCTACAATCGTTTACTGGAAAGGGTGTATAGCAGTGTGCAGAGGGTCCATCCAGAACTCATATTGTTAATATGTGGTCATACCCCTTTAGCAGCTGATAGTTAACAGGGGTCTCAAACTGGTGGCCCTCCAGCTACTGCAGAACTACAAGTCCCATCATGCCTTTGCCTGAGGGAGTCTTGCTTGTAACTGTCAGCCTTGCAAGGCCTCATGGGACTTGTAGTTTTGCAACAACTGGAGGGCCACCAGTCCAAGACCCCTGAGACCCCAGTTCGAGATACCTGTTCTCAAATCCCAATACAAGCTATTGGGATTTGAGCACAGGTATATCTTTTCTCTGTTGTAACACAGGTCAGTGAACAGACCTGAACCTAGTCGCTCTGCCCCACCTTGTGTCTTTATGCCCCAGGTTGGCATTGTGTCCACCGTAGCATTTGCAGTGGCAAAGCAGTGTAGGACTGGCCATAAGAGGGATTACTTTGATGCAGATGGCTGGCTTAAGCATATATTTCAATATGTGTGAACTAAACATCCCTACTTTTCTATTGCAAAATTTACTGGAAAAGGTGTATAGCAGTGTGCAGAGGGCGCATCCAGAATTTTTCAACTACAGACTACCTAGTGGTGATGGGCTGCAAGCCACAGCTTCCTTGCCCACTTCATAAAGGGACAGTGTCACCGGATACAGTTGGGGTATTTACACCTTATACAGGCAGTCCCCGAGACTACCTGTTTGTTCTTAAGTCGGATTTGTTCGTAATTCGGACGCGCGTGTGCAGAACGGCGTTTCCGTCATGGTTTTCTGATGTTTTCCGCTGTTGCTTTCCGATGTTTGCCGATGTGCCCGCCGTCGTCGCCTGCCATTCGTAAGTAGGAGTTGTTCGCAAGTCAGTGGTTCTTAACTCGGGGACTCTCTGTACCACGAAGTCTACTTAAACCCAAGCGCTCCAACACAGGAACTTTGGGCTCCAATGTTTTATAATACACTAGTCAATGGGAGGAATGGTAATTGTTGGTTATCCTCGCGCTACAATGGTAAAGCAAAGAGAGCTAGTATGGTTGCAGCAAACCACCGACAGAGGTGCAGACCCTCCCCTCAGGTGATACTAGTGAAAAAGAATGGTGTTGCGCTCCACACGAAATTAATTAAGTCTAATAACAGTAAATAAATAATCGCATACAAAATCTAAAAGACGCACCTATGCGATTAGAATGAATTTAAATTATATCTATATCCTAAATGCATAAAATCATTCAGAGTGATTAGTGGGGTATTCAGAATATACACATATTCCTAGTGTTATTCATACTACAATCAATAAAGAAATTCAAATAATCTATGCAATCGTAATACAGTGCAAGTGAAGTAATAAAAAGCGAAAACGCAGATACTAATAATATCAATCCAGAAAGTTGTGAAATCCAAAATGTGTCTCAATCCGTAAAAGTGCATCCAGGTGCCAGCGTATATAAAAAATTGTGTAAAAGTAAAATCCAACAAATAAAACGGGGAGGTGTGTATAAAAATATATCAAAAATTATATAAATAAACCTAAATATAAACCACAGTCCAAGGAATTTCTTAAAGTGTCTCTAATTGTCGTAAAAACTAACAATCCATATCAGTTCATGCAAAATAAAGTGAGTCCACACTGTGCTGTGTAAAGGGTTAATTCTGTGAATGAACACGGGATAGTTCCACCGGTGATCTTACAATTCCTCAAAGTGGGTGCTCACACACTGAGTGCAGTGGGTACCTTACCTCACTGCTGTCAGTTAGACAGCAATATGCTCCAATATTTAAGGTGTATATCCTCAGTTAGGGTGTATATCCTCAGTTTATATAGGTACAACAGTATGCTCCAATGGTTTAAGGTGTATATCCTCAGTTTGTACAGGCACCCCAGATAATTCCCTCCAGGTACTCCGCAATGGATCACAGATCAAACCCGGAAAAGAGAAAAGGGGCTCCAATAGTGAAGTAATGTCACACAAATTCTTTATTATAAAAAGGACCAAGTCCTGGGTACTCACATTTAAGTAACACAATTAAAACGTTACAGCTAAAACAACGAACGGCCTCCTCGTTCGTACCCCGGACGTCACTTCCGGTATCCTCCTAGGCAAATCCTACGCGTATCGTCATTGATCACGTGACTTCATCAGGGACCCAATGGGAGGAATGTTGAGAGCCTGAAGGACCCATTAACTTCCATCTGTCGTCTGTCATTACCAATCTGTACGTTGCTTTGTGGCAAGTATTTGCCAAAATAAAATCTCTTTATTTAGCCCTGATGTGTTATCGGGTATGGCATTGCCAGTCGGGTTGTTGTCACCCAGAATCAGGGGATCCATACATAAGTGCTACACATATCCCCAATGTCATTTCAGCTTTTTTGGGGGGTTATGGGGTTCCAGTGGCTCTTATAGTCATACACTTGTGCAAGAATTGTAAAAAGTTGGAAGCTTTTTGTCAGCGTTCCTCTTCCCTATGTGATAGCTGTCAGCCAATTTATTGCCACCCCTGGGAGTCAGTGCAGGCTAGACGGTATTTGTTTCCGTTTCTTTTGCATCATTATTACTGAAACATGAAGCAAAGAAAGACAAACCCCCTTGAATCATCGGCGGGCGTTTTTTTTCATCCCTGTTTTAGACTTGAAGTTTAGGCGCAAACTGTGATTAGAAGAGCTCTTGCCATTTTCAGAGATCTGATATTTGAAAGTGAAGGTGATAAATACTTTCATCTCATTCCACCTACAAAACATTACACCAAAGTCATAATTTTAAATGAAATATGCCATTTTCTTTTGTTATTAAACTGAGAAAGCAATAACAACGAGCTCTCCAAAGAATTCCATTAACAGTGAAATTTAACGCAGCCAAAATTACAAAATAAATATAAAAGGCTTATGATGATATAATGATTCATGTACGATATTTAAACCAAGTTAACGGAGATTTGTGAACACCCCAGGGACTCGATTCATCTCTCGCTGTTTACCGTTCGCTTCTGCGTCCTTATCCCAGGATCTCATCTGAATTCACAATTGTTTATACATTTACAATGTAAAGGGCAGCCTGAGTAATCATGCTTAGTATAAGGGGTGACCTTCATTTTAATACAACAAGCGCTATCTTTATTACAGCTTACATGCAACCTTTTTAAAACAACAAGTTGTATTTAGTGAACGATGGCATTCTACTTTGTTCACATCAGGTGGTAATTATTTTTATTTCAGTTCTATAAAAAAAAACAGTTGGAACTGGAAGACGGGATTGCTTATAAAAGTATTATACATCAACGTTAACAAAAGGCACCTCTATAATGTCATCTACACTATTCTCTTGGTAAAGCTAATGGCATACAGACTATAATATACAATACCTCTTTTCATTTTTTTAAAGCTCAATTGAACGTTCAACTTAAAATCAGCTAAATACATTCCAAGTGCATCGAAACAAAAGGCACACAGAGTCTTACAGGTTTTTTTTTCTTTAGAATTTAGCTAGAGTAGAAAAGCCTGTCCCCTGCCAGCTTGCTGTAGATAATGATTGTCGAAGAAGCGGTCTCTCTGCAGAGATTCGGCATGCATCCTGTTGAGTATGATCTATAGCTCTGCAATGCTCCATGCTCCAAGCCAGTGGCGGCCCGTAATGCAGGGGCGCCACCCCCCCCCCCCCCCAATCCATGCGTCTGATCCTCTAATCTACATTGCCTTGCAAAAGTATTCACCCCCTGGTCATTTTTTGTGTTTTGTTGCCTCACAACCTGGAATTAACATGGATTGTTTGAAGATTTACATAATTTAATTTACAGAACATGCTCACAACTTTGAAGATTTTTTTTTTTTATTGTGAAGCAAACAAAAAATAGGACAAAATAACAGAAAAATTCAATGTGCATAACTATTCACCCCCCTAAAGTCAATACTTTGCAGAGCCACCTTTTGCGGCTATCACAGCTCCAAGTCGCTTTGGATAAGTCTCTATGAGCTTGCCACATCTTACCACTGGGATTTTTGCCCATTTCTCCTTGCAAATCTGCTCTAGCTCGTTCAAGTTGGATGGTTTGCACTTGTGAACAGCAATCTTTAAGTCTGACCACAGATTTTTTATTGGATTCAGGTCTGGGCTTTGACTAGGCCATTCCAACACATTTATATGTTTCCCCTTAAACCACTCAAGTGTTGCTTTAGCAGTGTGTTTGGGGTCATTGTCCTGCTGGAAGGGGAACCTCTGTCCTAGCCTCAAATCACACATAGAGTGGTACAGGTTTTTCTCAAGAATATCCCCTGTATTTAGCACCATCCATATTTCCCTCAACTCTGACCAGTTTCCTAGTCCCGACTGCTGAAAAACATCCCCACAGCATGATGCTACCACCACCATGTTTCACTGTGGGGATGGTGTTCTTTGGGTGATGTGATGTGTTGGGTTTGCGCCAGACATAGTGTTTACTTTGATGGCCAAAAAGTAAAATTTTAGTCTGGTCAGACCAGAGCACCTTCCTCCATACATTTTGGGAGTTTCCCACGTGCCTTTTCGCAAACTCAAAACGTGCCATTTTGTTTTTTGCTGAAAGTAATGGCTTTCTTCTGGCCACTCTGCCATAAAGTCCAACTCTATGGAGTGTACGGCTTATTGTCGTCCTATGTACAGATACTCTAGTCTCTGCTGCGGAACTCTGCAGCTCATCCAGGGTTACCTTAGGTCTCTGTGCTGCCTCTCTGATTAATGCCCTCCTTGCCCGGTCCGCAGGCATGTATTGGCCATCGGGACTACCAGGAGTTTCCCGGTGGGCCGATGGTTAGGTGGGCCATTCAGGTACAGTCCTGGAGCAGCTCCTCTATGACAGTGAGTGATCGTGATTTTACTTATGTCAAGAGCAGCAGCTGCCGTCACTTGCTGGAGAGAGCATTAGACTTTCTGCTCCCTCCAGCCTGCAGGGGGAGATAGACAGCCGGCAGACGTTCCTTCCTCTCTCCCCTTTTCACTTGTCACTTATCACATGACTGGAGAGAGGAACGAGAAGCTGCCTTCAAAACTGTGAGTACACGTGGGGGTAGAGGGAGGACACACTGATGGGAAGGGGGCTGCTGATGGGGACACACTGATGTAAAGGGGGCTGCTGATGGGGACACTCTGATGTGAATGGGGCTGCTGCTGGGGACACTCTGATATGAAAGAGGCTGCTGAAGGGGACACACTGATGTGAAGGGGGCTGCTGATGGGGACGCTCTGATGTGAAGGGGGCTGCTGATGGGGACACTCTGATGTGAAAGAGGCTGCTGAAGGGGACACACTGATGTGAAGGGGGCTGCTGATGGGGACACTCTGATGTGAAGGGGGCTGCTGATGGGGACACTCTGATATGAATGGGCTGCTGATGGGGGCACACTGATGTGAAGGGGCTGCTGATGGGGACACTCTGATGTGAAGGGGGCTGCTGATGGGGGCATTCTAATGTGAAGGGGGCTGCTGATGGGGACCCTCTGATATGAAGGTGGCTGCTGATGGGGACACACTGATGTAAAGGGGGCTGCTGATGGGAACACACTGATGCGAAGGAGTCTACTGATGGGGATACACTGATGCGAAGGAGGCTGCTGATGGGGACACACTAATGCAAAGGGGGCTGCTGATGGAGACACACTGATGCAAAGGGGGCTGCTGATGGGGACACACTTATGCAAAGGGGGCTGCTGATGGGGACACACTGATGCAAAGGGGGCTGCTGATGGGGACACACTGATGCAAAGGGGGCTGCTGATGGGGACACTCTAATGCGAAGGGGGCTGCTGATGGGGACACTCTGATATAAAGCGGGCTGCTGATGGGCACACACTGATGTGAAGGGGGCTGCTAATGGGGACAGACTGATGTGAAGGGGGCTGCTGATGGGGACATTCTGATGTGAGGAGGCTGCTGATGGGGACACACTGATGTGAAGGGGGCTGCTGATGGGCAAACTCTGATCTGAAGGAGGCTGCTGAAGGGGACACACTGATGTGAAGGAGGCTGCTGAAGGGGACACAATGATGTGAAGGAGGCTGCTGAAGGGGACACACTGATGTGAAGGAGGCTGCTGAAGGGGACACACTGATGTGAAGGGGCTGCTGATGGGGACACACTGATGTGAAGGGGCTGCTGATGGGGACACTCTGATGTAAGGGGGATGCTGTTGGGGACACTCTGATATAAGGGGGCTGCTGATGGGGACACACTGATGTGAAGGGGGCTGCTGATGGGGAAACTCTGATGTGAAGGAGGCTGATGAAGGGGACACACTGATGTGAAGGAGGCTGCTGAAGGGGACACACTGATGTGAAGGAGGCTGCTGAAGGGGACACACTGATGTGAAGGGGCTGCTGATGGGGACACACTGATGTGAAGGGGCTGCTGATGGGGACACTCTGATGTAAGGAGGACGCTGTTGGGGACACTCTGATATAAGGGGGATGCTGATGGAGACACTCAAAATTAAAGTGGGTCAGTCATGATGAAGTCCAGCGCCAGTCATAAACTGTCAGAGGTATAACTGTCAGAGGTGACTCATGAAGATAGCACAGAAAGGAGACAGTAGCCAGAAATCCCACTAGGTGCTTTGGATTGAAGCAAGTACACACTACAGAAGGATATGTGTTGTTCATTTTTAACCACTTCCCACCCGCCATATGCAGAATGATGGCACGGAAGTGGTTCTGTTATCCTGACTAGGCTTCATATGACATCCAGCAGGATAACATGCCGGTGCACGCCCATGAGAGCACGCAGTACGGCGATCGCAAGTGCTGCATGTCAGTTTGACACCCCGCATCTCCAATCATGAAAAGAAGCCTCTTAAGGGGCTTCTTACCACGTGATCAGCTGTGACCAATCACAGCTGATCATCATGTGAACCAGGAAGTGCTGGTAAACAGCATTCTTTGGTTCGCGCTGACAGGGAGAGCCAATCCACGGCTCTCGCTGTCAGAGGGGGGTCTGCGCTAATAATCAGCATATTGATTATCAGCACAGCCCCCCTCAAATGTATAAATCACCTGCCAACCAGTGCCCACCACAATGCCAATCACTGCTCAGCAGTAACACCTGTCAGTACTTATCAGTGCTGCCCATCATTGCCACCTGTCAGTGCCAATCAGTACCGCCTATCACTGCAAATCAGTGCCGCTTGTAAGTGCCCATCACAGCCACCTGTCAGTGCCCATCAGTACCGCCTGTCAGTGCCCATCACAGCCGCCTGTCAGTGCCCACCAGTGCTGCCTGTCTGTGCCCATCAGTGCTGCCTGTTAGTGCCCATCAGTGCTGCATACCAGTGCTGCCTATTGGTGCCCATCAGTGCTACATATCAGTGCTGCCTATTGATGCCCACCAGTGCTACACATCAGTGCTGCCTATCAGTGCCCATCAATTGTACATATCAGTGCCTACTCATCAGTGCCCATCAGTGCCACTTTATCAGTGCTAACTCATCATTTTAATTTGGTCTTTTTAGTTTGTTTAGCAAAAAATAAAAAACACAGAGGTGATCAAATACCACCAAAAGAAAGCTCTATTTGTGGGAAGAAAATGATAAAAACATACTTTGAGTACAGTGTTGTATACCCAAGCAATTGTCATTCAAAGTGTGACAGCGCTGAAAGCTGAAAATTGTCCTGGGCAGGAAGGGGTGTAAGTGTCTGGTATTGAAGTGGTTAATTGCAGAGGTTTGCAACCACTTTAAAGTGATACTACCCTGTTTCCCTGAAAATAAGACCTAGCGTGATTGTCGGTGATGGCTGCAATATAATCTCTACCCCCCAAATAAGTCCTACCCTGAAAATAAGACCTAAAAGGACTTTAACTATGGCTTATTTGGGGGTTAGGGCTTATATTGGAACCATCACCGACAATCACCCTAGGTCTTATTTTCAGGGAAACAGGGTAAAGGCTGTTTTAAGGTATTACTTGAGTTTCTTGGAATTACTTTTTAACTTGTAAAAACACAATATAAATTATTTGCCAGTATACATTCCATAATACATCCTGGAAGTAAATTGATGATAAATTCTCAGTAAATATATCTGAATAGGTCCCAGCTATATAAAACAAATAATTATACTTTCTATATTGAACATTGAACTGCCAAAGAGATGGAACATACTGCGCGCCCTATTTAATTTACCTGCTAGACACGGCAGACAATGCGCTGACTGAAGATTTAAAGACGGCACTTTTCGGGAGCTGAACTCAGTTGTAAATTATCGTCTCTTTCTTCAAAGTTGAGAATACACTGGAAAGAATTTGAACTAAAAATATTTCGGTCTAGCAATACCTGGATGAGAACAAGAAATTAAATACCAAATATATCCAGTTAACATTTTATCTTCTTTTTTTCCTAATACTGCTCCTAGTTCAATGTTAGACATGCTGAAAATGATTGTCTCCATCATTATGGTGATTGATAGGGCGATTTAAAGCGGAACTATACTCATATGAATATTTGCCTCCTCATTCCAGCGATGTGGCAATTAAAATCCTTGCTGCCCGCTGTTATCTTCTCACCAGCTACTTCCAAGATCCTTTATTTTTCTATTTCTTCCATACATACAAAATATGTTGTACTTTACACTGTTGCAGTGGTCAAAAGTGAAGACATGAATTGTGCCTAATCTGTACCCTGGAAGATTTACCCTTTAACCACTTCAGCCCCGGAAGATTTTCCCCCTTTAATGACCAGGCCATTTTTTGAGATATGGCCCTGCACCACTTTAACTGACAATTGTGCGGTTGTGCGACTCTGTACCCAAACAAAATTGACATCCTTTTTTCCCACAAATAGAGGTTTCTTTTGGTGGTATTTGATCGCCTCTGCGGTTTTTATTTTTTGCGCTATAAACAAAAAAAAGCAACAATTTTGAAAAAAATATATATATATATTAAACTTTTTGCTATAATAAATATAAATAAATATCCCAAAATTTTTGCTAAAAAAAAACAAATTTTTTTTTTTTTTGTAAATTCTATATTTTATTTTCAACAATCTATATACATTAACACAAATACAATTTCATTGCATGCGTATCACAAAACATATCTTAAATATATATTGTTTCATATTTTCATCCGGTTCTACATAAATGCATTATATGGAGAAAAAAAAAACACAACAAAATAGTTAGGTTCTCCTTCCACAAGTGCACTGCCATATTCTCTGGTAGATACAAAATGGGACAAAGGTTCCCATTTTGACTCAAACCTCTCCTCTTTACCCTGCGTAGTTGCAATACCCTTTTCCATAGCATATATATCAGCTATTTTTTTAAACCTCAGTAAGATCAGTGGCGGCCTGTCCATAGGGGGCGCCTGATATATGATGTGCAGAGCCCGGTGTATAATGTGCAGCCTGGTATATGATGTGCAGAGCCCGGTGTATAATGTGCAGCCTGGTATATGATGTGCAGAGCCCGGTGTATAATGTGCAGCCTGGTATATGATGTGCAGAGCCCGGTGTATAATGTGCAGCCTGGTATATGATGTGCAGAGCCCGGTGTATAATGCGCAGCCTGGTATATGATGTGCAGAGCCCGGTGTATAATGTGCAGCCTGGTATATGATGTGCAGAGCCCGGTGTATAATGCGCAGCCTGGTATATGATGTGCAGAGCCCGGTGTATAATGTGCAGCCTGGTATATGATGTGCAGAGCCCGGTGTATAATGTGCAGCCTGGTATATGATGTGCAGAACCCTGTGTATGATGTGCAGAGCCCTGTGTATGATGTGCAGAGCCCTGTGTATGATGTGCAGAGCCCTGTGTATGATGTGCAGAGCCCTGTGTATGATGTGCAGAGCCCTGTGTATGATGTGTAGCCTGGTATATGATGTGCAGAGCCCTGTGTATAATGTGCAGCCTGGTATATCATGTGGATTCTATAAGGGGTGTGGCTTATGAGAAGTGGGAGGGACCAAGCGGGGAGGGACGGGGTCTTGCGCCCCCCCCCATCCTAAAACTTCCCCAGCCGCCACTGAGTAAGATCGAGACAAAAAAGAGGATTCCCACTGTGTCATCATAGGCAGGGTGGTGGTCCCATCCTTATATGTAGATCAAAAAGGTACCCACACCACCATATTAGTTAAAAATAATTGTAAAATGCAAAATTCCATTGGGTGTAACAAGATGTCCACTTGCCCCCTTCCCACTCTATCCTTACTGTGGGCGAGTGCGGGGTGTAGCAAGATGGCGGCGACATAACGTCACTTCCATTACACATTCTGGGTCGCCAAATCTGATAAAACACCGGCACAGCTGTGCTTTTAACCCCTTTTTTGGCGCCGCTAAAACAACGTTAAAGTGATGCTTTACCGCTGACACCAGGCGCTGTGAGTGTGAAAGTGTCCTTAGGGGGCGGGGTGTGCCAGGGTGTGTGACTAAACGTCACTTCCGTTACACATTCTGATGGGTCGCCAGGGGCGTTTTAGGAGCGGTGTATAGCATGCGCTATTTTTAGCCGCCTCAAAGACCACTGGTCGCTAAGTTCTCTCTGTCTTCAGTGAGTGCTCACTGGAGTGTCGGCCTGTGGAGGGGACAGAAACAGCTGGCCCAGTCTCCCAGCGGCTTACTGAGAGGCTGAGCCAGCTGCTGGTCCAGGCATTTGGGGTGGATCCCAACATCAAAGTGATTTTAAAGTAAACTTTTTCTTTTTTTTTTAAATAACACAACTGCTATACCTACCTGCTCTGTGCAGCAGTTTTGCACAGAGCAGCCCTGATCCTCCTCTTCTCAGGTCCCCCACCAGCACTCCTGACTTCACCCTCCTGCCAGGTGCCCCCAGAACAAACAGTTTGCTGTGGGGGCACCGGAGCAGGCTCCCTCCCCAGCCTCTGCTTTGTGTGTCCATTCAGACACTGAGCTGCGGCTCGGGTCGGCTCCAGCCCTCCCTCTTCTCATTGGCTCACTGGTTGTAAAGACTCTTCTCCTACCACCCTCCTCACACACACTGCCCACCCCCTTGCCATAAAGAGTACCTGTCACCTGTATGCTATCACATAGGGGGCTATTGGTCCCCTATGTGATAGCAATAAAGTCATTTAAAAAATAAATAAATAAAAACATTTCAAGAGACACATAATATAGAGAGACACATTGAGTGAGGTCAATCATTTTAGCACCAGAGCTCATTCGTTATTCTAAACTGATGACCTGTAGGGGCTTTTAAAGCATTGCCTATGGAAAATCTAGGGCATCGAAGGATTTTTTGCTGTTTCACAAGCGCATGCAATTTTGATGCTTGACACGTTGGGTATCTATTTACTTGGTGCAACTTCATCTTTTTATATTTTACAAAAAAAATGGGTAATGTATTGCGTTTGTGTGCCCTAAAATTAACTTTAGTGTATTTTTTACTAAAATTTTGCATTTCATAAACCATTGCGCCAATATGGTGTGACAGGTCCTAACCATTTATATGTCCATTGGTTTCTATGTTTTGTTGATAATATTACGCCTTCTATTATAATTTAGGTTATTGTCCTTTTTTTGTCAGTTTTCTTTTTCCTTTTTATTCCTGAGATCTGCATGTAGGTTCAGATGTTCATGCTACATGTTCAGTGCCTTGCAAAAGTATTCATACCCCTTGACATTTTCCATATTTTGTCATGTTACAACCAAAAACTTAAAGGGGTTGTAAACCTACGTGTTTTTTTTTTTTTCACCTTAATACCTGAGCCCTGTATTTGCCTCGGCCGAGGCATGCTGTCCCTCTCTGCACGGGCTCTTGATTAGTCAGATTGATAGCAGCGCAGTCATTGACTCCCGTGCTGTCAATCAAATCCAATGACGTGGGCACTGGAGGGCGGGGCCGAGTCCGGCATTCGAGTCTATGGACGCAAATGCTGGACTCGGGAGCCGGCCCGCAAGGTAACCCCCTAGGAGAACGCTTCTTCTAGGGGTTTGTCTGATGCGGGGAGGAGCCATGAGAGCCGCCGGGGGACCCCAGAAGTCGAGGATCTGAGTCACTGTGTGTAAAACAAGCTGCACAGTGGCGGTAAGTATGATATGTTTGTTATTTAAAAAAAAAAAAACGTCTTTACAATCACTTCAAATGTATTTTATTGGGATTTTATGTGATAGACCAACACAAAGTGGCACATGATTGTGAAGTGGAAGGAAAATGATAAATGGTTTTCAACAATTTGTACAAATAAATATGTGAAAATTGTGGCGTGCATTTATAGTCAGCCCCCCTTTACTCTGATACCCCTAACTAAAATCTAATGGAACCAATTGACTTCAGAAGTCACCTAATTCGTAAATAGAGTCCACCTGTGTGTAATTTAATCTCAGTATAAATACAGCTGTTCTGTGAAGCCCTCAGGGGTTTGTTAGAGAATCTTAATGAACAAACAGCATCATGAAGGGCAAGGAACACACCAGACAGGTCAGGGAAAAGGTTGTGGAGAAGTTTAAAGCAGGGTTAGGTTATAAAAAAAAATCTCAAGCTTTGAAGATCTATGGATCTCCCAGAGGCATGATGGGATTTGTAGTTTCAAAACAGCTGGAGTGCCGAGGTTGCCTACCCCTGGTCTAGCACATAAAATCCCAATAAAATAAATTTTTGGTTGTAACATGACTAAATGTGGAAAATTTCAAGAGGTATGAATATTTTTTCATGGCACTGTATATTTCTATTATCTTCTGTACTGTTGGAGACATGCCATCATTAATATGAATTCTAATGTCATGTCGTTCTCTCCACTTCTATGTATTTTGTGGACATTTCTGTGTTGTATCGATCTGCATCAGGGTATTATTGTTCTGTAATATGATAACATATAGTGGTTGTTTTGAATCACTACAACTTGTTTAGTTATGTGATTTGGTCTCTCCCTATGTCTTCCCCTCCTGTCTTCCCCTCCTGTTTAGTGCTAGCTAGTTCTGTCCTAGCTGGACCCTCCATGTTTTCTCCCATGTTCCCTCAGTCAGCATTAGTATTTCACCAAACTGCCCCAAAGATGCTGCTTGCAGGACTTTTCCGAACGTCCCGCAAGCCTACTGTCCAGGTGTGAAAGCACCCATTGCAATGAATGGGGTGGCAGCTTTACAGGTGCTATTTCTATGGTTAAAATGCCTGCAAAACACCCTCAGTGTGACAGGAGTCTTAGGAAAGTCAGTGTCTTCTTACACTTCAGAAGACAGGGAAAACATTTTCTGTAATGCAATTATCTGAAGTAAAACTGCATTGGATTAAACTTCTGGGTCTTATTGAAGAATTAAGCTGCCTATAGTCAGCAGTTGACCATGCTTTCCAGACAGACTTGGTAGGATGTATGTCAAAGGATGTATGCCTTTGAAATAGAACACAGGTCATTTTGAGAAGTTTAGTATTTGAAGATTTCAAACAAGGGTAGGGTTAACAGAGATGTCAGCATCACTGCTGTAATTAAGCACTTGGTGTGTTTTTGATACTATAAGCTTAAAGCAGAGGTTCACACAAAAATGGAACCTCCGCTTTTTGGAACCCTCCCCCCCCCCTCCAGTGTCACATTTGGCACCTTTCAGGGGGAGGGGGGTGCAGATATCTGTATAATACAGGAATTTGCACCCACTTTGGGGTATAGACTCTCGCGGGAGTCTACGCCCCATATCCCCCCCAGCTGTCTGCTGGGAAACACACGGGTCCCAGAGACAGCAGGAACCATCCAGATTTGCGCAGAGCGACTCGCGCATGCACAGTAGGGAACCGGGAAGTGAAGCCGCAAGGGTTCAGTTTCTGATTCCCTTACCGAAGATGGTGGCAGCAGCACCCGAGAGCCGAGCGACAGATCGGCTTCGGGTGCCGACATCGCGGGCGCCCTGGACAGGTAAGTGTCCATATTTTAAGAGTCAGAAACTTCACTATTTGTAGCTGCTGACTTTAAAAAAAAATAAAAAATTTGGTGGCCCTCCGCTTTAAAGCCATTTGTTAGTTTTTATTTTGTACTCCTGAAGAGGAAGCAATGTTTGCTGTAAAACGCATCAAGCTTTAATAAAAGCATTTTATCTATTGGATCTCCAGTGAAATGTCTCCTGATCTGGCTTAGCCTTGCGATTTACAATCACTATCTGCCGTGGATTCAAACACCCGGCATTATTCTCAGGTGAGCCTGTACTTGTAGTTGTACAATCCTCTCTCTATAGCAGTGGATAAACTTAAAGTTTTCCCTTTTCCTTTTAGTAAAAGCATTTGCTGACTACATTGCCAGAGAAGCCCAGAGAAAAAAATGTATATAAAAATAGCGGAGGGCTGGTATGACAGGGGAAACAGGGTACATTAAAAATGAGAGGGCTCACTCGATTGGGGGTACCCGGGGGGAGGAGGGGACAGAGTTAGTTAAAATGAGCTGGCTGAGCGTTACTACAGTGTGCAGGAACAAGCTTCATGGCCGACATGGAGCTGTTGGCTCAGCTGCGGGCTCAGGGGAGCTGGATGGCTTAAGGCACAACTAGTGCCGGCTGTCGGCAAGTACGGCGGGGGGTCACATCACCATAGCTCCCAACTGTCCCTGATTTGGAGGGACTCTCCTTGATTTGGAGAAATGTCCCTCTTTCCCCCTCACTTGTCCCTCATTTTGGTCATTTAGTTGTATATAAAATGCACCTTTTATCTTTCAAAAAGTGTTTCCCAGTGCTAAACCTTTCATCCAAATTCTAAATTGCTGCATTTGTGAATTTTAAAAGCCAATATAAAGTAATATTAGTGGTATAAAAAGCCCTTGTGGATTTAATTAAACCTTTAATTAAACCTTTTTGTTTTTGGTTAATTCTCCTTTAAGCGGGTGTGGCAGGGGCATGTCCTTTGCCTACATGCATTGGCGAGTAGCTGTCCCTCATTCCCATCTCAAAATGTTTGGAGGTATGCATCATCCACTCATTTCTTGTGCCTGGTAAAGGAACATTTACTTATTCACTCTTTCCTGGAATCTTTTAACAGGAGGGCACTGTGGATGTCTGGGACGGTTAGTAACTTCGACCTGGAACTTTACACCAATGTGGCCAGCTCGACAGGATTTGGGGCCTTCTTCCAAGGACCCTGGCCGCATTCTTGGAAGGAAGTGGGTGTTCTCCGTAATTTGTTGTGGAATTGTTTCTGGGGTGCTGGGCGTGGAGTTGTGGGGTGGGTCCCACTGGTGGTATTCCAGTTAATGCTGCTTTAGCTGGAAGTTGGTTAACGAGTGCACTGCGGTCAGTGGGTTGTCTCCGAGCTAGCATGTTGGCTTGAGGCCTATTATCATATGTATCATAGGTACCACAGTGCAGTATTAAACATATGTTAACATATGTTATTTTGGGGTTCCTGCAAAGACCAACGCTAGTATTGACTGATGGGCTTTTGGTAACAGATGTTTTAAGGTTATGTTAATTTAAATTTAATTTGTTAATAAAATATGTTGCTAGGGCCAATATTTACTCCAACTTGGTGTGGTCTCGTTTAATGGGTAATGGTATGGGGTTTGGAGTATGGGGTTGGTCCAGCAGTGATGGGAATGAAGGTACATCTGTTATACAATGGTTATTCCAGGGAGAAAAAGTGCATTTATTAATTTTTGTTTGCATATAATCCTGCAAAGCATTGTAACCCTTATCAGTAAATCCCAAGTGCAATGCACAGGATCCTGCAGACTGCTTCTGTAGCTGCTGGTTTGCACCAAGGTAGGGACCTTTAGCTTCAGGACTACAGGAAGTGTCATAATCACCACACTTGTGTTCCAGTTATAACTGCAAGTCCCTCTGTTAAGCCTCATGCACACTGCAGCTGATAACAAAAATGCCCAAACTGAGAAAAAGTTTAACAGCCCTTAAACTCCCTTCTATGTTATCCAATGGGTTCATGCACACATGGACGTTTTTTGAAGTTTATCAGCAGGGGAGTTTATGTGTTGTTGTCTGAATGCCCTAAAATCGCATTCAAGAGCAGTTCTGCTGACCAGAAAAAATGCTGAAAAACAAGAATAAGCATTCAGCATTTTTTACATTGAAGAGCTGAATGTAAGCAGGAGTAATATTACAAAGATACTGATGCTGAAAAACCCTCCAAAACGCACATAAACATGCTTTAAAAAATGCTGTTAAAAGAGCAATTTTAAAGCACCGTTTTCCTTCCAGCAATCCAACCTCCAGAAATACTTTTTTTGAACATCCTGTGTGCATGGAGCCTAAGGTGGCAGACAGGACTTGTAGTTCATTCATTCACAGATTCATAATGTCACAGAACCCTGTGATCCTTCCAGAAGGATGGAGGGGGGCTATCTTGGCACCATGTTACATGGTACACCATAAATATGGGTGAAACATGTAACATGGCATCACTTTGTCTACTGTTATGTGATCATTCTTCAATAAAATTTTTGGTTGATACTTGACGATCCATGGTGTGCTGGCAAATATGTACATCGACCTGTGATGTCCCCAGCTATCTGTTGCTGCAGCACCCGCTACTTCTGTGTCCATTCCAGAAATGTGTGTGAAGGTAATATTGACCTTATTTATTATCTCCTGATCATAAAAGAGCCAATCACAGGGATGCTGTGATGGGGCAGTCCTTCCCTTCTTATCCCGGGCATATTAATCCAGTTAAAGCAGGGGTAGACAACCTTCATGATATAAAGATCTACTATGACAACATGGAAAAGAGCAAAGAGCACCAGGGTGTTGTGCCCTTTTTCTTTCAGAAGGTAATTAGCAAGCACCCAGAGGTCAGTAGTATGTAGGGCGGTGTACAGAGGTTAGTAGTAGGTAGGGCAGCATACAGAGGTCAGTAGGATGTAGAGCACTGTACAGGGGGTGAGCAGAACTGGGGTTAGCAGAGCAAAGAACAGGGCACTAACAGGGCAAGAGACAGGTAGTCACCAAGGCAGTGGAAATGGGGGGGGGGGGGGGGGTCAGGAAGGCACAGTACAGATGGGGGCAGGAGGGCCTAGTACAGGGGGGGGGGTCAAAAGAGCCTGGTACAGGCAGGTCTGGAGGACATAATACAGGGGGTCCATAGGGCACAGGTGGGTCAGGAGTACATGATACTAGAGAGTCAGGAGGGCATGCTACTGGAGGTCAGAAGGGCACACTACAAGCATGTCTGGAGGGCATGGTACTGTGGGGGCCAGGAGGAAACACTACAGGGGGTCAGGAGGGTACAGTACTGGGGGGTCAGGTGGGCATGGTACTAGGGGTCAGGAGGGCATGCTACAGCGCGATCAGGAGGCAATGTAATGGGGGTCAGGAGCATCCATAAGTAGTTTCCTGATGCAGAGCAGCCCTGGGAAGCTGCTGTGGTAGACTCACCTGTTCTGGTGCACTGATCATAAACCAGGGTTTTTTGTCAGCGGGAACGCGGGGGAACGCAGTTCCGGAACCTCCAGCACTGACTGTATGTAATGGCAAGAAAAGCTGGGGTCTGTTGATTGGGGGATCTATTCTTGTTGGAGGGGGTCTATTTTTGCAGAGGGGGTCTATTGTTGCTGAGGAGATCTAATGTTGCTGGTGGAGACCTATTGTTGTTGAGGGTGTGTCTTACATTGCTGGGGGGGGGGGTCAGATGTTGCTGGGAGAGATCTACTGTTGAGGGAGGGATCTAGTGTTTTTGGCTGATGGAGAGTCTATCGATGCTGGATGTGGGGAGATCTGTTGTTGCTGCCGATAGTCTATTGTTAGTAGAGGGAAAATTTTGTTGCATATGGTCCATTATTGTTAGGGGGATCTATTGTTACTGGCTGCAGGGGATCCATTTTACTGCTTTTCTTGCTATCATTACCAAATTCCATACAAATTACTGAGCACCACAAAATTATATGTGGTAATGTATTATTTAAAAGGGGCAGTACTGGGAGGTGGGTAGAGGGTGGAACCAAGGAATAGGGCTCAGGGGTGGGTAGGGGCGGAGACAAGGGGTGACTCGGAAAGGGGGAGTTCCTGCACCTATTCTCTGAGAAAATAAGCCCTGTCATAAACCATAAGCGCCATGAACAAACTGGAGGTCCGGTGGGAATCAGCACACTGCACACAGGGGGACAAGAACAAAACTTGCCCGAGCACTGTCAAAGCCAACAGAAAATCCTAGGCAGTAGAGGTATTTCCTGCCCCACAGCCATACATGCAAGGGGCATGCTGTAGGATGGGGAAAGCATCCACTACCTAATTGCCAGAGAGCAGCACAGTGGCGTATACTGTGGAGGCTGATCCCCCCCTGTAGGGGTAAGAGTTCTGGTGAGGGCAATCACATTATTATTCACTGTAAAGTGCACTGGGAGAAGCAGTTGTGTTTTATGAAGATAATCACTGAAGATAATCACCATTATCCATTGCCATTTACCATTTACCCATCTTTTTACACAAATCACACTGGTTTTCTATAAGTGTGGGACTTTCACTCATTGTTATTCTTATTCTCATTGCAAGTTGCAATTTTTAATTTTATTTTTGTTAATTGATTTATTACGTGTTTTGGCTTGCACTTTTATTATTGTATTTATGCTTAGTTTCTATGCAATTCCTTTAGGGCGATTGATACCAGTATATTAAGCACTTGATATATGGTACCTAGAGTGATCTAGGCACCTAGAATAGCACGGTCCTTCTTTGCTTTCTATATAATACTGTTGGGCTTCTCAGTGTTTTATGTTTTGTAAGATTAGTTCATTATTTACCAGCGTGCTGACAATTTTTAATTTTTTTCACCATTTTTTTCACACAGAGCTACTTTATTGATATTAATCATTAATTTTAAGGGTATAGCGCCAGATCTATTTCCCCTTTTTTCCATCCACTACCTAACCATGTCTATAAGCCTTCAAGGTTCCTTTTAATAAATAATAAATGAAAGGTCTACCTTATTACTCCATATCAAAAAAACATTGGTCTCCCAATGATCTGCAGTAGTTATACATTTTATAGAAATTCTGAAATCTTGGCTTTTGTGTTTACATATACAGTAGATACGTGTTGGTAATTGTTACAAAAACTGAAGCGAAAAAGGTATTTGTATATTTTCCACGTTGTTCAGAGAGGCCGTAGCGAGATGTTCCACCCTCTTCCACTCTCTTTCTAATATCTTGCACTATGGGTGTGTGGCAAAGCCTCGGGCACTGATTAGCAATGTCTTGATTCCTGTGAAAACCCCTGAAGCTGAAAGATGAAAGCTGGAAAAAATATCTTCTTCTTTTGGAGACTTAAGTAGTAGTGAAATATCTCAATCCCAGGAACCCTGAGGGCTGATTCTGATAGCTAGTAAAAAGTTGTAAATTGGCACAGACCAATGATTATGCTACAGTACAAAGCCTTTTTTTTTTCTAATGTTGGTGAATGCGTGAGCCCTTACTGCAGATGTATATGTTCCCTCTCTAGATTTTGGGCTCTGGATGGCTCTACATTATATTAAAATTAAAGACCCACTAAACTTCGTATAATTAAGCAAAATATGTTTCAGGTGCATCAAAACAAATGCGTGGAAACGCTTAGAGTTAATTTTCTTTATCCCCTTCCTGGTCAGCCAAGGCACCCTTTAACTTGGAGATCAGCAATCCATCGATTGCAATCTACCTACAGACTGCTGTCAGGAGACCCCTTCCGAAGTGCTCCACCTCCCCACCTCTGAGTGGCAGATGCAGGGTGTAAATACAAAAGTAAGTGTGCTTCCTTAAGCATGTGCTCATGTGGCTTTCCAGAGCTGGCATAGGCAGTGTGGTGCACATGGATGTGCCAGATAAGAAAGCTGGAATGAAGGCCTTTTGAGCCTCCTCCCTAGGGAAAGAGAGCCTTGACTGTTGGGGTCATGGCTAGGTGCCTGACAAGGGAATAGATTGGTTGTAACATGGGGGGATGGGATAGGTCTGAGCTGAGGGAACGTGTGCCCCAGGGAATTCTGGGGCTTCTGGAAGAGTTAGTTGGAAGAGCTGCCCACCCTCCCGCCCTCTTCTTCCTCCGTTATGGTATGTCACAGCTTGTTGCAGTTTTTTTTACCTTGCCAGCAGTTAAAGTTGCTGAAATGGTCTATGCCCTTGATGGAAATTTGGAAGTAGGCTGTCTGTCCAGCTCTTATGGTAAGGACAGGCGCCACTTCCCTCTTATGGTTGAGGGCTCACAGTACGACTGGTTAAGTATGTTCACTTATGTGTTGGAATTTAATAAAGCTGTGGCCTTGCCCTTTCCAACCCAATGATTGTAAGTGTCTTATTTAATGGGGTAAAGGGCAAGGGTGATGGGGGATTTGATCCCATTTTGTTACATTATTTGGGACCTAGGCTCATTGCACCTCAGCAGTCAAGGGTTATGATGACCTTTCTTGGATGCAGAGTCGACTCAAGAGTCATTCGTGAGCAACCCTATGCTGTTCCTTCTTGACAGTAACCTGTCCATCCATGGTAGGCGTACCTCACCCTCGCAAGTGGGTCTCTGTCTCTGTCTAAAGCTTTTCACACTGTGGGCTCCATCCCAAGTGACCCATCAGGGGCTATACATGACCTCTTATTAGTCCAAGATGGTCACCCAAATCTCAAAAAAGTTCTTTGTCCAGTGAGACTAGGCTTTCGCAAGATGGCATCTGGAGTCCATGTAAGAGGACACATTGGTCCTATGCCAGGCTTTACTGTCTACTGTCAAGTGGTCATGTGGCCACTGACTACCACAGAAGTAGGAAATGGTTTAGCCTTCCTGCACCGCCTAGCCCTGCTCCTTCGATTACCAGTGGCAACACTACCACTTGCCTACAAGGAGCTATTCTGGGCATCCTGACCATATGGCCCAGGAGACGTATCAATAGAACCTAGCAGTTATATTCTAGCTCTGAGCCACTGAAATGGAAGCACATCTCTGTTTGTAAAATTGTATTTGTTGCTTTGCCAATATTAATCGCATTCACAGTTTCCTGCTAAGCACACACTTTCCTTTTCTCTTTTTCCACCGAATATTCACTAAAGAAGCTCTAAGCTGCTCTTTGGAATTTTTGATCTGGCAGCCTTCAGACCCTTAATACCTTGGCAGAATGAAATAATGACTTCAGTTACTAAGAGCATACATAATAAACTCTTTCTCCCCATAAATTCAGAAGTTAACCAGCCAAGCTTATATCCCCAGCTTGGACATCTCCCAGCCAAGACAGGTCTGAAAAGTCCTCGCCCACTGCCCGTAAAAACCCTACCAGCCAGGCAAGCCGAAAAATTAGCTTTGATGGCTATTCTGCCCATACAATCTCAGCAGCAAAGGAAAAGGGCGTTTAAGTGGAAGATATTGGTGGGTGGGCCTCCCTTTAGGGACCACTCATGAAAACTTTAATATTTTTTACATTAACAAATTTAAAAGATTAATTACAAGCAAATGTCTCAACCCGATGACACAAAATTGGACAGACCTGAATGCGCAATACAAAGGCAGTGGATGGAGATGGAAGAAGAAAAAGATCTGGAAATTAAATTTAAAAAAAATACTGGTTAGGGGGCAGAAGACAACACACATCAGAATCGGGTTAGTCGTTACATAACTGCTTCAGTAATGAAAAGGGTTAAGCAAGTCCAGATGGGAAAAGCTGCTTTTGAATGAAGGGAAAGATTGTATTTTAGATTTTATGATTCAATTACAAATCTGATGCTTTAACACAAAAAATCACTGGTAATTGGCTTCTATTAACTGCAAAGATATGGGTTGCCCATTGAGAATTTCTCTGTGCCTGTAGTCCTGATGCCAATTTTTCAACAATAGAAGATCGATCTGTGTTCAAGATCTCCGTAAAGCTCTTATATTTTTTCAGTAAGTACTTATTTTTAGATATTTTGCTATCAGTACATTTTGATGTAACTTTCACATGTTTCATTGATTGCTGTGCCATATTTAGATTTTATTTTTTTTTCAAAGACAGATTGTAAATGTTCCTTCTAGAGGGCATCTGTATATCAAAACGTGTGATTAACATCTCTGCTTGAAGCAGATCCAACACATTCTGTTGATATAAATTAAATAAATTTTAGACACAAAGTCTGCTGGTTTTATTTAGAAACTAGCTACAGCATGAGTAGAAAAGCCTATCCCCTGCCAGCATGCTACAGGGAAGAACTCTCTGCAAAGGTTTGGCACACCCCTTGCTGAGTCAGACCCCCTGCCGGAGCTCTACGGTCAACAGGGAGCTCCAGCTTTGCTAATTGGAGATCTCTAGCTACAATTCAGCAGCGGTTATGTGGTACCTCTTTACAGAGACCCCTTTTTTCCTTACAAAGAGCAAGGGTCCTGCAGTATGCTGCCAGGGGACAGTTCTATTGGACTCCTCTTACTGCTCCAGTTAGCAATGCTTTAAGTTCTCTCTGAGGACTCCAGAACACCTTGTCTCTATGTTATAGTGTCAAGGAGAGGGGGAAGTGAACTGTTGTTGAGGTTCTTGGGTTTTGATACACCTAAATGATACGGTATTTGAATATATTGCAATCAATACTAAAACATTAAAATAATATTTAAAAAAAAAAATGTGTTTGGTAAGTCATATACAGTAAATAAGAAATATTGTATTTTAATATTTTACATTTCCTTTAAAGAGGAAGTAAACGCTTCCAAAATAAAATTGCTTCCCCCTTCCCTACCATGTGAAGGCATAATGTGCTAATATGCATTGCATACTAGCACATTATGAGCACTTACCTGCAAACGAAGACCGCACCATCCCCCCGCTGCAGGCTGCATCCATCTCCCCAGTCAGGGCACTTGCTCCTGAAGAAATGGCATGGGCAGCCGTTTCTTCAGTTCACATGCGCCAATGACATCATCGGCGCAGTGTACAGTAAATATCTCCTAAAAGGCGCACATTTAGGAGATATTTACAGCACCTAGGTAAGCCTTATTATAGGCTTACTATATTATAGCCTTATTATAGGCTTACCTATAGGTACAAATACTGCATGAAGGTTTATTTTAATGCTAGCAGTTGGCACTTTAGGCTCTTTTCCAGGCTTCTTGTTTGGTTCTTTGGTCAAAATGCCTGTGGTGTAGTGGTTAGCACTTTCACCTAGCAGCAATAGGGTTGCTGGTTCAAATCCCGACCACAACACTATCTGCCTGGAGTTTGCATGTTCTCCCTGTGCCTGTGTGGGTTTCCTCCGGGTACTCCGGTTTCCTCCCACACTCCAAAGACATGCTGGTAGGTTAATTAGACCCTGTCCAAAAAAATTGTCCATAATATGTCAATGTTGTAAGTGTGTCGGGATTCTACAGTTTAAAAAGGACCACATAAATAGCTGCAGATGGACACCGGTGGCAAGAAAAAGCGCCCTGAGGCGATTCAGTTCGTATAGGTAGCGCTATACAAGTCATTCATAGCTCAATAGCTTAAAGTTATATTAAAGCTTTCGTTTTTATTATTAAAATAACAAAGATGTTATACTTACCTGCTCTGTTGCAGTGGTTTTGCACAGAGCAGCCCCGATCCTCCTCTTCTCGCATCCTCCACTGGTGCTCCTGGCTCATCCCTCCTGATGAGTGCCCCCAGAGCAAGCAGCTTACTATGGGGGCACCCAGGCAGGCTTGCTTATGAGTCATTGCTCTGCGTGATTGACAGCAGCTTTCTCAGCCAATGAAGAGGGAGAGTCCCTGGAGAGCCAAGGCTCTCGTGCACATCACTGGAGGAGGGAGAGACCCTGGAGAGACCCTGGAGAGCCAAGGCTCTCGTGCACATCACTGGAGGAAAATGGAGCTCGGGTAAGTATTGGGGGAGCTGGGGGGGGGCTGATGCACAGAAAAGGTTTTTTACTTTCATGTATAGAATGCATGAAAGTAAAAAACCTTGAGGCATTAGAACCACTTCAAGCTGAAATTTAACCACAAAAGGCAATTACTCTGAACAGTAACTTGTCGCTTGTCAAATGGCACCGTCTAAGGTTGTAATCAAATAAACAGAACCTCAAAGCAATTAAATGTATCCATGTCAATCAGAAATATAAATGGTTCCACATCCTGAAATCAATTATGTAGAAGCATAGTGGATGAGGAAAAGTAACCTCAAAGCAGATGTCTGCTGTGCTCTTTCATTTCCTACCCCACTGCTGATTTTTCCCCATTCTCCCCGTTGCCCATTAACCTTGTGTAAGCTCCAACCGATCCTAACCAAAAATGTACATAGGCTCTCTCAGGTGAACAGGGCAGCGGGAGAGCATCAGTGAAGTAAGTATAAGCTAGACATGTGCGATTCTTTCATTTTGACAGTTTTTTCAGATGAAAATTAAATTTTAGGAGATTTGGATGTATTCAATCTTTGAATGGACAAAGAAACAAAAACAAATGTAAAAAAAAAGTAATAATTAAATAACTAATGCATTTGTTTTATTCTGATGACATCACATGATGCAACAGTAGTTCAGCCCCATGGGGAAATTAATTACATTTTTTAATTTGTTCTATAATTAGGACTCAAAGTCGGATAACAAAAAGATCCGAATTTTGTTCCATTCCTTAATTCGGATAGACATGACACCAGTCAAGGCACCGCAGTAGAATGGGTACAATTGCCCACCCCTATTTTCCACATACTCGAAAACACCACAAAAACAAAGGGCATAATCTCCCAATGTTATCTTATGCTCCTTTCCGCATTCCTGGAGGGATACCCCAGCCAATTGGGAGGAGGACTAAGGCCCTATTTCGGGAGATCAGTGGGAGGAGGACCTTCAATCTGTTAACACATACTCACTGAATGTATTGCATGTATTGCAGAAGGTGTCCCAACTGTATATATTGCTGAGAGTACACTATACCTCAGTAAATTTATATAAAATGGGTAAGCTACCTGACGAAGTATGTGGCAAATGCAGAATAGTGCCAGGTGACTTGATACATCTCCTCTGGCGTTGCCCCAAGCTCCATATATATTGGAGGGAGGTCCTGGCCACACTTAACCAGGTATTCCAAACCAATGTTACTCTTGAACCTCTCTGTTGCCTTTTAAGTATACTGGAGGGGGAAATTCCAGAGGAAATGATGAGGACAGCATTCAATAGAGCCTTGTTTCAAGCTAGGAAAACAATACTTATGGGATGGAAGTCTACCACTCCACCAATGGTTAGGTCCTGGATTCAACACATGGGGAATACCCTCATACAAGGAAGATACATATACCAACACAGGGGGAGTCCTGGGAAATGTGAAAAATTATGGGCCCCATGGCTGGATACACCAGGAATTAGTCCCAAAGAGCTTGTCCAATTAACCACTTGCCGACCGCCTCACGCCGATATACGTCGGCAGAAGGGCTCGTACAGGCAATTTAACGAACCTGTATGTGGCGAACCTAAGAGGCGGCCAGCGGGTGCACGTGTGGCAAGCTCTGTGAGTCGGGTCGTGGGTCCAGTGGGCTCGATCGCGTTCTCCCCGTTCTGCCTAGTGACAGTGTCACTGATCTCTGCTCCCTGTGATCAGTAGCAGAGATCAGTGACGTGTCACACGTAGCCATGCCCCCCACAGTTAGAAACACTCCCCAGGACACACTTAACCCTTACACTGCCCCTAGTGGTTAACCCCTTCACTGCCATTTGTATAGCACTGATTGCTGTATAAATGACAATGGTCCCAAAAATGTGTCAAAAATGTCCGATGTGTCAGCCATAATGTCGCAGTCACAATAAAAATCACTGATCGCCGCCATTACTAGTAAAAAAAAAAATAAAAAAATTTATAAAAATGCCATAAAACTATCCCCTATTTTGTAAACGCTATAACTTTTGCGCAAACCATTCAACGCTATAAAGGACATTAATTTTGTTTGGGAGCCACGTCGTACGACTGCGCATTTGTCAGTTAAAACGACGCAGTGCCGAATCGCAAAAAGTGCTCTGGTCAGGAAGGGGGTAAATTCTTCCAAGGCTGAAGTGGTTAAGAGTGCTTAGATGTCTATAGACCAAATGGTTACCTGGGGAATTGAATGGGCGAGAGATGCTGCACAATGTGAGGGAAAATGCTAGCAAAACATGGATGAAGAGGCGCCAACTAGAGGCCGTATTGCACTGCCATTTTCAAATGCATAATGTTTATGCTGTGACATAATTACTCATCTATACATGTTCTCTTAATATTACAGTTATTTTTTTTATGTACTTGATTTCTAATGCCATGTACACATGACCGGACTTTCCGTCAGAATAAATTCTGACGGTCTTTTCGACCGAACGGACTTGCCTACACATGATCACACCAAAGTCCATTTGTTTAGAATGCGATGATGTACAACGGTACTAGAAAAGGAAGTTCAATAGCCAGTAGCTGCCCTTGCGTCGTATTTGGTCCGTCGGAATAGCATACAGTCGAACGGTTTTCCCGATAGGAATTGATTCCGTCGGAAAGATTTAAAACATGTTCTATTTCTAGGTCCCTCAGAATTTTTGAAGAAAAAAATCAGATGAAGCCCACACATGATCAGAATATCCAATGAAATGATTCCGTCTGACCTTTTCTGCCAGAAAGTCCAGTCGTGCGTACACGGCATTAGACGACAAACTGAAGAGTAATGTCATACTTTTATGGATATGCTTCTTACTTTGTAATAAAAACGGTTTGATATAAAAAATATATATTGTCCAATCACCTCATGCTATTTCTCTTGGTGGGTTGGACTAGCATCCGAAAATATCGAATTCGATAATAAAATCGAATTTATAGTAATCTTCCTGAAAAGGTGCAACATTTTTGAAATTCACCCAGACCAAAGCATATACTAAACAAATTTCGAAAGCGAATCAGTTCAACATAATGTATGTGTTGAAACAAAATTCTTCAATTAGGGAATACATCCGAAACGAAACCGAAATTTAAGGCATGCACATGTCTAGTATAAGCAGTGTAGGGATTCGAATAGCCCAGCAGGAGGGATTCCCCTATCAGCACTGTGGGAATTGTGCAAATTTCTTTCCTACAGCCTGTGGCTGTAGGTAAGAAATGTGCAGTGATTATGGCCAGTCTTAGGCTACTCTCACACTGAAGGTGTTTTTCAGGCATTTTAGCACTAAAAATAGCGCATGTAAAGTGCCTGAAAACCGCCTCCCATGCCACCTCAGTGTGAAAGCCTGAATGCTTTCACATTGGGGCGTGCGTTTGAGGGACGTTACAAAAAGTCCTGCAAGCAGCATCTTTGAGGGGGTTTGGGAGCACTGTATACAGCACTCCTGCCCCTTCGAATTCATGGGCAGCACTTCCGAAGCACCTGAAAAGCGGTTCAGAAGCGTCGCAACACGGGTGGTTTTAACCCTTTTTTTGGCCGCTAGCGGGGGTCAAAAGCGCAGCTAAAATGACAGTAAAGCGCCGCTAACACAGCGCAGCCCCAGTGTGAAGGTAGACTTAGGGTTTTTTTGGGGGCGAGGGGGAGTGAGTATTGATTTTTATCCCGCAGCCTCCTGGGACCAGCTCTCACTTGCACAAGCCTCTCCTAGATGGGGGATTACACTGCTTTTCCCACTCCCTCCACTCCAGCAACCATGTAAGGATAACACTACCTTCCTGAATCTCTCTCCTCCCGCAGATATGTCATGTGTCCCAGGAGGCTACAGGACCATTTACAGAGCACCGCACGCTCTTGCGCATGCACAATGGGAAGCTGACTGTAGATCCTCAGAAAGCTAGATGGCGCCTGGGGGACAGCAGCAATGAAAATAACCAGCTCCAGGAAGACAGAGCTAGACTTTAGGCACTGGTAAGTACCTATTTTTAAAAGTCAGCAAGTACAGAAAAAAAGAAAATATGTGATTGTAAAGGTTCGTTTTTTTTTTTTTTTTAAATAACAAACATGTTATACTTACCTGCTGTGTGCAAGGGTTTTGCACAGAGCAGCCCTGATCCTCCTCTCCGCTCACGAGTCCTGCTGCTGCCTCAAGTTAAACAGACAGCAGGACTCGGCCCCCTGCCCCCCACTCTTGTGTCACTGGATTTGATTGAGAGCAGCAGGAGCCAATGGCTCCTGCTGCTTTCAATCTATCCAATGAGGATGGAGACAGCAGCTGGGTCTGCTGGGCTTGTGCTCGTCGCTGGAACGGACGGGTTCAGGTAAGAAATGGGGGTGGAGGGCTCTGGGGGTGAGCTGCAGCACAGAAGGTTTTTCACCTTAATGCATAGAATGCATTAAGGTGAAAAACCTTGAGACTTTACAACCCTTTTAAGCTGTGAGCAGCGCAAATTGTACAAAGGAAATTTCTTTTAGGCATCTCTTTATAAAAAAAAAAAATAACGTGCTGTGTGAATTTCTCAAGCATTCGCATCATGAATAATCCCTGTAATTTGCCTAAAATGTTTATTTCCTATGAATGTCAGCTCCATCTAGTGGCTATAATGCACTATTTTCCTGGAGCATCTCAATCAGGAAAATGCATGTTGGCATATCTATTTAAAAGTGGGGAAAAAAAATTCACATTTACATAATCATATTTAGCCAGGGTTGCCGAGCAAATTACATTTTTACAAACTGTAATTTATGGTTACATTTTAATCAGAATACTTTTAAAAAAAATTAAGCTCTGTTTCCTCATTTAAGCTCTCAATTTAGCAAAACTCCGTTCCACATTTCCTTAGAAAGATTTTAATTGGGAAGCGTAAGATAAATGCACCACATGTTAACAGTAATTTATTTAAATATATAGTCAAAAAAGTGCAGCGCTATAAATTGAGATTAGTGTTAGTTGATACAAATATATGTGTACCACAACTAATTATGAAAGTGCAAATAATATCCGTTATTATGAACCATAAAAAATCACTACAGTGCACAACAGTTGATTGAGCAAGTGTCCAATGCATCAATAGTGCACAAAATACAAATGTCCAAATTAAAATATAATTGATAAGTTACTTGCGTTCACAAGGTAAAATCCTGGTGCACTGTGAAATGAATCATTCATGAATAGTGGGACATGAAAAATAGACTTGACCAAGTGAGACCACCACCACAGAGAGACAGGAGGCTTACCGGAAAGCCAGTGACCGCCTTTACTCGGGGGGGGGGGGGGTCATACAAGGCTTGGTGGATCTGAGAAATATCCTGGTAACGGAAGCCTGGAGAGATGTCCCAATGCACTGGGCCTTCACCACCGGATGGTTTCCACAGGGGCTGAGCGATATTCCAAACCAATCCCATGGCTAAAAGTGCAAGTGAATGAAGATATAAAAAGAAAAAAGAAAAAAACTCCAATAGCATAATAATGCTACAAAATGCTTTATTGGAGGGGAATGCAATGCTGCATGTAACGAGATGACCCACAGCCGAGTCACTCGATCAGATAGAAATTGGAATTCCAAACAAAGTAAAATCACATCAATGTGTGAGAGTGATGGATGAGCCGAACACCCCCCCCCCCCCCCCCCCCCCCGGTTCAGTTCGCACCAGAACCTGCGAACATACTTAAACTTCGTGTGAACTTTAGAACCCTATTAAAGTCTATGGGACTCGAACATTCAAAATCGAAAGTGCTAATTTTAAAGGCTAATATGCAAGTTATTGTCCTAAAAAGTGTTTGGGGACCCGGGTCCTGCCCCAGGGGACATGTATCAATGCAAAAAAAGTTTTAAAAACTGACGTTTTTTCGGGCGCAGTGATTTTAATAATCCTTAAAGTGAAACAATAAAAGTGCAATATTCCTTTACATTTTGTACCTGGGGGGTGTCTATAGTATGCGGCTTTTCGAATTTGCCGCGAACACCCCAAATTGTTCACTGTTTGCCAAACATGCAATGTTTCGAGTCGAACATGACTTCAACTCGAACTCGAAGCTCATCCCTAGTGATCACGCATGCGCACATGAGATGCCCCTTGTATAACCCCGAGTAAGTGCGGCCACTGGCTTTCCGGTAAGCCTCCTGTCTCTCTGTGGTAGTGGTCTTACATAGTCAAGTCTATGTCAAGTCTATTTTTCATGTCCCACTATTCATGAATGATTCATTTCACAGTGCACCGGAATTTTACCTTATGAACTCAAGTCACTTACCAATTATATTTAAATTTGGACATTTGTATTTTGTGCACTATTGATGCATTGGACACTTGCTCAATCAACTGTTGTTGAGCACTATATTGATTTTTTATGATTTATGGTTCATAATCACGGATATTATTTGCACTTTTGCACTTTCATAATTAGTTGTGGTACACATATATTTGTATCAACTAACACTAATCTCAATTTATACTGCTGCACTTTTTTGCTATATATCTGCTTTTGTGCCTACTATTTGGGTTATAGTGCTTAGCTGCTGTATGGTATTGTTCATTATAGTGCAGATATTTCTTTTATTTTTTATCTAGTAATTTATTTAACCCTTCAAAACTGAATGAATCTAAAGGAGCTGCAAACGGATGATGCAAGAAGTGCGGACTTAGAATAGAATCAAAAGATCTTCAACTCTCCTTGAATAGATTAACAACTCTCACTAAATCAGGTGTCATCCAAGTGCAAGACTTCAAAGTTTTTCACTGTGCTTACACTGGCTGTGACATCTTAGATAAGGATACTTTAGGCACTCAAAATAGATGTCCTGAATGTGAAACAAAAAAAGACAAACTTGTTACATGGCTTTCGGGAGTGCCCTGCTTCAGACCAATTTAGTTTGTTATTTTTAACTTCCTTGCGCAGATGCTTTGCAGCTCAGTATTCCACTTTGATTGTTTTTTATGAATATCAGTTGATACAATCGGTGGTGAATTATTTTACGAGCTGCAAGTTATTCTTGATATTTATTTGAATCCTTTTCTGCATCCTTTTGCAAGAGTTGTAATTACACCAAAAAATGGCAGGTTATCCCTGACAATTAGATGCAACATTTAATATTGCCCCCCTCTCCTGTTATTTTTAGAGAACTCCAGTTTAGATTTTAAATTGAATTAAATTGGCCAGTTTGTTTAAAAATATAAAAAGCTCTTGCTGCAATATTAACACACTGTCCCATTCAAATAAGCTGAGTTATGCCCTGTACACACGATAGGATTTTCTGACAACAAATGTTGGATGTGAGCTTGTTGTCAGAAAGTCTGACCATGTGTACGCTCCATAGAACATTTGTTCTTCAGAATTTCTGCCAACAAATGTTTGAGAGTAGGTTCTCAAATTATCCGACAACAAAACTTGTTGTCAGAAATTCTGAGCATGTGTACACAAGTCCGACGCACAAAAGTCCACGCATGCTCGGAATCAAGCAGAAAAGCCACACTGGCTATTGAACTTCATTTTTCTCGGCTTGTCGTACGTGTTGTACGTCACCACGTTCTTGACGTTCAGAATTTCCGACAACATTTGTGTGACCGTGGGTATGTAAGACAAGTTTGAACCAACATCCTTCAGAAAAAAAATCCACAGTTTTGTTGTCAGAAAATCCTATCATGTGTACAGGGCATAAGACTAACTAGTAACTCCTTTTCTGAGAGTCTTCAAGGACAGCCCATGAGACCTAGGGCTCCTCCTACCAGGACAGGAAACACGTTAACTCCCACCAGATAAAAGGGCAGTCCTCCAGGCCCCATGTCAGTATTCTCGAGAACCGTAGGATATCCCTGTAAAACATATGCATAATACACATAACTTCAAGACAAAACCGGGTTGGGATCCAGCTGTCCTGGAAGACTCTCAGAAAAGGAGTTACTGGTAAGTCTAACTTAGCTTTCCCTAAGGGTATTCCAGGACAGCCCATGAGACAATGAGCCAAAACTTACCAGTCTAGGGAGCGACAACTGCCTGAAGGAACTTACGACAAAACGCCTGCTCCTGAGCAGATAGGAGATCCAGGCGATAATGTTTAATGAAGAACTATATGGCAGCCCTGCAAATTAGTTCATGTGAGGCTCCAGCCCTCTCAGCCCAAGACACAGACAAGGCTCTTGTTGAGTGCACAGTGACAAAAGGCAGAGGAAGTTCCCAAATTTTGTAGGTTTTAAAAAAAGCTTGCTTTATCCATCTAACCAAGGTGGCTTTAGATGAACTCTTTCTTTTGTGTGCTTCTGAAAAGAGGACAAACAAGGCATCTGTTTTTCTAAAAGTCTTGGTGACCTCAAGGTAGACAAGAAGAATTCTTCTTACATCTAAAAAAACTAAATTTTCTTTCTTGGTCACCCTTTGGCGAACTATAAAAGGTTGGCAGTACAATGCCCTAGGATCTGTGGAATGTATTGGCGACTTTAGGCAGAAAACCCGGATCAATTTTCAAAACAACCCGTTCCTTAAAAATGTGAGGAAAGGCTCCCTTACTGATAGGCCTTTAACTCACTTACCCTACGAGCAATTACTGCCACAAGAAAAATAGTATTTAAGGTAAGTAACTTAACTGAAATATCCTCGAAGGGCTCAAAAGGGAAGTCTACCAGAGCTTGAAGCACCAGAGACAAGTCCCAGATTGGACAACTTCTAACCACTACTGGCCTGGACCTAGAAATGTATTTGAAGAATCTAGCTATATTGGGATTCTCCACGAGAGAAAATTAGAGAAAAACATTGATAGCTGCTGCCTGTACCTATAAGGTACTAAATGAAAGACCTTTGTCGACACCCTCTTGAAAAAAATCCAAAATTGAAGGAACATCATGAGTTAATATTTGATTTTCAGATAACCATGAGTTCAATTTCTTCCAAACCTTGGAATATATGGCTTGACTACTTTGTCAGACAACCCCTGGGCGCTTAGTATCTTTTCTTCAGATACCAGGTAGGTGCGACACTGGACCCTGCGATAATAAGTCTTGTCTCTTCGGAAGACTAAGTGGAGGCTCTGAGACCAGAGTCTGTAACAGGGAAAACCATGGCCTCTTGGGCCAGAAAGGGGCTATTAGCAGAAGATCTCTTTCTTCTAGAAGAAACTTCCTGAGGACTTTGGGAATTAACCTGATCGGCAAGAAGGCATAACAGAGGCCGAATGACCCCGGATTCGCCAGAGCATTGATCCCCAAAGATCAATCCGCTGGGTTCAGAGAAAAGAACTTCTCTGTCTTGCGATTGTTCTGATCTGCGAACAGGTCCGCTTCAGGACATCCCCATCTGTTGGTGAGACCCGCAAAAATTTTAGGATGAAGGGGCCAATTGTCTCGACATACTCGATAGTAGCTGAGATAATCTGCCAGACAGTTTTGTGTCCCCTTCAGGTGCACTACTGCAATTGAGGCTAGATTCCCTTTTGCCCATAATAAAATCTCCTGGGCAATAGATTGAAGTATCTGACTCCCCATTTGTTGAGGTACGCAACCATAGCAATATTGTCAGATAGAATATGGAGAGTGTGACCCCTGATTTCCATCTGAAATGTCTGCAAGGCTTTCTGAACCGCTAGAAGCTCTCTGATTCAATGAAGCTCTTGCTTCCCTTGAGGGCCATTCTCCCTGTGCCATTGTGTTGCTGAGGTGGGCTCCCAATCCCCAGGAACTTGCATCCGTCGTGATCCTCTGGGATATAGGAATAGACCATGGTAGAACTCTTGTTAGGTGCAGGTGTGTCCTCCACGACTGACTTAGATATTTTGTAGATAGGCAACTGCTATCCTCATATTGATTAGTGGTTCCAAATTAATAATAACTACTGCAGTAGGGACCAGACACAAAAGATACGCTCAGCATCTTTCCAAATAACTGTTCTGCTTTACTATGATGCAATTGAAGGTTTTTATACACACGATTACGTAGGTATCACATTAATATTACAATTGTACGTTTATGGTAACAAGGGGAGTTACATAGGCAGGGTAATTCTAATCAGGACTCGAAAGAATGCAAACATGTTCTGAAAACATTATTAGTGCCGTGTGCACTACATATAAAATAGAATACAATCATATACAGAACATACAAATTTCCATTACAACAACCACAAGGTTTTTTTTTTACCCTGGATGGTAACAAGACCCTTGATTCCAGGGAACTTGCGTCTTCATCCCAGTTCCTTAGTAGAAACAGCTGTAATGGGCGTTGATGAAATCTTACCCTTGGCAGTGCAAGAGGTCATCAGACCCACTGCTCTTGAATCCTCTCTCAGCGAGACCGACAGATTGTTCTGTAAGGCTGACATTGTTTGTATCATTTTTGATACTTCATATAGTATAATAGTGGGACATAGCAAACATACTGATCAACCCACCCTCTAGCTCTCAACCCCCCTCTCCCTACCTCCCCTCTCTCACTACCCCCCCCCCACTTCCTACACCCGCCTCCCCCTCTCCCCCCTCTCTCACTACACCCCTCTCCTTCATCCTCCCCCTCTCCCCACTCTCTCACTACCCCCTCTTCCTGCACCCCTGCCCCCTCTCACTGCTTCCCCTCTTCCTACACCCCCTCTTCTCCTCCCTCCCTCTCTCTTGCACTCCCTCTCTCTCACCCCCCTCCTTTCCCCTCCTTTTCCCTCCCCCCCCTCGCTCTCACCCCCTCCCTCTTTCCCCTTCCTTCATCTTTCTCCTCCTTTCCCATCTCCCCATTTCTCGCTCCCTCCTAGACATAGATATATGGCACCAAGGTGGCTCCCCTGCTCCAAATCATGTACCTAGTAGTGATCTGGACACTTCTGGGTAGGGAGTGCACACTGTTGGCGACCCGGCCATGCTGTGACTAAACAGCAGATGTCAATCACCGGGTGCAGGTGTAAACAAGGCAGAGCTCTGTCCTGTCAGTGGGGAAGTAATAGATTTTCTTTACCTGCAAAGCAGGGAATAAAATCCATGACTTCCCTTAGTAAAAGCACCAATCACAGCACACACAAACAAGTGCCTATGTACAGTGTTCAAATAGAAGTGCAATAAAGTATTCCCACGGTAAAGCTGTCTGTACAGAGTGTCCCAGTGAAGCAACAAAGAAAGGTTTGCAAAGGTGGGTAATTTCCCTCTCACCAACGACCAGGCTGATTCAATGACTTCCGAATAGCACTCCCGGAGAGGCGTCCTTACAGCGGATCCGCTCATGACCACTTGATGCGAAGCACGGAGCGCGGGTTGTCAGACTGCCGAGTTGATGCTGGAAAGATGTCTGACGAACAGCAAGCAGTGCTAGGGCCCTTCTCAGCCGGGTTGGAATGTTGTATACCGCATGGTAGGCCGCGACTTTACTCTCCCTGTACAGAGAGGTCCTTCACACACCAAGCTCATGAAGAAGAGAGCGCGGGCGGGTCTCTGGCCGCTTTTCTAGCTCTCCTCAGCAATCTCCCTGGGATATGTAGTCCGGGTGTATAGTTATGCAGAGGAGTACTAGAGAGACAATATGGGAACTGACAGGGAATCCCTGTACTTTGCACTCGTAGTCCACATTGCTACATAATCAATATGTGTTCAGGTTTAAAGGGATGAGGTTGCAACCCTACCTGTGCATGGTCTCTAACCCCTTCTGAAACTTTATGCTCAGGGGAAAGCCTAGTCAGGCAGACTTTCACCACATTGTATACATTACTTTTAGACAGGGATAAGGAAACTTGAAGACTGAATATTATACTTTAACTTCTTTCAGCAGTACCTACAAAGAAACCAACTACATAATATTGACAAGATGTAAAGAGTACCTAAAAATCTAAATATTATTTGGCCATCCCTCCCCTCAATAGGATGGTGTTGTAAAGAAAACAAAGGATCATTCCTTCATATTTTGTAGGTATGCCCACAGCTCTCAGATTTCTGTAAAGGGGTTGCATTGACAGCTCAGAAATTGACTAGCTTCACTATTCCCCAAGCCTTCTTCCTACTCCACCATAACACCATTCTAAGATGAACATATAAGCACTTATTGATCAGCATGCTGGTAAACACAGCTAAATCTTGTATCTCTGCAAATTGGTATAGGGATCCCCCAATGCTTTCACAAGGGTTTGATCTCATCAATTAAATTAAACTCACGGAGAACATCTCTGCTACTGTTCAGGGAACAGAAGAGGCCTTTAGGCATAAGTGGTTTTATTGGACTGTCTTTACCTCTTTATCAGAATATATTACTATTCTCATGACCCTTTATACGTTAATAATAAAGGTAGGTCAGACATAATAGTCCTGGCAAGAAGTTAAGATTGCAAGGAGATCCGCCTAGTTTTCCCTATTCTATTGATCCCCTCTATGTCTTTGCTTTGGTCCTTCCTCCTGCCTGACCCTCCTTAGGCCCCCCCCCCCCCACTTTCCTACCTCACCTTCTTTCTGTTTATAGTTTTGCCAATAAAGAACATTTTAATAGCAAGAATTTGTCTAATATAATGCATTTGTATTTTTATTGATGTATTTCTTTTAATATAATTTACAAGGGAACAAGGGCTAACATCCAACTTGGCTTCAGTTTGTTCATGATAATGACTTAAGTTCTTAGGTTATATTATAATGCCGCTTACAGAGGATCGGAATTTCCGACAACCAAACCGTGGATTTATTTCCGACGGTCACACAAATGTCAGAAATTCTGATCGGCAAGAACGTGCTGACGTACAACACGCACGACAGGACTAGGAAAAGGAAGTTCAATAGCCAGTGCACCACCCTTTGGGCTCCTTCTGCTAATCTCGTGTTTATCCCGTGTTAGTAGAAGTTTGGTGAGAGGCGATTTGCGCTTTTCAGCCTTGTGTTTTTCAGTTCGTTATTGCATTTCAGTTTGTGTAGTCAGTTCATATCTGTTTTTCAGCACGTTCTTTTATAGTTTGCTTCTGTTTTTCAGTGTGTTCTTGTCCGCTTATTTTTGATTTTCAGGTCACTCTTCTCAGGCCTTCTTTCAGTGCGTTCTGACCAGCCGACCATTTTCTAGCCATGTTCCGGGTACGTACTTATAGTGGAGTTTGTGCTATGTGGGGGCTTGGTGTTGAGGTTCTTACAAGCCCAGTCCATGAACAGGGAGGCGAGGAGTTCATGGACGAAGAATTGGTTGCTCCGGCGTGACCAATTCTCTCATACGCCTTTGTTGCGGGAGATCCATTCGAAAAATCCTGATGATTTCAGGAATTATCTCCAGATGATAGACCCCATTTTTCACCGTCTGTTGGCTTTGCTGTACCCTTATATTATGAAGCAGGACACCTGCATGCAGCAAGCCATCACTCCGGAATAAAGGCTAGTCGCCACCTTGCGGTACTTGGCGACGGGGAGAAGTCTGCAGGGCATCAAGTTCCCGACAGGCATCTCCCCCCAGGCTCTGGGGATCATTATTCCAGAGACCTGTTCTGCCATCATAGGGTGTGGGACACCCTAAAAAGTTTGTTCTGGTGTCCAACACTAGTGCTCCTGCATCCAGAAATGTAAACAGTTGCTGAGTGTCCTCTCCTTACACTGAATCAAGTTTGCATTTCATTCTAGTTACAAACCTATCTAGATAACAAACTTCTTTTAATACAAATAGGCATGAACAAATGTAGTTAACCTGCATCTGCCAAAAACATTGTATAAGTGAGCGAACAAACGATATTTACTATAAAAGATTACTGTGCCCACGAACCTGAAACTTGCCATTTTAAACTGTACAACAGTAAAGAAAAGCACATGTACCAGCACAAAAGTAATAATAATAGGAACACATGACAAAATACTTACTTTTTTCAGCACTCTCTTGATTCTTCTGTACTGATCCTCCTCCCTCAATTTGAGGTCTGACCATCATTTCCTCAGTTAATGCTTGGATTGCCGTACCCCAAGATTATTCTGCAGACTTTTCACAACTTTAGCCATGATTTTGGCCTTTCTGACATTTGGGTTTGGGTAAGGTTCATGCTTCCCATCATAGTCGGCCCTCTTCAAGATGTCCACCATCTCCATCATCTCACCAAAGGACATATGATCGGGATGTTTGTGGCTCCGGGCTTTCGTCGTCCTCCTTGTGGCTGCTGTCTACATGCACTTGCTCTTTCTCCACCATGTGCTCTCCCACTGCGCCAAAAGAGAAGGGGCAGGGAATATACTAGAAAGAAGGTCAGGGGTGGGCGGAGTTTCACACATGCACAGTGTATATATAGCATAACACTCGTGCAACGTACGTATGATCTGTGAGGACGGAGTAGCGTAAGCGCCGATCATGCTAACAAAGGTACAATTTTAATTTGGGGAATCAGTGGTCTGTACTGCTTATAGATTGAGCCCTTTATTGGCACAAGATTATGAGAGTTTCGCCTGACATTAGGGTTTGTCTT
The DNA here is from genome assembly GCF_037356315.1 of Lithobates pipiens. Lineage (NCBI taxonomy): Eukaryota > Metazoa > Chordata > Amphibia > Anura > Ranidae > Lithobates > Lithobates pipiens. The sequence goes on from NW_027507764.1 coordinate 543,296,410, forward strand.
GTATTGTGTCTTGCTAAATTAAATGGATAGATTCAATGATCATGACTTCCTCCCTAGTTTCATTGATAAATACAGGGAGCTGCCCTGTCTGTGGCAGGTGAAACACCCTTTTAATAATAATAAAATAAAGAGGAAGGCAGCGCTGGATCAATTTCTGGAATTGGTGAAGCCGGTGATTCCCATGGCAACCATCCCCTATTTGAAGAGCAAAATTGATGGCCTGTGGAGCACATATAATAAGAAGCATAAAAGGTCCAGGATTCCATGAGATCAGGAGCAGCAGCAGATGACATTTATGTCCCCAGGCTCTGGTACTATGACAGACCAGAATGAAATCAGGCCATCACTCTCAACCCTTCCTTCCACATCAGATGAAGCTTCTGAAGTCCAACCTGGTCCTTTCACCAGGATGACGATGTGAAGGAGCCCCAGCTTGAGCCAGGTATAGCATTGTTCAGCATATTTCTGGTCAAAAAATGAATAATGTTAACTAGATGCTATTATTGATCACTAATTTCTGATTTAACAAAGTGGTTTACATATCAATAGATAATAGTAGCCAAAAATGATTGGGGCAAGATTGAAAAATGCTGGGGTCAGAATGATAGTCTTTTCTATTTGTTAACATTCAATTTGAAACAGTCATGAGCTCAAAATTGTGTGATTGATGGCCAAAAAACTAAAACTATGTCCCATTTTCACACATAGGAAAGTCTCAGCCAGGAGGCGTCCATGGAAAGTGTCAGCCAGGAGGAGGCCGGGGTAAGTGGCAGCCAGGAGGTGGCCGTGCCCAGTAGCCTGACGGAATACCAGGTTCCTCCCATCCACCTTCCAACAAAAAGTACCAGGAAGGGATGGAATGTAGAGGAGTCAGTGCTTTCTTTAATTCGGGAGGCTACTGCGGCCCTCAGAACCACCCCCAATATTCAAGAGGCCTATGCCTGCATGGCTGCCAGCAAGATGCAGGAAATGGAGGTGGGCCAACGCCTCATTTGTGAGGAAGTGATCTATCAGGCTCTAAATAAGGGGTTGAGGGCGAACTCACAAGCAAAAGCCATGTTTGTGAGTTCAACCATCCTCCTCCTCCTCCTGCCACAACTCCAACACCAGAGCCACAGCCCGGAAGCAAGCATTAAAGCAAGGGTGGAAGGAAGACAAGAGAGTAATGACCTGGGTTCAGTCTGGTCTGACAAAAGATGCAGGCTGTTGTAAGACCACAGCCTGGGGACATATATGTCATCTGCTGCTGCTCCCGATCTCTCCGAGTCCTAGACCGGATTGTGCTCCCTATTAAATGGACTCCTCAGGCTACGAATTTGTCTGTCAAATAATTGATGTGTGCCAATTTCACCGGTTTATCCAGAGTTGCCTTCCTCTTTATTTTGTTATGACCCCTAATAAATGTCTATTTTTTATCACAAATACTTAGCTATGTGTTTTAGTTCAAAAAGGACAGTTTGTGAGTAGGCAGGTACATTTCAAAAAATACAATGTCAAATTAACAAGGGACACCAACACCAACCAATCTCCTTGAGGTTAAAAAATACAAGATAATAATGGTGTTGTGGTAACTTGACACACAAAATGAAAACAAAATATTACGGAGATCACTAGAAAAAAAACATCATGAAATCTTGATTAAAAAAAAATAACTAGAAAAAAAAATATATATATATATAAACATTATTATGGCGATCTCTCAAAAATTAATAAAGATTATTCAGGAGATCACGAGAAATAATAACAAAATCAGTTTGTCAGAACTCTGTGTGAATATCAGCAGCAAAATAACCTCATTATTCTAGCATTCTAAAGAAGAGAATCCGCTGCATTAAAGGATTAAAAACTTTGCAGTGTGACGAATGTGCTATCTCCATTATGAACGCTAGTTTTACCAGACTGAGCTCGTACTTGATTCAGAGCATGCATGGAATTTTGTGTGTCTACACAAGCTCGGAAGTTATGACAACAGATTCTGTTGTTGGAAAAATTGAGATCCAGCTCAAATTCCGACACGAAATGTCCGATGGAGCCTACACATGGTCTGAATTTCCGACAACAAGCTCACATCGAAAATTTGTTGTCGGAAATTCCGATCGTGTGTACATGGCATTAGACTGCTTCATCTCATTGTATAAGCCCTGATTAGATAGTTATAACTGGAATGAAACTTAGGCGATCAATTTTCATTCAGTCATGTATTGCTTACTCATAAAAGTAATGCATGTTTTTTCTTGATTGAACCGGGTAAAGTCTTGCCTTATAACATTTAGTAAATAAAAAAATATTTAAAAAAATATTGCAGTCATATGTGCTGGTTCTGCTAAGTGGAATTGGACCCTTCACTATGCAGGCATCATCAGATTGGAGTTCAATCAGCCATAGCTCAAAGAACCCTTAGCAACCACTGGAGGAACCATTAGAGCTCCATGGAAACCTAGATGAGAAAGGCTGCTATAGAGCAGTGTTGCCAACTTGACAAAATTTACTGGCAAGTTTTTACTGGAATTTTATAAAAGTTACAAAATTAAATTTCAGTATTTATGCTACAAACAAGTACACTAGGCAAATAGCAATGCGATTTAAGCTAGATATTAAGGTAAGAAACATTTTTTTGTTATTTTAGATTTAATAAGTGTGCATTATTTAGTCCATCGCGGCCAATTACCCCCTGCCACCATCACCTACTGCCACCATCACCTAGCACTGCAGCAAGCATGCATCTTCCACTGAGTGGACCGGAGGGAGCACTCACAGGTCAGAGCTACCAGAGAGGGGAACTTTGTCTGGGCCTGCCCTGAGCTCTGCCTCTGGCTGTGTCACAACAATGAATGATGCCACTGACTGAATTGAATTCTGAAATGCTTGGTCTTTTTGAGTTACACACAGACACTCGGGCTGCAACTTGCAGAGGAGGGAGGACTAACACCACACCACACAATTAATTTCAGAAATTCCACTCCCAGCATGAATGAACACATCATGACTGCTGCTGCTGTGGTGCAGTGATTGTACCACACAGTCCACCGGAGACTCCCCCAACCATCCATCATCAGCATCAGGAATTTCCTGGCCCTGCCTGTGCCTGACTTTCTCTCTGAGTCACTCCCTGGCAATGGGCACACTGAATTCCTGTCCCTTTGAGTCCCAACTCAAGTGAAGAAAGACTCCTGCCCTGTGGGCTGCGGCCTGTCTGTCTCAGTCTCTCTCTCTTACAGAGAACGAGACTCCCGTCCTTTTTGGCTTGGCAGCTGTGCTTTGGAAGAACTGCACTCACCAGGGCGGGTTGTAGGCTCAGCCAGGCAGAGGTCCCTCCGTTGGTCTGGTCCAAGTCTGCTCTGCACCTGCACGTCTTCCGAGTCCCACAGCCATACAGTCCTGCTCTGTCAACTCCACCATGTCCATGAGGCTCCTCTGTCTGCCCCCCGCTCGGCTTCTGCCTTTTGGCTGGTGGTGTGGTGGGAAAAATGCACTGACATCATTACGCAGCATAGCAGGTGGGCTGGGCAGAGGCAGCAGGAGTCAGACTCGCGGTCCGACACGGCTCAGCATCAGAACTTCTCTGGGATTTCCGGAATTGCGCAGTTCTGACCCGAGCCAGTCGCCGCCATTTTTACTGGCACTTTTATCCTGCTACGGGCTTTTACGGGCTACCCATAAATCTATGGGCGGTTGGCAACATTGCTATAGAGAATCACTCGAATGACAACTCTGATTCTGACATCGCACCCAAGATAGCAGCACCCAGTGGATGTCTTAAAGTGGTTGTAAACCTCAGACATGAAATGTGAACAAAGCATATCTCTCTACAGTGTGTACTTGTCTAAATTCAGAGCACTAAGTGCATTTTCTGTCTGCTGCCCCGTTTCTCTGCTATCTGCATGAGTCACTTCTGAAGAGTTTGCCTTACAGCAAGAGAAATAAGGTGACAGGGGAAGGCGCTCCAGCACACAGCCTGTGGTTGACAGCCTCAGCTCTGTTCTTGTGTGCTTTGTAAAGGAAGGGGCGGTGTCTATTCCTTCCAATCAGCATTCGGATCTCTCCTCACTGAGCTTAGTAGTGTGTAATTTCAGCTCTCCATCCCCTGTTTTCTGACAGCTTAGACATGCTTTATAAATTCTGAACGTTGAACAAACATAGAAGAGAGAAGGCAGTAGATAAACAGGTATCGCTTATGTAAGAGGAGAGGATTTGTTTCTTCACTGGGTATAAGTAAGATATCTACAAAGGAGTCTTTTACAGGTAAATAGCATGCATACAAATGTTAAATGCACAAATAATCCTCTGAGAAGATTTGCATTAAAACGATCTGACAACATGATCTGTTTAAGAAGGAAGATCAATTAAAATAGGATATTAAATATTAACATTTTGCAGTAGTAGGTATGAACAACCTTTGAGCTTTTACATGGTGTCTTTAAATTCCAGGTTATTTAAAGTGCAAGTAAAGTTAATATGATCATAAATATATCTGATCTACACCTTTAGCACATAGAAGAGTTGGCCACTTAAAGTCATTACTTACTGTAAAAAAAAAAGTAATGACTTTCCCCGTGAGACTAAGCAGCCATTGCAGGCCCTACAGAGGAGCAGGTTGATGAAATTTCGAAGAAGTAATAGGGTTTGGTTCAGCTCATTCTCAGGATAAGAGGCACAAAACAGATCTGTGGGTGAGGGGACAAGATTGATGGAGCACAACAGCAGGTGAATTTAAGGCATAAATTATAACAGGAGCCCAGCAACACAGCGCTGTGTGCTGTGGCTGTCTCCTTTTTTAAGAGTGTTTTTCTTATACAATATCTGCGTGCTAATATTTTATTCTTCCTTTGGCCTGACAGTTTAATCAGTGTTTTGCGGTGTAGAGAGCATTCGATAAACTAGTCCTTTCTTTGCTGGCTGTGACCGTAATAAATGTCCTCTTGTTCTCCGATGTAATATGCAGCCCTCGTTTATTGCACTTGTCGAACTTTAATTGACTAAACCAGAGTCTGTCGCCAAATGTGTTTCTGTCTGACCACATCCGATATCACTTGTATAGATTGGCAAAAGTCTTAAAGGGAATCTGCAGTATTTTTTTTTTATTATTATTATTATTTACTACTATCTTCAGTATTGAAAATTAAAATGCCAAAACAATTTTTGACTTTGTTTTGAATCAGGTAAATATGAAATATTGTTTTAACATATTTCATATTATAGCAACCTCTATTTAGGTAGGTTCTAGAGTTGAGATTTTTGCCAGAGCAGGTAAATTTAGGCAGGCCTAACTTTCAGCCTATTCACCTATATGTTTTGATCTATGGCTGGGAGTGGTTTAGAGTAGGCTGGTGACTCACAACTAGTTTCATCTTTCGGTTACCTCCCTTCTGTTTCTAGAAGCTTCTGAAAGCAAGGCGGGGGAAGAGAGGTGGAGCTGTCTAAGGTGTACTAAGTAGCCCTGACCAATCACCAACCTTAACTGGCAGGGGGCAGTCCTCCTTAAATACCTATAGTCAGCCCAGCTGGGGAGGAGTTGTTCGGACGGGAGAACTGGAGATGGAGTATTAGGTTGTCGGGGCCTTGGAGGTAGGGTTGCCACATCATCCCTTTAATCCAGGACACACATTAATTACACAGGTTCTGTGGCTGATTAAGGTGGTAATTAAACTCACTTGGTGCCTTATCTGCATTAAATCAGCCTCAGAGCCCGTGTAATTCATATGTGTCCTGGATTAAAGGGATTATGTGGTCACCCTACTTGGAGGGAGTCCCCCAGTCTGGGGGGGGAGGGTGACCTTTGGGCCGCGGCTCAGAGCTGTGAAGGAACCCCACACAACCCAAGGGCTGTCCTGAACAGGAGCAGGAGAGGACAACAGGAAATACTGCCGGGCAAGTCTCCAGGAGGACTCTATCAGGTGTCGGTGAGTGGCAGGCACAGTCAGGAGAGCTGGAAGAGGCATGTCGGAGAGGACTGGGAGTGTGCAGTCAGAGATGGATGGAGAGCCAGCGGGAGAGACTGTGATGTTACTGGCAAAGTCAGGCTGCTGCTCACTGGGATCAGTAGTCCACTAAAGACTTTTCCTAATTTTGTTGCTACACTAGAGGGCCCTTTGGTCCCTGCCTGCAATAAGGAACTTTGCTAAGGCCTAGCTGAAACCAGAGTTACGCCTAATCATGTGCTAGCCTAAAGAACAGTGCTGGAGGAAGAAGGAGAGATAGTCTGCAGCAAGTGTGGTGCAGAAAGAGAATATCTGAATTGTCCCATACCATGCAAGAATTTCTGGGCATCCCACGATTCCCTTAACACCATCCAAGTTCTAATCCCTCAAAAAAAAAATACAAAAACAAAGCTGATGGATTTGTTCATTGTCTTGGAGTAACTAGAAGTGAATGCCAGGCTGGGGTGACAGGTGGAACTACTATATTCTGCAACCCCTACAGGGGTACCGCTACAATATTTACTAGTTGTAGCCAGGATATAGAGCTGTAGGCAAAGTCTATGCTCTGAGGAGTATCTTCATTTTAGGTAGCTGCTGCGCTAAATGCAAATAGGTGGGGGTCACCGAATGGGGATAGGTGGGGGTCAGGAGTAATGACAAATATTGAGAGGCTATAAAGAAAAAATTAGGATTAGAGATATTAACTTTAAAAAATAATTTATTATGATACTAATAAAAAAAAATCCATTCAGTTCTAAATATTTATATCTTGATCTGGTACCTAAATGTCTTCCTTTCTTTAATCATTTCTGTCTCATTGGTCATGATTTTGGGTAGCAGCAGCCAATGTAATTTACCACGTCTTCCACTTGGTCATTTTTTCATGCACCTGGTAACCTGCTTTTATATTCCTTTCTTTAATACTTGCTCACTCGACCATATCTACAGGGGAAGCCATGGTTGTCACTCAGGCTGCTCTCCTGATTCAGGCTACAAACACATCCTTTTCTTTTCATCTCCATTACATGGGGGTCAGGGCCATTTGTAGTTTGCATTAGATAGATTGGAAGAAATATAGCATTGTCTGTGCTTTCTGGTACAATTATTTTATTCAATTTTTGAGAGAATAACAGAGCATCCAATCGGCCCACACACGGACTTGGGATGGCAACATAAATCAGAGTAAAGTTTCTTACAATGTCAAGGACAACAGTAACAGTGGTGAGGTCCAAGGAGCATAAATAGCTAAAAGACAAGGTCCAGGAAGATCTGCATGGATATCAGTGTCAAGCCTGGACCGGCTAATTCCCTGATAAAGGTGCAGAAATAATTATGCACGCAAAATGCAGAGTAATCAAGACCGAAAAGAGAGGAGGCAAAAGATCCAGAAAGAAGAAAAGGAAAGAAAGACAAGAGTCGAGGAAAAGAAGAGGGGGCCAACAGAGGAGGGGAGGGAAAGAAAAAGGCAATCGGGATATGGACTTGGGATTGTTAGGCGGATCAGTTACAGGTGTCCAATACTAGCCCGAGGAAGCAAAGGGAAGGCATATTGAAGCCAAGATTCCCAAATCTTTAGAAAGTTAATGTGAGAGTCCTTGAGAATGCTGCACATCTGTGCATTAAGCATTAAGGCAATCATGGTTTCGAATGCCTTGAAAGGGGACAGTAGACTTCCTCCAGGCCTGCCAATCATTCTTTTGGCTGACAAAAAAGGGAGGTTGCTCATTTTTCCTGGCGAGCATTAAGGCCTGGGATAGGGCAGTATAGCAGGGCCAATTTAGCATCTTTTTCGGTTAGGCAAGTGAAATAGCATATGCAGCAGGCCAAAGACTTGGGCCCAAAAGCCTATTAAATGTGAGCAGGTCCACCATGTATTTAAAGCATCCCCGCAATGGCCACAGACCCGAGAAGCAGTGATTACTAGATCTGGGGTTGGCATGAGCAATACGGGTTGGAACTCAATACTACCACATGTGTACTTTATATGCTGCTTCTAAGGTAGCAGTATTAAATGAGCTTCTTGCTATAGAAGACCAGGCTTTTCTCCAGTCTGCTAGGTCTATCTCGGATGCCAGGTCCCTTTCTCGTTGAGAAACATAAGAGATGGAGGTAGGGGACATTTTACCATTCGGGATGCATAGAGGCTGGAGATAAGGCCTGATGAGCCCAGGAGTGTTGGCATGCGATTCACTGGCTGCTAGAGCCGCGCCACAGTCAGCCCTGGGCTCAGCTGCTGCCCCTCCAGTGACGAGCTTAACGTCTGGCACTTCCGGGTCAGATGCAATGTTGCAAGACCTGCTAGGGGGTTTGCGGGATTTGGTTCAGTGATTTGCAGTGGGTAAGGGTGCAAGGATCTGAACCCCGCTGGTGTCGGCGTTGTTTACGCTGGGCGGTGGGTCAGTTGAGGGCGGTGCTCTCCCCTGTTTACGGTGCCCAGCCCTTCCTCGGCGGGGTTAACGGTGCTGGCTCCGGCCTCAGTGTCTGCAAGTTCAGTGTCAGGGGACAAGGAGGTATCGATGCAGGATGTCGCAGGAAAACTGGATTATATTCGGATCGCTGACATGGCTAAATGTGAGGTTTATGTCTGCTTTGAGGGGCCGTTGGGGGTGCATTTGAAGCCTGAAGTACGGGAAAAGATTTGTAAGGGTGAGTATGTGGAAATCTTCTCTTTACTACCCCTGGAAAAATGTTATTTGGATAGGCTCAAGTGTGACGACAGCAAGAAGGAGGGTGAGAAGTGGCGTTAAAGACTGATTCCGCATATTTTCACTAACTGGCTGCAGGCATTTGACATTATGGCGGGCGTCATTGGGGAAAAGAATCCAGACCATTGTTCAGTGCTCTTTTGCTACATATTGTCACTGAGGCACGCAGGGTATATGGGGGATCCACATGGCTACGGTATGATGAGCAGTTCTGGCAGCAGAGGGCCACCCGTCCGTCCCTGTGCTGGGACCACAAGGACATTAGCCTCTGGATGCGACTGATGTCCTCAGGGCAGGCCCGGAACCAGTTTTTTTTTCCCAGGGGGGGCCGGTGGTACATCTGCCCCTGAACAACTGGCCACAAAGAAGTGGGATTTCTGCTGGCAGTACAACGAGGGATCTCGTAAGTTTGGAGGGGCATGCTGTTTTAAACACGAATGCTCCGGCTGCGGAGGTTCACATTCCGTGTCTTGCTGTTTCAAGAAAGGTAAGGGTCATGCCAAAGAGTTTACTAACAAGAGGGATGATGCCCCGGTGATGCAACCTTTTCCTAGATAGATATCTGGATCGGGAGGCTGATAGGCTGTTGTGTGCGGAATTCTCAGAGGGTTTTCGGATCCCATAGTGCTTGGCTACTGTTCCATCTTTGGTGCACAGTTCAGATAACCCCACAGATTTTCAATTGTATTCAGGTCTGGGCTCTGGCTGGGCCATTCCAAAACTTTAATCTTCTTCTGGTGAAGCCATTCCTTTATTGATTTAGATGTATGTTTTGGGTCGTTGTCATGCTGAATGATGAAGTTCCTCTTCATGTTCAGCTTTCTAGCAGAAGCCTGAAGGTTTTGTATCAATATTGACTGGTATTTGGAACTGTTCATAAATCCCTCTACCTTGACGAAGGCCCCTGTTCTAGCTGAAGGAAAATAGCCCCAAAGCATGATGCTGCCACCACCACACTTTACTGTGGGTATGGTGTTCTTTTGGTGATATGCAGTGTTATTTTTTTCACCAAACATTTCTTTTGGGAGACTTTTAACACATTTTTCCACATACTTTTTGGAGACTTCAGATGTGTTTTTGCAAAATTTAGCCGGGCATGGATTTTTTTTCTTGGTAAGAAAAGTCTTCCATCTTGCCACTCTACCCCATAGCCCAGATATATGAAGAATACGGAGATTGTTGTCACATGTACCACACAGCCAGTACTTGCCAGATATTCCTGCAGCTGTTGCTGTAGGCCTCACACTGAGGTGATGCGCTGGCAGGACATTAAGAAAACTCCTGCAAGCAGCATCTTTGGAGCGGTGAAGGAGCCGTGTATACACTGTTCATCCACCGCTCCTGCCCATTGAAATAAATGGGCAGCGCCACTGCAGCAGCGCTTTGCGGGTCGTTTTAGCCCTTTTTCGGCTGCTAGCAGAGGTTAAAGGTGCCCCGCTAGCGGCCGAAACCATCCGCAAAAATGACGGTAAAGCGCCGCTAAAAATAGCAACGATTTACTGCCAACGCCCCAGTGTGAAAGCAGCCTTAAGATAGAGCAAAGTATAAACAACCACAAGTGGGCATCGCAGTGCCATTCATGAAAATATATACAGTAGTATAGGAATGAAAAAGGTAAGTATTCCTGCGCCAACTCAAAGACAAAAACTAACTAGCGTACTGCTGCACTCGCTGAGGGAAATGTCTGAACCCAGAAAATAGAAAAGATATGGAGATAGTGGTATGCTGTACAGAAGGACTAAGATTATATCACACTAGAAAAATGAGGTAGCTAGTGGCAATAGCTCCACTGGTAGTAAACAGAGGTATTTTAGGTAATAAAATAGCACAGGTGGATATTTAAAATTACTAGAAGAAATTTAAAGATGGTATCACTTATCTGATGTGCAATAAAGTGCTTTTTAAAACATGACCAGTATAAAAAACACCAAAAAGATAAATGAAAGAATATACGTTTCCGTATACGTAGTATGTGCCAAAATACAGTGCAGGTGTAGCAGTGAATATTAGTGATGGTAAACCCACGTGTCAGAACAAAATAAGGTACTGGCCTCTCAACGTACAATCACAGATATACACAACAGAGTAAAATGCATCAGACATCAAAATGTATATAGTTAAAAATGTCCATAAATATTACCATTCATAAAAAAATCTAAGGTGCATGGTGTGGTGGTACTTTGAATCCAAAAAATAAAGTGCTGGTGCTTATACACAAAATTTGGTATAAAAATGCTGCAAGTGGTGTATATCCTGTGCGGTTCTTTTGTGGTAGTTATATGGGTGTCCCCTTACCTTACTGCTGTAAGGAAACAGCATAGACTTGTATAGCTTTGTGGTCCTTGGTGACCGTCCCCTTTAAGGATCCTACTGAGGCAGCCCAGGTCCTCTCTGGCGTTCCTATCCTGCCTATTCCCAGCGTGTGTACGTCCCCTTTAAGGGTACGTGTACGTCCCCTTTAAGGGTAGTTTTTTAGGGTGTCCAGGAGGGAGGGTCTCACCAATCTCACCAGTGTACCATATAAATAGGGATTTAAAGAGAGGAGGTATGCCCCATAGTGTAGTATTTTAACAGCATTTATTGTATTAAAAATCAAGACAGGTACTCACACAAACAAAAGGAAAACAGAGCAATGTACAAACGAGCGGCAAGCTCGATTACTGTCATTTCCGGTGGCAGATAGTCTCAATGCGTGTTCGTCATGAATCACGTGACTTCATCAAGGTTTTTATTTTATGTAGACCCCTTTTTTCAGGCAGTTTTGAGCAAAAAATAGCGCCTGTAAAGTGCCTGAAAACCGGCTCCCCTGCAGTCTCAGTGTGAAAGCCCGAGTGCTTTCACACTGAGGTGATGCGCTGGCAGGACGTTAAGAAAACTCCTGCAAGCAGCATCTTTGGAGTGGTGAAGGAGCGGTGTATACACTGCTCATCCACCGCTCCTGCCGATTGAAATGAATGGGCAGCGCCACCGAACTGACGGCAAAGTGCCACTACAGCAGCGCTTTGCGTGTCATTTTAGCCCTTTTTCGGCTGCTAGCAGGGGTTAAAAGTGCCCCGCTAGCGGCCGAAAACATCTGCAAAAATGACAGTAAAGCGCTGCTAAAAAATGCAATGATTTACCGCCGACGCCCCAGTGTGAAAGCAGCCTTAAGATAGAGCAAAGTATAAACAACCACAAGTGGGCATCGAAGTGCCTTTCATGAAAATACATACAGTAGTATAGGAATGCAGCTCAAAAGAACAAACCTCCAGCACTGAATACTGACTAATAATTTCAGTGTAGGTAATGTGCCACTAAGATGAGATGTGATAACATATAAAGTAGCATTACCAAAACTCCTAGTAGCAAAAGTACAGATCCAAGAAGATATCAAATATCACATGTAGGTGAACTAAAAAAAACAAAAAAAACAACACAGAGTAAAATAGAAGAAAAAAACGAAAAAAAGAAAAGGGGGTTAGAGGGAAAAGAAGAGACCCTAACAAAAGAAGGAAAATCTATGTTGCCCAAGGTTCCCAGGTACGCTTAAAGAGGGTCTGGCGGTCACTGACAATACAAGCATTGTCAGTGACCGCCAGACCATTTTTCATGAACCATAATCTACGAAATTTTATGTTTCATCTTTTTTAATGACATTGAGGGATTCTTCCATGCTACTGCTATCATGGTCTTAGCTGCTAGTAGAACAAAGTAAACCAGCCATTTCAGTGGAGGCCAACTGGGCGGGAAATCATTAAGCAATGCTAAACCGGGTTGTGTTACTCAATGCATAACCCATTCAGCTTCGGGAGCACCAAAAACACCCTGTTCCAGAAATCCCTGATCTGAGGGCATACCCACCATATATGCAGCATCCTGGTTTTGCGAGTAGGAACCAAATACCATTTGGTGAGGACTTTGAGGCTAGCTTTAATCAGTGAAATATTCAGCATACCTTTATAAGAGATCTGAAGCCTTGACGAGCAGGAGTCCAGATCTACCTCAGAATTAAGGTCCCTCTCTCCCAAGCCAGTATATATGGCCGTTTCTGGAAAGGGGTGAGCAGCAACCCATACACCATCGAAAAACCACCTCTAGTACCCTGATCTTCGGTACACCATCTATCATAAACAGTCACTGAGGGCGGAGTTCCAGAGGAGCAGATAGAGTGTAAGAAATTAGATATTTATTTTCTCAGAAAAAGGACCGCAATGTGTAAAAAAAATTACCACAGCAGTACAGACCTTTGCCTGTCCACCATTTAAATTCTGTAATATCCATACCCAGAGGGAAGTCAGGATTATGAAAAATGTGCACCAAAGGGCTAAATGTCGAGGTCAACAGAGGATTGGGCTGCAAGTCCCAAAGAGCCAGTGAGTGAGATAACATAAGTGACTGTATCAAGGGTCTATCCTTAATGGGGGTGCCACATAAAGTAGTCAGTTGTGTGTGACAAGACAGGTTGCCGCTCCAGCCATACCCAGTCCCTCCTCTCGTGGCGAGAATATACAATGGACAGTTGCATCAATTGCGCTGCCTTATAGTATACATAAAATTCAGGGACACCCACTTCCCCTCTGGATCTATGTGTGTACAAGCTAGCATGAGCCAGTCTAGGACCCTTAGAAATGTCAGCACTTACTGAAAGTGTATAAGGTCCACTCTGGAGACCAAAACTGGTAATGACCAGAACAACTAGAGAAGTTTAGGTAAAAGGGTCATTTTGACTACGTGGATCCCACCCAGCCACGAGAGGTCTTAAAGGGCCCAACTAGAAAAGCAACCGCTCCAAATGTTTATAACATGAAGGCTATAATGATGAATAAGAAGAAGAAAGAGACTAGATATGGGAGAGCTTCTTCTTGCCATTGGAAAGGGAAATAGTCCTTAAAGCGTGATTACAAAGATGTAGGAACATTAATATTCATAGTAGAGGACTGTGTTTTGTTTACCCTGAGCTCAGATACCCTGCCAAAGTCACATAATGTCCAAAGTATATTCGGAAACGAGGTAAGAGGAGAGGTTATGAATAACAGAATATCATCCGCGAATAGCGCACACTAGGATTCCATTTTTTAATTAGTTTACCACTACAAAAAAATCCTAAAGTTTTAAAATGTGTTTTAAGTGTGATATTGCATATAATTATACATATAATTATACTGTTTCATAATAAACCAGTTGCAGCCAGCAGCTGTGGTGTTGTGTGTACAATTATTTTAGTGCTCTGCTGTAAATAGCCAGTAAAATATGATAAAACTAACGTTTCCCTTTAAGGAGAACACTGTAATGGTCCATAGTACTTCAAGCAGTCCTATGTAATAACAATCCAGGTTGTTGCTCTGTATATGATTTACAATTATGATCGGTGTATCCCAAACCATTGGGAGTGTCAGGAAGTTCCGACCAGCAAATGTGATACTTATAAACAGGCCTAAAGTTCTTCATGTAAACACAGGACCTCAGAGGCCCTTTTCCTTAACCCCTTATTAAACTCTGGTTTAAGTTTGCAGTAAAACTCAATCTTCCAGGCATGGAGCTCCAGGAAGTGTAATCCATGTAAACCCTTCACAGTTGTAGCCAGCCACACTGGTCCTTTGCCGATACCGGTCAAGCCATCATAGGACCCAGAGGAAAACATTTATCTTGAATAGGCCCATATGCACTCACAGGTGGCAGGTGCCTAACTTGACAGCCAGCCCCCTTGCACATTAGCTGGTGCATAACACCCTGCCCATCTTTTTTCAGGAGCTAAACTCATCTCCTATAGAGAGCCAGTTGCCCAATGCATTCAGCAACCAGCTCATATCACTTCTAGACACAGGTTCCTTTGGAACTCACGACCAATAACATCTGCATTAGGAATTAAATTCCAACTAACAACAAGGGACAGTTTCCCTCATGCCTTAGCAACTGAAAATCACATTTGCCCTGTGTCATATTGGAGACTCCATTTTTTACAGAGAAGAACAGAAACCACTTGGCAGCCAATGGAAACCTGTAGGCAGGTACAGTCTACTTTCTCCACTGTAGATGGCACGCGACCACAGTGGCTTTGCAGTAGGAGGGGAAGTCAAGAGGAACATGGTTTCCTGGGTCACCGGGAAAGCTATCCAATTGGATGCTACCTCCCTATGTGACTCTGGCAGAAATCTTGGGTCAGGCAGAGCCTCTTTACGGTCCTGGCTTCCAGGCATGGCACGCATTTAGTGTGTGGGTAGTGTAGGGACAGGTCCTCCTTCTGGCAAGAATAGTGATTAGTGGTAGGGAGGGGTTCCAGATGAGTAAGGAAAGGATAGGGATATGCTATCCTTCCTGGAGACCTCCCTATTTGTGTACGGACCAGCCAGGCCACATTCCGCCTCTCAAGACAGACACTGTCGGCACATCCAAGACCTGCTCTGCTCCACACTGCTGTTACACTTTATTGGTGTTCCCAGTTGGGCATCTTCTCGCCAGGCTTGTTGTGAATTGCTGAACTTTTAACTTTAATGCAAGTTCTGTTCTCTGTAACTGGACTCTGAGTGTTTACTGCCACTGCACCATGCTGCACCTCCCCACAAGCTGTCAAAGTTGGGTCCCAATGGTTGTTTTCTTCTGCCGTCACTGTTACTGAATCATGTTACTGAAAAATGATGAGGTCAAGGCCATTGAGAAGATAACCATGAAAAAAACAATGGAGCTTTTTTGCAATACGACTTTGTGTTCATTCCTTCTAGAGACACATTAAAACAATCAAATAGGTGGGAATATATACTACATGTCCATCCTAACTCAATACTTAGCAATTTCCCCTCGTGTTAGTCACACTACTACAGGAATGTAATACAATTATCCTGGGATTCAGCTATCACTCCTCGCACACGTTGACTTTGAAGAGGCAGCAAAGCTCTTGCGGAGGCTGAGAACCAGAACACCTAATTACTTTTCTCATATCTGAAATTGTTTTTTGTTTTTGGTTTGGCATCTCGCGCTCCAGGAACACAGAGAGCTTTCGCCGCTCTTGTTAGTATATACATTTTTTTTTTTGTGCCTTTGCTTGAATTGTTCAGCCACCCTACAAAAGCTGACAAATGATTTAACGAGAGGGCAGCATATAGAGTGAGGATGTACTGTAATGACATAGTGGGTGAAGTTTCAGACTAACGAGGTACTTTATGAGAAGGAATAGCATCTGATGATCTCAACCACCAGACTGCCAGCTGTACAGTCTGAATGTTTTTTTTTTCTGCAAAATAGAAAAAGAGAAAGTTTACTGGAGAGAAACAAAGAAGTCAAATAAAATCTGTCAACTATAAAAAGCTTTCTTTTTATTTTTTTTGCTAGAGATTGTCCTAGTGTTTGAGAAAATGTGAAAACAGTTCTGAGTTTTATACTGTAGCTCTAGTTTTTTTGTTGGGCAACAGTTCCCCGCTTCTCAAATACAGTGTACAAATGTAAGCAAACTTTATTGCATATCCTTATCTCTTTCTGTTCTGTAGCTATTGAGATAGAGTTTGCCAGAAGAGAAAGGGAGGCACCACGCTCTGCGTGCAATACAGATTTATCAGACAATAAAAGTAATAGAGGCATATATGACAGTGTGGCTGATATACTAAAAGAGTAAGGCATGTTCACTCTGCAAAATAATTTTCTCTTAACCCCCGTACACACCACTATTTTTTTTTATTTGCATGTTGGAATGGCAACCATACACAGGCGGAATGTCGAGTGGTTTCTAATGAACCAGCCGATGCCGGTCAACATTCAGCCCGTGTGTGCTAGGCCACCCATTGTGCTATTGCAGCCGCTAGCAATAATCACAGGTAAAGCCCAGCATGCTGGTTGTACCCAAGTTGATCAATCAACTTGGAACATTCAGCCTTCCCATACACAGTTCGATTCTCAGTTCCTTCTGAATGGGCCAAGATTCAAACCGTGTATGGCAGGGGTCAGCACACTTTTTCCACTTAAAGGCCAGATTCAATTTATGTAAATGCATGGAGGGCCACATTCACCTGCTAATAAATGAAGATAATAATAATCATAACATAGTAATAAAAACAGTACAGGTTTACCTTACTTTAAGGTGTAAAAATATACTAAAGTGCTGATGTGAATAAATATTAAAATATGTGAGAAATAAATCTTAAAAGATAACTAAATAATATAGCTGCAATTATATATGTGAACTGATACACAAAAATAAAATGTTTTAAATGAATAATTGTGCTAATATTAACCTACTAATATTGCACAGTGTACCACCAAATTAAGTGAATAATTATGAACATATAGCGAACCATACAAAATATAAGAAATATATGAAAACCCTTCTATGTAATGGTAACAATAGAACAAACCTTTGCCACAAGTAAAAGAATACCACATTCCACTGTGTACAAACCAAAGTCTCTGTAAATAAATTCATATAAGTGGGACTAGATAATCAAGCCTTAATGAGTCTTCTGAGTAAAAGATGGTTCATTCAGAGATTGCACTGCTGATTCCCATACATGAACTTCTAATTTTCAGCAGGCTTCCATAACATGAAAAACAAGGAACAAACAAGACCATTGCGCAGATAATATAACAAAGTGATCCCTATTTAGTTAGGGTGAACCTCACTCACGCTTCCCCACAGGATAGATTGCATATGAAGGTGCTTTACTAATACAAGACCAGTTCACCCTGAGAGAGCATGTGACTGTGGATTCAGATTTTACTGTCCGCTCCCCCATCCTGGCACCCAAGGGTGACTGATGCCAGCCAGCATGGTCTGGAGATGGGGTCCCTGTCCCCAAGTGAGAAGGGGTCCCTGGCCACAGGGGTGATGGGGTCCCTGTCCCCAGGTGAGAAAGGGTTCTTAATAGATAGGGTCCCCCACTATTTCAGTGTTTTTTGTACACCATAGCAGTGTCCTCTTTCCCCTTCACATCACTCCCATAGTGTTCTCTGCCCCTTCCCCCTATAGCAAGTTTCCTGTGCCCCCAAAGCAGTGTCTTCTGTCTCCTGCACCCCCATTACTGTAGTGTCTTCTGTACCCCCCATAGTGTCCTCTGCCCCCCTCCATCCCACACACACACTGCGTAGGTAAAACTCTCCTACCTTACACAGGTGTACAGCGAGCAGAGCAGAGATCGATATCACAGGGTTGGAGAGGGGCAGGAACTGCTGGTTAACTTTTCACATTAACAGGCTGGTGATTGGTTGCTAGCCACTCCGGTCCAGAGTGTAAAGAAGAGACAGCTGACAACAGATGCCCCATAGTAAGCTTATAGGTGATGTCACCTTCTCTGCTGTCTTTATTGCTGCCTCTCCTCTACACTGAAGCTGGCACTGGAAGCCTGTAAAGTTAGGGGGCAGGGTGACAGGGTGGTTATCATGTCCACCATGTTGGTCCCATGAGATGCCTACCCCAGAGTGGGCTCTTCTTGTTACGATAGGGATTTTGTACAGGGTCGCTTTACTATACATATGGGGTACCTTTGCATTGTGCTGTTTTCATCAATGCGCCGGGACAAGGCTGAGGCTGCTGTAGGGGAATACTCGACCTTAAGTTGGGCCTCAACACTTAGAGATAAATGTACACAGTGTGTACACTTGCACTGTAACTGTTCTCCAGTTAACTCTTGGGTCCCTGTAACAATGTACACCTTCTCAGTAACTTTAATTTAGTAGGGACACATTTAGCCACATTCACCTGTCGACCTGTCAGCCCCCAGTAGGAGTGGGCATGCCATGCACCTTGCGTAGGCTCCACATGTGCGCTCAACTTAACTCTCAAAACTTCTATACCTCTGTACAGGATGGAAACCTCTGTGGCGTGAATCTGCTCCCATTGCTCTGGGAGACAGACCGCTGGCGGAAAGAGTGCCAACAACATCTCCCTCGCTACTAGAGGCCATTGCACCTATAACAGCTGTAAAACTTACGTTACCCTAGGTAACTGCTTGTGTGTTCACACTGTTCCACTCCACATTGAGGTCTTCATACCCTAATGTGATTAATGCCCCGTACACACGAGCGGACTGTATGGCATACTTAGTCCGTCATACAATCTGACGGACAGTCCGTCATACTTTCCACTGTAAAGGAGATCCGCTCCCCCCAGGGGGAAGCTTGGGTCTTTTCTTGGATCCTTTGTTGTGTTCTCCTGTCTGGCAGATGTGCGCTCGCCCTGGTGGGTCCCTTATTTTGGGTCCTTCTTGTGCTGGATGCGCCCGGACCTTTTGGTCCATGGGCCCCTCCGGCGCACACATGCGCTGTGCGCACATCCATGCACAGTGCGTCCGCATCAGCGTGCGCGATGGTTGCATGGCCGTGCGAGTGCGCGGTGTGGGTGGGCGGACCCCCGTGACATCAGACGCCGCCGTTTAGCGGCGTACGCTGATGCCGGAAGGGTTGGGGGCTTAAATAGTGGTCTGTGTTAGACCACTGTTGAGCAGTTTTCAGGACTCCACATGCCGGGTTGCGCTGTTGGACATGTTTATACAGGTTAGAGTATTGCTGTTTTTGTACCCAATGACTAGGACCTCTAGTACCCTAGGTCTCCTGGTCTTATCTTACTTTATGCCTTTTTTCATATGTGCTTAAAGTGATTGCTCTGTGTGTACCCCCACAGATGGCGATCAATACCCAGGTTCATGTTTGTTTCCTGGCTAATGAATTACCATATTAATTATCATGATTACCTGGTGTGCTAACCTGCAATACACCTGTGGTGTCCATCTACAACAGCAACCTGTGCATACATGCTTACCAGTTCCTCCCTTTGGGGAGTGTATTATATATATAGTAGGTGATACCTGCCCTGCACACTATACATTTGTATTCCTTGGCTACTATGGTGTTGCCCTGTTCGATCTCTCTCTATGAACATGGGTGGTGTGCACTGGATAATATAGCACAAACGGTATGTTTGGCTTTTACTTTCACACTTGTTTCACTTATATCCTTTTTACCCTATTTTTTGTGGTGGTTTGCCCTTTTCCACATTTCTTTTTCCTTTTCTTCCCAATTTGGTCACATTTCTTTGGTAATTTTTTCTTGCGTAGGACACCTTAGGATGCACAATTAAACATTTCCTTTTTATAGGCTCTTTTTACAGCTCCTATACACAGTCTTTTTTCCATCCCTTTTCACCTATATATCGCTCTTTAGGTGTGTATAGGTTAATGTCTCATCTCACTTTAACTCTCATATCATATATATCTGTTTAAATTTGAAGAGTCCTTTACAACCCCCCGCATCTGCCGTGGGAGGAAACCGATGGGTCCTGTGATCTACTGCTTCCTCCTTTGTGGGTGAGCTGATCCCCTCGCTATTTAAATTACTGTAACTCTTCTGTTATGTCATTATATGATTCGCTGCTATTTGATTATTTGCAAATATTTTTATTTACTCTGTAGACTATCCTCCTGAAGAAGCGGTTCGCCGCGAAACCGGTAGAGGAAACGTTTCTGTACCCCTCTTCAATAGAAACCTTACGGGCTTACCCGTCGGTAGTTTATTAAATTGTGGTGCATATGATTTTAGCAATATGAAAGTTTTGATGGATTTCATTTTTTTTGTCCTTATTAAATTATTGTAATTTTTTTATAACAAAGTCTTTTATGATTTATTTAGTACCGCAATAGTCCCCTCAACAAACATTTTTGGGTGTGGATATCAAGGGAGCAGCCTCAGCAACTGCCCCAATATCCTTAGAATTCCCAATTCTTGACAATTATCAATTGGGATGATGGTACTGTTATATGTATTACGTATATTTTGTATTCGAGGCTATACTCAGTCTATGGCTATACTTTCCACTGAACGGACTTGACCACACACGGATACCCAAACAGTCCGACGAAAGCTTGCGCGATGACATGTACAGCACGTACGACGGGACTAGAAATAGGAAGTCCAAGACACAGCAAAGCACCCTTCCGCCGTGTAAATCCTTTCTGGGCATGCGCCATTCTTAGTCCGTCGAACTAGCATACTGACGAGCGGATTGTCCGCTGAAACCAAAGTACGACGGACAGAATTTTGAAAAATCCGAAATACTTAGTACGCCAGACTGCACGCTGAAAAAGTCAGCTGAAGCCCACACACGAGCGGATTGTCCGCTGAAATGTGTTTAGACGGACTAAGTACGCCATACAGTCTGCCCGTGTGTACGCGGCATAAGACTCACTTGGTAGACTGTGTGCTGGTTACTTGCATTATACACCTTTCAGTAACTTCAGACCAGGCAAGGACAACATTTCAAATGCTTTACTTGGAAAAGTACAAAAGGGTAATTACAGAGTCCAACATTCAAGGGCATATTTCTTCCCTAATTTCCTAACTCTAACTACAGGCTTTGTGCTGCCCCAGCATACCTGCAAAGGTAGTGCTTGTGTAGCACAGAGTCCAACAGAGGCATTCTTCCAGGGCTGGTGTTTTCTGGGGGGACCTCAGGTTCCGATGTCATTATCCATCTCACTCCCTTACGCTCATCAGTCTTACCTCTCCACTAGGCCTTTTTCAGGAACATGTTAGTGGAAACCCAACCCAAACTGGCCAACCCTCGCCTCTAGATCCAGACCACTGTCCCTATTTATATCAAAGGATTAGTGGGCTGGGCCAAGGAAGAACCCACCAAAAGACCAAAGAACTTGGAAAGGCATTACCTCCTACCTCCCCCATCTGGGAGAGCACCTAATTGGCTATTTCAGCCTGCTTACAATCCAGTCATGTGACCAGACCAGAGTGGCTTCAGAAAAGATAAGTATAGACATCTTATCTTTTACGGGGTAGATAGAATAGTACCAGAATGGAGGTAGGTGTAGATTTAGGCTTAGTTAGGGTTTGACTGGGATGGCATTTTAAGTAAATCAGACACGCTGCACATTAGGTTCCCTTCACATTGGGTGATTTATCTGCCTTTGACTAGCCCCCCCCCCCCCCAAATGATGTTTTGCATTGTGGAGTGGCAATTTGAATGCTACATACAGAGTTTGATAGATGGAAATGCCCGTCAAACACTCCCATGTATGACATTGACTTAATTTATTTTCTGTGTATTTTTTTCTGCTCCACTCCACATTCTGGGGAACTGCTAAAAAAGGAATAGGTATTATGGGTGGAGTCTGAGCCTGTGGCAGGAAATGAGCCTCTCTCGGATAAAATCCTTCTTCTATGGCATACAAACTAACCATTAGAAACAATGCAACTCAAATTAGCTGTCAACCCTCCCCTATAAACCTCTGTTGTAGTCTGACAGATAACTGCAGAAGAACCATATGCACAGACCTTTGATGCCATTGCACAATGTTATTATCCAATCTGGACATTTGACACTTGAGCGGAGATCTGTCTGCTGCAAATGTTATGCCATGTACACACAATTGAAATTATGGTCGATAAAGCTCTGATGGTTTTCCCGACGGAATTCTGCTCAAGCTGTCTTGCCTACACACGGTCACACCAAATTCCGACCATCAAGAATGCGGTGATGTACAACACTACGACAAGCCGAGAAAAAATCGAGTTCAAATCTTACGAAAATTATTCAAATTGTTTCTGAGCATGTGTAGGAATGTTGCGTGTCGGAATTGTTACAGACGATCGGAATTTCGAAAAATTGAGAATATGCTCTAAAATTTTTGCTGGCGGGAATTTGGCCAGCTAAATTTCAATGGAGCCTACACACGGTCGTATTTTCCAATGAAAACCTCTCATCTGTCTTTTGCTTGCCGAAATTCCGATCGTGTGTATGCGGCATTAGTGTCAGACTGGGTTCAGGTCGAACACATATTCAGCCCTAAGCTCACCCCTTCTTACTGCTCAACTAGCATGAATACGGCAGAATGTCACTCACCAGGGAGGGAGAAGTGACGGAGCTACATCTTACTAGTTTGGCCATCATAGGAGTGACACTGTAGGAGCACGTGAATGTCTTTTTTGCTCTCTTAGTGATCCTATTGCTGGGAAATTACTGCTAGTTACCAGCTGCTAATGGTTCTAAGACCTGTGCTCTGACTGTGCCCGAGGCAGCCACATGAGCTGCTATCGTAGTCCTTATGCTCTTGAATTTTTTATATGCTCATGTTCAGGACCATGTTAAATGAGGCTATAGAAACAACAGGCATTTAGTTGGGTAATTCAAACAAGACAAATGTGAGAATGAAAATTAGAGTACGTAGGAAGTTAGTTTAAATACAAAATGTTCATGGTTGACAGGAGTGTACCTTTAACCAGCTGGGATCCCTGTGATTCAGCCCTGCATAGGAGAGCCAGGCTCAGTAGGCATCTTGGCTCTGGAATAAAGATCATGTTATGTGGAGCGTTGATGTGGTTTGCATGGTACACACAAAAATATCTGTATTTAGGCTGTGCTCATTCTAGATAGGAATGTGAAAACATTGTGCCATGTTCTCTAAAAATATACGAGTACAGGCTATTTTGATACAGCCTATGATCCAGACAGCAAATGACAGTGAATTCCCCCACGGTGGTCCATCTTTTGATGTTGGATTCTGTTTGTGTGGGCCATGGTCGGGTCAATATCACACTCTGAACATTCTTAAAGGAAAGTTCTCATATCTTTCCAAGTATTCGATTTTTGTTGTTAATCTAATATCAAACTTATTGTTCTTGCTTAACCACTTACCTATTGGGCACTTATACCCCTTCCTGCCCAGGCCAATTTTAAGCTTTTAGCATTGTCACACTTTGAATGACAATTGCGTGGTCATGCAACACTGTACACTGGCATTTTTTTTCCACACAAATAGAGATTCCTTTTGGTGGTATTTAATCAGCACTGGGTTTTTTATTTTTTGCTAAACAAACGAAAAAAGACAGAAAAATTGGAAAAAAAAAAAAAAGAAAAGTTTTTCATAGCTTGTTAAAAAAATTTGCAGACAGGTAATTTTTCTCCTTCACTGATGTACGCTGATGAGGCTGCACTGATAGATACTAATGAGGAGGCATTGATGGGCACTGATAGGCTGCGCTTAAAGACACTAATGAGGAGGCATTGATGGGCACTGATAGGCTGCACTGATAGATACTAATGAGGAGACATTGATGGGCACCGATAGGCTGTGCTGATAGACACTAATGAGGAGGCATTGATGGGCACCGATAGGCTGTGCTGATAGACACTAAAGAGGAGGCATTGATGGGCACTGATAGGCTGAACTGATAGACACTGACGAAGAGGCACTGATATGCTGCGCTGATACATACTAATGAGGAGGCATTAATGGACACCAATAGACACTAATGAGGAGGAATTTATGGGCACTGATAGGCTGCGGTGATAGACACTGACGAGGAGGCAATGATGGGCACCGATATGCTGCATTGATAGACAGTGGCGGCTGGTGATAAAAAATGTTGGGGGGGCGCAAACCCCTCCAGGTCCCTATCTACCTATCCTCTGCTGTCATGGCTCCTAATACCCGAATACATACACAGAGCGCACAGTACATACAGAGCACACAATGCATACAGAGAACACACAGTACATACACAACAGATACAATACACACATTACATACACAACACATACAATACACACGGTATATTCACAGAACGCACAGTGCATACACAGAACACACAGTACATACAGAACATACAATACACACACAGTACATACAATACATACACAGAACACACACAGGACGCACAGTACACACAATACATACAATACATACGATACACACACACAGAACACACAGTACATACAGTACACACACAGTACATACAATACATACACAGAACACACACAGGATGCACAGTACACACAATACATACACAGAATACACAGTACATTCAATACATACGATACACACACACAGAACACACAGTACATACACAGAACACACATAGTACATTACACACACACACAGTACATACAATACATACACAGAACATACACAGGACGCACAGTACACACAATACATACACAGAACACACACAGAACACACAGTACATACAACACACACACAGTACATACAACACACACACAGTACATACAATACACACATAGTACATACAATACACACACACAGAACACACAGTACATATAATATACACACAGTACATAATATACACACAGTACATACACAGAACACACACAGAACACACACAGTACATACAATACACACACACACAGAACACCCAGTACATACAATACACACACATACACAGAACACACTTCTTCCCAGCCTGAATGTCCGTTTTGAGTTTTCCACATTTTAAAACAACCTGTTGCTGTGAAGCTTCCCCATCTTATCACAGAGTCCCACAAAGTAGCTGGCAGCTGCCATGCCATGAGTTACTGTATCCGGAGCAGTCTACCTGAAGGGGGGTGAAGAGCAGAGTGACATACAGAGTTCTGATGATATCAGCCGATTTGTGAGCAAAATTCAGTGGAGTAAATGCAGGAGGGTTATAATCACACTTGCATTCAATTTTTTGGAATGTGTAGTGAAAAGGGGGGGGGGGGGTCTAATCTGGCTTCTAACAGTACTAACAAAAAGCCTCAGGGCTGCAAGGCACTTACCTTGCTTCCAGCTCCGCTCGGGCCATGCAAAGAATGGAGCTGTGAGGTCACTTCCGGTTTTCGTAAAACCCGGAAGTAACCTCTATATTAAACAACAAAAACAGTGTAGCGCTTCAATAATAATAAATGTGATCAACATAAATTATGAAAATAACAATATAACAAAAATCGCATAAATATAAATGCCTAGAGATGAAAGTCCAACATTAGGCGCTCATTCCACTATGTAGCTGGCATAGGAGTGACCAAGCCGTCACAGAGAAGGAAAATGGTGTACTAGGCGAATGTATTCATGTGGGTCTACTTGATTGTAAACATCAGAGAAAAGTAGATAAATACTTCTTACCGGAACAGTTGGACTCACACAGTCATATGACGGTTGAGTCTAGAAGGCTTGAGGTCACAATCTGGGACCAAGGAGTGTAAGGAGAGAGGTCTGTTGAGCTGATGGAAGAGCTCCGGGCGGTTGTAGGCTCAATGATGGATCCTTTCAGATGGAACGTCAAAGTAATCAAGCTCAGACGCAGCCCGTTGTACCAATGCTCCAACCTCCCCCGGATGAGGAGGGGGGTGTTTGTGAAGTTTTAAACCAAAAAGATGGAGAAAAAGAAAAAAAGGCTCCACATGGTGCGGGTCAAACGATATAAAAAATGTTGGTTTATTGAAGTCAAAAGATAATTAATGACTTGGTGATCACATAAAAAACAAAATGAAATTAAAAGCAATGTGGGGCGAGCTGTTGGCACCCCACATTGCTTTTAATTTCATTTTGTTTTTTATGTGATCACCAAGTCATTAATTATCTTTTGACTTCAATAAACCAACATTTTTTATATCGTTTGACCCGCACCATGTGGAGCCTTTTTTTCTTTTTCTCCATCTTTTTGGTTTAAAACTTCACAAACACCCCCCTCCTCATCCGGGGGAGGTTGGAGCATTGGTACAACGGGCTGCGTCTGAGCTTGATTACTTTGACGTTCCATCTGAAAGGATCCATCATTGAGCCTACAACCGCCCGGAGCTCTTCCATCAGCTCAACAGACCTCTCTCCTTACACTCCTTGGTCCCAGATTGTGACCTCAAGCCTTCTAGACTCAACCGTCATATGACTGTGTGAGTCCAACTGTTCCGGTAAGAAGTATTTATCTACTTTTCTCTGATGTTTACAATCAAGTAGACCCACATGAATACATTCGCCTAGTACACCATTTTCCTTCTCTGTGACGGCTTGGTCACTCCTATGCCAGCTACATAGTGGAATGAGCGCCTAATGTTGGACTTTCATCTCTAGGCATTTATATTTATGCGATTTTTGTTATATTGTTATTTTCATAATTTATGTTGATCACATTTATTATTATTGAAGCGCTACACTGTTTTTATTATTTTATCTGTTGAACTTTGTTTGTTTTTGGTGTTGGCTGCTGTTGGGGCTGTTGTGGCCATTTCTTCACAAACTATAGCGCAGTGCTTTCCCTTTTTATATTAAACAACAATGCACTTTCATTTGCGCCACAAGGCGGGTTAAAATCCCACAAATGAAGCTCCACGTCTGCAATCTCATGATTGCATTGACGTGGTGTTTCCCATAGTGCACTGTGCCCGGCGCCCAGACACAGTGCACTTAAGGACCTTTTTTCAATTTTTTATTTTTTTTTGTAAAGGGCCAGTTTTGAAAAAAAAAAAAATTTTTTTTTCATTTTTTTTCTTTGGTGACTGGGGGGGCGCCCAGGCGCCCCCTATGGACGGGCCGCCACTGTTGATAGATACTAATGAGGAGGCATTGATGGGAACTGATAGGCTGCACTGATAGACACTGACGAGGAGGCACTGATATGCTGCGCTGATAGATATTTATGGGGAAGCATGATGGGCACTGATAGACACTGATCAGGCAGCACAGATAGGTGACACTAATGAAGAGGCTTTGATGGGCACTGTTGGGACTGCACTGATAATCAGTGCCGATGTCCCTTTAACACAAGCAGGTTATTGGCTTGTGTTAAAGGTATGTCTTTAACCGACTTGTGTTTACATTGTGATCAGCTGTCATTGGACACAGCTAATCATGTGGTAAAGGGCCACTGTGATTGGCCTATTAACCCAGATGTGTCCTAAGGTACCCTCCTGCTCTTCTATTTCACCTCTGAACCCCTCATTTTCCCCACTGTTGTACCCTCCTGCTCATCTGCTCCACTACTGTTCCCTCTTCTCGTCTATGATATGTGTGATATTAAGAGTGGTGAAAGGAAGCAGAGATGAGACATCTACCTGTCCTGGCACACTTATCCTGTTGATCCACCTCTCACATCCAGCCCACGTGCTTGTATGTGATGTATATGATGTATGTGATGTGTGTGATATCACATACAAGTATATGGAATGGTTGCGCAATGATGAGCTCAGGTCAGGGGTATTTTCTGAAAGCAGTCGGCCTGTGTGCAGGATCATAAGTTGGGCCCCCAGCTGAGAAAAAGTGCGGCGCTTTGCACCACAGGAAAAGTTGGGTGTGATTTTCATTGCGCTGAATACTGGCTGTGGCTTAAAAGGACACAGAGTTCTGGGGTTCAGTAGTAAGTCACACAAAGTTTCAGGAATAATTTCAACAAAGTTCCCCGAAGATCAACAGTAATTCTGCAAACTGTCACCTGATTGTGGTTTTCACAATCAGTGAAATCCCTTCTGAGATTGGTAGTGGCAACCAAGCGAGTCATCTTCCTCCAGATGGTGGGCGGGGCTAGCAGGACTGTGTTTGGGTTAGCAGTGGCCAATGACAGTCCTCCTCCTGGAGACAGGGACTGTACCCCCCCCCCCCCCTCCCACGGAAGAAATGCACCCAATCTTTTCCCCATCACAAAAGCCGATGTAGCCGTATGGTTACCACTGGTTACTAACAAACACCAAATCACCCTGCATCCACCAAAACAGCATCTCCCTGTTCTGCCTAGTCTTCAGGTCCAAGCCCCATTCCAGAAACATCTTTCTGAAGATAGGGGAGGCATCTCTGAATCAAAGTACAGGTGGTCAACACCCACCACTGCACTGAACACTCCCCCATCCCAGAATTAAAACAGACAGGCCCAGCATGCAGCATAAGCCTGCCTAAATTTACCTGAACATATCCTGAACTTAAGAAAAATCCTTCTCTAGCACGTACCTTCAGGTAGAGGGTGCTACATTGACGATCACAGCTACAGCAAAGTTAGAGAGCCAAACAATGTTTCCCATCAGGGGGCACAGTGCCTCCCCCTCAGTGCGGTGTGGGGAACTCTGAAATTGGAATGCATTAGAGCAGCCTTTCTCAACCTTTTCAACACAGAGAAACCCTTGAAATAGTTCTCCGGTCTCAGGGAACCCTTGCTAAAAATTAGAAGTCTACAACTCATGATACATTAGTGAAGTGATTCTCAACCAGGGTTCTGTGGAACTCTAGGGTTCCTCCAAAAGTTGCTAGGGGTTCCTTCAGGATTGGGCAATTTCTGCCTCTCAGATAAGTTCCCACTGACACCATTGATCTTTTTAGCTATCTGTATTCTTCCCAATGACCACAAGTGTAAGGACCATTCTTCCCACTGATCACACTAGTGTATGAGTTGTAGATTTCTAAAATTTAGCATGGGTTCCCAGAGACTGGAGAACTATTTCAAGGGTTCCTCTGTGTTGAAAAGGTTGAGAAAGGATACATTAGTGTGATGGTCAGTGGGAAGAATGGTCCTTACACTTGTGGTCATTGGGAAGAATTACCTCCTTACAGATAGCTAAAAAAATCAACAGTGTCAGTGGGAACTTCTCTGAGAGGCAGAAGTTGCCCAATGCTGAAGGAACCCCTAACAACCTCTGGACGAACCCTAGTTGAGAATCACTGCATTAGTGTCTCTCTGACACTTCCCTGCCCTGCTCTGCTGATGGGGAAGGAGTCGAGTGTCGGCAAAAGAGGCTTCACGTGCCGGAGGTTGCCTACCCCTGGCTTAGACTGAGGGAGGGAGAAGTGGCACAAGGAGCCAATCAGTTGTAAGGAGCATGCTGATAGGAAGAGAGCAAAATAAGTGATGAACTCATCAGTCTGCTGCTTCTCCTTCCACTGTCCAGTCACTGGGTGTAGGGGAAGCCTGCAAGTTGTACTGAACTGCAGAAGATTATAATCAGGTCTTCTTCATCTACCAAACAGGGCTGCACTGTGTGTACATTTTGGAGATTTCAAACATACAATATTATTTGGACTTTCACCTGTGCATGCAATTATATCAGCTGCTAGAAAAGATAAAATATGTATTTAATTTAGAAGCAAATCTGACTGACTTAATTCCATAACCACCATCTTTACCAATAAGATTATTTTTTATGGAAGGACATTTAATCAATTGTGATCAGTGGCAGCTGGTGCTCAATTTTCTTGAGGGGGGGGAGCAATGTCCATAAAGATAATGATGAGCAAGTTTGGGGGCGAGGAACTTGACTGGACTGTACCTCCACCCGATAGAACATGTTTGGGATGATTTTGAGCGGAGACTGCCAGGCAGGCCTTCTCATCCACATCAGAGCCTGACCTCACAAATGTGCTCCTGGAAGAATGGTCAAACATTCCCATAGACACACTCCTAAACCTTGTGGACAGCTTTCCCATAAGAGTTGAAGCTGTTCTAGCTGCAAAGGATGGGCTAACTCACTATTGAACCCTACAGACTAATGCCCCGTACACACGATCGGACATTGATCGAATAGTCCGACAACAAAATCCATGGATTTTTTTCTGATGGATGTTGGCTCAATCTTGTCTTGCATACACATGGTCACACAAAGTTGGACGGATATTGCCAACATCAAGAACGTGGTGGCATACGACGAGCTGAGAAAAATTAAGTTCTTCTGCTTGATTCCGAACATGCGTGGAACTTTGTGCATTGGAATTGCGTACACACGATCAGAATTTCCAACAACGGATTTTCTTGTTGGAAAGTTTGAGAACCAGATCTCAAATTTTGTGCGACGGAAATTCAGACGGAGCCTACACATGGTCGGAATTTCCGACAAAAAGCTCCCATCGAACATTTTCTGTCGGAAAATCCGACCGTGTGTACGCGGCATTAGACTGGGATGCCATCAAAATTCATGTGTAAAGGCATGCATCCCAATACTTTTGACAATATAATACATATATGAACTTCCTCAATTAACAATTATTTTACCTCAATTTTTTATTTTTTTTTATATATACCTATAATTGTGGTGCCATATTATGTCCAGCAATCTGATCCATTCTGATGGGCAAATCAAAGGAGAAAGAGGGGATGGAGACCCACAGAGAACAGTTCTCAAAGAGTGGGCCACTGTTTCACAATGTGTACATTTTAGGATTGGGTGGACAGAAGTACGAATCTTTTTGCAACTCCCATTTCTATATTTTCTGTATCTCTGTGTTCTATGTGTTAACCTGGAGTTTAGCCTATTTGCTGCTAGGGAGTTGACTCAATACATCAATTTACCCCTGAAGTTGGTTGTTCCGTTTTAAATGTCACTTTAATACATTGGGATATTTTCTTAACCGCTTGCCGACCGCCTCCTGTACTTATACGTCGGCAGAATGGCACGGCTGGGCAAAGTAAAGTATCTGTGCCTTAATTTGAATTTCCTGCCGTGCACGTGCGCCTCCTGCGAGCTCCGTGACCGTGCCCGCCGGGTGCCCACGATCGGAGCTGAAGAACGGGGAGATGCCGATGTAAACAGCATCTCCCCGTTCTGCCTAGTGACAGGACACTGATTGTCTGCTCCCTGTCATCGGGAGCAGCAAACTCTTCACTGCCAGTGACATTTTTACAGAAATCAATGCAATTTTATAGCAATGATCGCTGTATTAATGACACTGGTCCCAAAAATTTGTCAAAATTGTGCCATGTGTCCGCTATAATGTCACAGTCATGATAAAAATTGCAGATCGCCGCCATTACTAGTAAAAAAAAAATTATTAATAAAAATGCCATAAAATAATCCCCTATTTTGTAGACATTATAACTTTTGTGCAAACCAAACTATTTTTTTTTTTTACCAAAAATTTGTCGAAGAATACGCATCAGCCTAAACTGAGAAAAAAAAAGTTTTTGGATATTTTTTTGGGGGGAATATTTATTATAGCATAAAGTAAAAAAATAATGCATTTTTTGTTCTTTTTTTGTTTATAGCGCAAAAAAAAAAAAAACGCAGAGGTGATCAAATACCACCAAAAGAAAGCTCTATTTGAAGGAAAAAAAGGACGTCAATTTTGTTTGGGAGCCACGTCGCATGACTGCGCAATTGTCAGTGAAAGCGACGTAGTGCTGAATCGCAAAAAGTGCTCTGGTCTTTGGCTAGCAAAATGGTCCGGGGCTTAAGTGGTTAAACCCAGTCTGTCCTGACAGTATGACCACCTGCTGACTTGACACCATCCACAGGCAGCTTAACTCTTCAATAAGTCACAGAAATTGAATCCAAAGAAATTTCACTTTGGGTACCTGCAGAAATTGTTTTTCCAGGCTTTAGAAGTAGAAAGACAATGACTTTCCTGAGCCCTGTCTCTATGAATAACTAAAACTAACTGAGGGAACATGGCAGAAATGGGGAGGGTCTAGCTAGGACTAAACTAACACACTTAACCACTTGCTGACCAGCCGCCGCAGTTATACAGCGGCAGGTTGGCTCGGCTGCGCAAATCGGCGCAGCTGTACATCAGCTCGTAAATGGCAAACTGTGGGCCGATTGGCCAGCGAGGGAGCCAATCAGCGGACTCAATGTCCGCCAGCCACCGGCGATCGTTCCCCGCAGTGACAGAACGGGGATCTGCCATAGTAAACAAGGCAGATCTCTGTTCTGACAGGGGATCACACATAAATCATCATAGCTCCCAACTGTCCCTGATTTCGAGGGACTGTGACTGATTTGGAGTAATGTCCCTCTGTGCCTCATTCCTCCTTTGTCCCTCATTTTTGTCCGATCTTTAGAGTTGATAATAAAACGCACTTTTTATCTATCAAAAAGTGTTTTCCAGCGCTAAATCTTTCATCTGATTTTTGCTGATAGGTGTCCCTCATTCCCATCTCAAAAAGTTGAGAGGTATGTATTCTGTCTTTCTTCTTTGCAGGAAGACAAATCTGTGTGTTGTCCCAGGCAGCCCATCCAACTACACAGTTAAAAACACACAGAGGGAACACAGTTACCCATTTGATCGCTCCTGATGTTAACCCCTTCCTTGCCAGTGCTTTTAGCACATCAGTGCATATTTTTAGCACTGATCACTGTAATAATGTCACTGGTTCCCAAAAAAAAGTGTCAAAAATGGCAGTTAGGGGTCCAATCTGTCCGCCGCAATGTCGCAGTCCCTCTAAAAATTGCTTAGCACCGCCATTACTAGTAATAAAAAAAAAAAAAAAAAAAATGCCATAAATCTATCCCCTATTTTGTAGACGCTACAGCTTTTGTACAAACCAATCAATAAATGCTTTTTGTTTTTTACAAAAAATATGTAGCAGAAAACAAATTGGTCTAAACTGATGAAGAAATGCGATTTTTAAAAAAAAATTATTGGGTGTGTTTTATAGCAGAAATAATAAACCCAAAAATAGGTTGTTTTTTTTTCTAAATTGTCTTTTTTTGTTTTTAGTGCAAAAAAATAAAAACCTCAGAGGTGATCAAATACCACCAAAAGAAAGCTCTATTTGTGGGAAATAAATGACATCAATTTTGTTTGGGTATAACGTCGCACGACCGCGCTATTGTCAGTTAAAATAACAGTGCCGTATCGCAAAAAATGGCCTGGTCATTAGAGGGAAAATCCTTCCAGGGCTGAAGTGGTTAAAGTGATACTAAAGTCTCAGTTTTTTTAATTTAAAAATAACAAACATGTTATACTTACCTCCTCTGTGCAGTTGGTTTTGCACAGAGCGGCCCCGATCCTCCTTTTCCAGGCGCTCCTGGAGCCTGCTGAGTGACCCACACAGCAAGCAGCTTGCTATGGGGGCATCCAAGCCGCTGCTCTGTGTGTCCATTCAGACAAGGAGCCGTGACTCAGCCCCGCACCCCCTCTCAGTCTCTTCACTGGCTCAGTGACTTTGATTGACAGCAGCGGGCGTCAGTGACGCCCCACTACTGTCTCAGCCAATGAGGAGGGAGAGTCCCGACAGCCGAGACTCTCGTGCAACATCGCTGGATCGAGATGGGCTCAGGTAAGTCTTAGGGGGCTGATGCTCACAGAAGGTTTTTTATTTTAATGCATAGAATGCATTAAGAGAAAAAAAACTTCTGCCTTTAAAACCACTTTAACAGGAGGGGATTTAAAGAGGTTGTAATCCCTCATTCTATGCATGAAGGTGAAAACCTTTTTTAGTGTTGAAGTCCCCCCAAGCCCCTGTTTTACTTAACTGGATGCTGTGATCCTCTGTCTGGGAACGAGCCCGCCATCTGTAGCTGGTGTCTCGTGTCCCGTTTGGATAGATGTGGTGATGTGGTGTTGGGGGGGCGGGCCCAGTCCTGCATGCTTGGACACATGCAAGACTCGGGAGCGCGCCCGCACGGGCTCTACCCCCCCTGAAGCTGCTGTTAATTGGGCCTATTTCCCCCACTCACAGCATGCACAGCCAGGCACATGGGATTTTCGTCACTCTTGTGGTGGCTCGACAATCAGTCTAGGGGTTTCTTTTTAGGGATTTTATTGAACACAAACTTGGATAGGGATGGGAAGCACTGTAGAATTTGAGGACTTCCTAGGCTTCTGGCTGCTCTGTAAAAATATATAGACTGTATTGCAAAACCTTAGACTGCACCGTACTGCTGACTTGCACAACTCCTGGCTGCACTGGACACACTTATGCCCTATACACACAAGCGGATTTTCCGTCAGGAAAATCTTGGATGTTTTTTCTGATGGAATTCTGCTCAAGCTTGGCTTGCATACACACTGTCTCACATAAGTTCGCTGACCATCAAGAACACGGTGACATACAACACTACGATGTGCCGAGAAAATGAAGTTCAATGCTTCCGAGCATGCGTCGAATCGTTTCCGACCATGTGTAGGAATTTTGTGCTTCGGAATTTGTAGACAAATCGGAATTTCCGATCGGAACTTTTCACTACCGAAAAATTGAGAACATGCTCTCAATCTTTTGATGGCTGGAATTCGGCCAGCAAAAGTCCGATGGAGCGCACACACGGTCAAATTTTCCGCCCAAAAGCTCCCATTGGTCTTTTGCTGGCCGAATTTCCGATTGTGCGTACACAGCATTAGGCGGTATTGCACAGCTCCTCGCTGCACTGTATTTGCTTCTACAGTAAAGCAATGCACAGTCACTTCTCCTCTAAGTAGCAGGATTAAGTACTCAGTCCCAGAATAGTGGAGCTTCCTCACACCTGCTCTCCTGGCTCTATTCAGACTCTGATCCAGGCCCTCTTCAGTAGGCTCTCCAGCTAAGCCTAGCTGGGACCTGGATGTCTCCAAAAGGACTCCTTAAAGTGGATGTGGCACATTAATGGAAACCAAACATGTGATCAGAAATGTTTATTAAAACAAGTACATATAACATAGCACATCCAATTTGGAGAATGTTCAAATATCAATAAATTGCTATTTGGTGACCATGGCCAAGACAATTGCATATAAATCAGAGGGGAAAAAAACATTTGGCAGTGTGTGATAACATGAGCTGATATTACTCCATATGCAAATCATGACAAAAATAGAAATACATATGTAGCACTGACCCCCAAAGGAGCTGCTAGTTTTATTGGGCTTACCATTATCTTCTTGTTTACTTCTCCGTCTAGGGGTTCTCGTGGTAGATGGCCCAAAGAATGTGGAAACTGACACTGAATCTTCTTTTGGGTTATTTATTTGGAACATAAATAGAGTCTTTCAATAAGGGGAAGAGGGTTAGGAATTAGTTCAGGTACTTAGATTGCAAAAATAATGGAAGTCCTTATAGAAAATAAAGAGGATAAAGACCGTTTCACAAGTGAATTTTTACAAACCCCTGGATAGACCTCCTCTCACAACAGCCGGTAGGGTGTTCGACAAAGTCTCTGCCACAGACTTGAGCATTACTGAGGGACGTAGATAAATTTAAAGAGCTAACATACGGTACCAGGTTCTCTCAGCCGATCCGGCGATACCATGTATTTTGATCCAGGTTGCATCCTTCAACTAAGCCTCCAGGCTCCTTCAGAGAAGCCAGCCTTCTCCTGAGGAGTCCTCCCCTGGGGTTCTTCAGTTACTGGGCCTCTCCATTCAGATGAGACGGCACCAGACCACCCTTGGATCAGTAGGCCCCGAAATACAGTCAGGCCTGTCCCTGCAGTTGCGTCGCCTTGGGCCAGCCGGCCCTGAGACTTGGGATGCATGGTTCCGCACCCCAGGCCAGGAGGGCCATGGGGCTGGGTCAGGAGGCCCACCAAAACCGAACAGACAGAAAATAAAGATGGAACCGTGAACCACGTGGCATCAGCACCTTAAATACCACCTCCAAGAATGCACAGCAGGAAACCACTCCCACTAGGCTGGTTTCCCAAGAGAACTAGTGGCATTCAATACACCCAGCTAGACTGCGTTTCTACGCTTGCCGGCGGTGACAGCGACACCTGCAGTCAAGGAGAACCCAGTTCAACCCAGCTGGACTGGTACTGAAACCAGAAATTTAGAGAAATAATCCTGAAACCCAACTGTGGTTTCAGGCAAATTAACTTATCAAAAAAAAAACATAGCGCCTGCTCATCAGGAGCCAGCACTACACATATCATAAAATACATTGTAAATAAGACATGTGTATGCATTTAAAGTAGCTTGATGTATTTCGGGGATCGTACCACTTCATCAGGAGCAGATGCATACGGCCTGGCTGTAGACAGAAAATAGATGTATGTAGTAGCAGTATAAACTAATATACCCCAATGACAGGGGAGGAGAGAAGGTGGGAGGTGGAAAACTGTCCATCCCCCTACTTACATGTAGGCTCAGAGTATCACTACTCAGTACTGGGCAGGTGGGAGCCATCTTGGGTGTCTGTATCGGGAGCTGTGGTGGTGAGAGCCCCCAGAGCGGATGCAGCCTGCAACTCCCCAGAAGAATGAAGCTGTATATGTTGACGTGGTTGATAGTACTTGGTAGTGGCTCAATGCTGAGTCAATGTTTTGAATCAGTGAATCAATTCACTACAGAGTTTGAATGAATGGAATCATGAAAGTGAATCTGATTCAATTAAGATCCTTCAATTTTAGGATGATTAGGAAAGGAGCTGAAAACAGCCGCCTCAGCTCATGGTTTTTAAAATGAGCTATAACATGATTAGCTGTGTGAGCCATCAAGAGTCCAAGTCTCTGAATAAATCACAGAGAGCACACAAGATTCTGTTCTTAGCTTTCTGTGTGTGAGGCAGCAAGGCTCTCAGTCTGGATGACTCAAAGTCTCAGAGAGCACATAAGAATCAAGATTCTATTTTGTAATATGAGTTCTGTGTGTGTCAGTAGCATGACTGAGTGCGAATGACTCAGAAAGCTGGTTGTTAAGGAGCAGGGCCGGGAAGCCAGCCGCAGCGTCCTTAACAACCGATGAGTGATCATCTGTCAATGGGCTTCCCCGCTGACAGCTGAATAAAAAAATAAAAATAAATTACCAGTACAAAGATAGTAAAAAATATTTATTTTTTAAATGGTGTGGGATTCCCCCAAAATCCATACCAGACCCATATCCGAGCAAGCAGCCTGGGAGGTCAGGAAAGGGGGGCAAGTGAGTGACCCCCCCCTCCTGAACCATACCAGGCCACATGCCCTCAGCATGGGGGGGTGCTTTTGGCAACATGCACTGGTCCCTGACATCACAAGAGGGTAGGTGACGTTGCCAGGTGGTCCTACCCTTACCTATATGTAGCGGCCATAACCCTCGATGGGGCAGCCTTGACTTTTGGGCTTACCGGTTACCTCAGCTTGGCTTGTTCTTCCTGGTCTAGGGGTTCCCAGGGTTAGTACCCAACGACTTTGGACGCTGACACCATAAAAGTCCTTTAGAAAGGTTTTTATTTGCAGGGGTAACAGCCAACAAACACAGTCTCGTATGGGAACAGAGGGCAAGGGTGAAGAAACTCAGGCACCTTGAACTGCTAATCAATAGAAAGTCTCTAATGCAATCCAGAGAGAAGCCACTTGCAGCTGGGCGCTTCAAAGCTGAACAAATCTCTAGCTAGAGATTATGGCAGTCAGCACCTTTATCCGGAATTTTGCAAAGTCTCTGACCTTGAATAAATTTGCAACCGAAAGTGAACAGGAACCTTTCCTCAGTACCTGGAACGTTCTCTGTCTCCTTGGCAGTACTGGAAAAAGCGTGGATTCGTTAGTGTCCTTGACAACCCAGCACCCAGGCACTTTTTGGGATGCCAGCTTGTTGGCCCTCCTCCGAAGAGTCCTCCCCCAATAAAAGAAGGTGCAGAGTCCTCCCCCTTACATGAGCTGTGGTGCCCCTCCAAGTTGAGAGCACACCTGGACGCCTTGAATCCTCCCTCAGTTACTGCGCCTTGGACCAGCCAGTTCCAAGACTCAGGAACAGATGGATCCTTACCCCAAACCATGCGGGTCTAATGGGGCTAGTCAAACAGACCATGTTGCGGAGCGGCACACGCTCCCGTGACCGGGACCCTTCGCAAGGCTACCCCGGTCCAGATTCAGGAGCAGGCAACTCTGGCCTAACGAATGAACATGTGACTTCAGCCTCTTAAGTACCCTTCCCCAGACTCCTCAGACGCACCCACTGATTGGCTCCGGGGAACGCTGATACTCAAAGCGTCCAACCAGGCCTGGTTCTGGTCCTGTCATGTGCACCTAACTGTACACATGACCAGGCAGACAAACTGATGCCAAAGTTAAACCTGCACAATCAACCCTCAGAACCACTTTACATATACAAGAACTGTAAACTGGCAGAGGAGGCATTTGGTGGTCAGCCGTCAATGAGGGCGGAACATTTTTTTCCCCCTTTTCTTGGGTTCTGGTGGGTGGTGTGATTGATGGATTTACATCAGGGGACACTTTTTTTATATTTTAATAAAGGAATTGTCTAAAATTGTCTGTTTTTTAATTACTTTTTGACACATTTTTGGTGAATGGGTAGGGGTTGTTCAAGGGGGCTTCCAGATTCCAATAAGCCCCCTGCATACAGACCCCCACAACCATAGCACAGGAAGGGTTGTAGGGGAGAGACCCTTGTCCCCATCAACATAGGGACAAAGTGCTTTGGGGTGGGGGGCCAGAGCCCCCCGCCCCAAAGAAGCCCCCCCTATGTTGAGGGCATGTGGCCTGGTATAGTTTTGGAGGGGGCACTCGGTCACCCCCCCTTTCCTGACCTGCATGCTCAATTAAGGGTCTGGTATGGATTTAAAGGGGAACCCCACGCTTTTTCTTTGGAGTATGGTTCCCCTTAACCTCTTGCCGACCAGCTGCCAATATACTTGTATGTACATCGGTGTTTGCATAGGAGATAGTGTGCACTGGCGACCTGCGATCACGGTTTACAGAGGCTGAACGGGGAAACAAGGCGATTCCCCATTCTGCCAGATGACATGTCAGAGATCTTCTGTTCCCAGTGATCAGGAACAGCGATCTCTGTCATGTCTCTGGTAGCCCATCCCCCCCTACAGTTAGAACACACCCAGGGAACACACTTAAAGTTTTACTAAACCCAGTAATATGATCTTTTTTGTTTATAGCTCAAACAATAAAAACCGCAGAGGAGATCAAATACCACCAAAATAAAGCTCTATTTGTGGGGAAAAAAAGGATATAAATTTTCTTTGGGTACTGTGTCACACGACTGCGCAATTGTCAGTTAAAGCAACGCAGTGCCGTATCCCCAAAAATGACCTGGTCATTAAGAGGGCAAATCCTTCCGGGGCTGAAGTGGTTAAAATCCACAGCAGACCTGAAGAATCTGGTATGGACTAGGAGGGTGACCCCACGCAATTTTTTCTTTATTATTTTTTTTACAATAGCCGAGTGTCGCCAATTGCTACCACGGGTGAATTTAAATGTGATTTGACTCTATTTTTTTATTTCTTTATAAATGAAACATTTTGCTGCAGCATATTCTATGCATGCTGCAAATGTGCCGCTTTATAGGCAAACTAAGGCACTATATTTAAAGGAAATTTTCATTTTTGTTGTTGCATCATTAAAATCACTGCTCCTCAAAAAACTATCATTTTAAAAAAATGTTTTTACATTGATACATGTCCCCTATGACAATACCCAGGCCTTCATAAACTTTTTTTATGGCCAATTACTTGCATATAAGCGTTAAAAAAAGGGCACTTTTGATTTCTCCTGTTCAGCTCCCATAGACTTCAATGGAGTTCGCTGTTCGGGGCAGAACTTTCCCCGTTTGAAAGTTCTCACAGCCTAGAGAGCACATAATGATACTGTTTTGTATCATGAGCTTGTGATTCAGCCAGACTCTGAGTCTATGTCAATGGCTCAAAGCCTAGAGAGCACATAATGATTCCGTATTGTATGATAAGCTGATGCAGCCAGAATCTGAGTCTTTGAGTACTGAGTGTATCACAGAACTGGAGTTTATGATCCTAGCTTAAAGTGGAGGTCCACCCATTTTATGTACTTTCTCTCTATGGAATCCCCCTTGCGCATCCTTTTACCAATGCAAATCCATTTATTTTTTTCATAATGTAAATACCTTTTAGATAATTTTTCTCCTTCACTTCCTGCAGTCCCCGCCTAGGCAATCACATCACTAGACGATTTGCAAGGGTTCCTGGGATAGCGGAGTCATGTATCTCAATAGTCCTTGTGAATCGCCTACTGCCGAAATCTCACGTTGGAAAGCTGTCAGGAAGGAGAGCTGCGCAGCGGCATTACTGCGCATGCGCGAGATCGGGAGGTGCATGCTGGGTAGCCAGCTGCACGGAAATCCTGGAAATGAAGACAGGAGGGCTTCAGATGCCCACAGCTTAAATGGAACCTGCCTGAGTCCAAGATCTGTAATTAAAAAACTTTTTTTTAAAGAAGGTAAATGTACAACACATATGACATGTTGTTAATGTACATTTTGGACAAACACGGACCAGTCTTAAAAAAAGTGTTTGGGAGACTTAAGCTTACCTTGGAGGAAATGCGT
This sequence comes from Lithobates pipiens, assembly GCF_037356315.1. Lineage (NCBI taxonomy): Eukaryota > Metazoa > Chordata > Amphibia > Anura > Ranidae > Lithobates > Lithobates pipiens. Next base: position 543,336,670 of record NW_027507764.1, read on the forward strand.
CATGATTTGATTCAGTGATTCAAATAATTTCACTGAACTGATCCTAATTATTTGTATCACTAAAAAGAATCACTCTGCCCAAGTCTACTCTGCACTCTGGCTGCCAGGCTTCAGAGTATTTATGGGCTTCCCCTCCACCTTCTGAACACCCAACTGCTCCCCCCCCCCCCCCCCCGATGGATTGGCCGGAGGTCAATAATTATTCAGGCTGCCTGTTCTGTTCGCTCTCTTACTATACTTCCAGAAATGTCTATGTAGTCGGAGACTTACATTAACACAGATAAGCTGACAGAGAAAAGCTCAGAGTGTCTGCAGCTATGAGGAGTTTTTCTCTTCACTGATTGGATGTACACAGGCTTTCCAGCCTAAAAAGAGGGAGAGAGCTGCCTGCCATGTCTGCATGTTCTTTTTCACCCTCCTCCTCCTTGTTTCACTGACTCACTGAGTTTAATGTAATGTGAGCTGACTCACACAAAGGCTATTCTGTTCCTCACTGTGTTCCTATTGGCAGGAGGAAGAAAGACAATTAAAGGAGCAGTTACAGGAACCAATCGATGGGGCTTTGACAAGCAGCTGATGCAAAGGATTCTGGAATGTGTAGTCCTTATCTAAAAACAGCCCCATAGCTTTAGGGAGGCAGGAAAAAAAAAAAAAGACTCCATCTAGCTTATCTGATGAGATTCTCAGTCACCATGAGTCAGTGAAAGAGATCAGACCTGAAGGAGAGATGCTCTCTCACATTATCTCCCTGTGCAATTCAGGCACCACTGCCAGTCAGGACACCCAGCCTGAGAGAGGGGGATCCAAGGTGCATCTGCACAGACGGTGAAACTTTCCACTGTAAGGTGACTAGTCAGGTCACTAGGAAAGCCTGCTGTTCCAGGACGTTCATTTGGGCCTTGACCACAGGATTTGGTGAAAGGAAATTTTGCCCAAATGCAGGGAACAGGGACACTGCACCATAGGAGGCGTATGAACACTGAATACAGACATCGTTGCTGGTAGTCATCTTGCTGAAACTTGTAGTGCCATGGGGATAAGGTTATCCATTTCTGGGACACTGTATACAGACATAATTGTTCTCTCTCCTTGCTGAGGAAGATCCTGCCTGTTTCACTTGATAATCTGGGCCAGTTGTGTTGTTTGGCCCTACGATCCAGAAGTTTAAAGTGGAAGTAAACCCTTCTATCGTTTTCAGTCAAGGAAGCTGCCGTCTTGGCCACTAATGATTCTTCAACTGCCATAATGCTGCACATGTGATCAGTTATGAAACCAGCCATTGGATGGTTTGAAAGTTTGGTTGAGAGCACAACCAATGTGAAAGTTAGCATTTCCGGCATGCTGGGAATGTAAGTGTTTTTTGAAACTGGGTTTACTCCCGCTTTAAGTGCCAATAAAGGTGGCTAGCTGAAGACACCAAATCTTATCTTTTCTTCAAAAGGACTGAAGCTACTAGTGTCATATGGATCCGCACACATATTCATGGGTTTTGCATATGCATTGGGTGTGTGGGACAGTTTATCTAAGACGTTAAGCCATTACCTGTTGACTTGTTTAGTGTTTAAAGTTGGGCCTGTGGTGTCAGGGGAGAGAAGAGAGAGGCCTGGCATAAATTCCTCTGCTCTCCTCCTGCCTGGACTCATAGAGCTAACTTGGGTAAAGGTAACCAATCCAATTGAAAGTCTCATATTGTGCCTCTGCTCTTGGGGACATTCTTATGCCATGTACACACGGCCAGACTTTGACAACAAAGGTCCAATGGAACTAATTTGTCAGACAATTCGACCGTGTGTGGGATTCATCAGACCTTTGCTTTTGAAAAATCAGATGGACTTTAGATTTAGAACATGTTTCAAATCTTTCCGACGAACTCGAGTCCGTTCGAAAAATCAGTTTGTATGCTAGTCCAACGGATGAAAACCGACGCTAGGGCAGCTATTGGCTATGAACTTCCTTATTCTAGCCCGGCCGTACATTGTCATGGTTGAAACCGACAGACCTTGGTGTGAATGTATGTGGCCAATTCTGTTCCTTTGGAAAGTCTGTCGGAACTCCGCCGAAAGTCAGTTGGGAAGACCGTCGGACCTAGTCTGCCGGAAAGTCTGGTCGTGCGTACGCGGCATTAGGTTTGGAATCCAGAGAGCAGCTTGAATATAGGATTGAGAGTTATATTGCTCTTAAATCTTAGTTATTGCTCTCTAGTTGATTCTTTGAATATATACTGTTACTGTCTGTTATTCTTCCACAGAAATATTGCAGTAAAGACAATTTGTGTTTTATCATAATGTGTGTGTTTCTCATTGGTCATTGCACTTACATTATTGGCAGGTGTGCGAGAGGGGACTGAGGCTGTTATTAACCGCTTGCCGACCAGCGCCTGCCAATTTACATCGTCAGAATAGCACTGGTGGGCAAAAGGGGTACAGGTACATCCCCTTTAAGAAGCGGTGCTGCGGGCATGTGCCATGGTCTCGATGTTCGCCGGGTGCTGACGATTGTATCACAGAGAGGTAAAACGCGGAGATGGTTTTGTAAACAAAGCATTTCCCTGTTCTGTCTTGTGACATGACAGAGATCACTGCTCCCGGTCATCGAGAGCAGTGATTGCTGTCCCCCACCCCAGTTAGAATGACTCCCTGGGACACACTTAACCCCTTCACTGCCAGTGTAATTTACACATTAATCAATCTATTTTTATAGCACTGATCACTGTATAAAAGACAATGGTCCCAAAATAGTGTCAAAAGTGTCCAATCTGTCCTCCATAATGTCGCAGTCCCAATAAAAATCGCAGATCGCCCCCCATTACTAATAAAAAAAGAAAAATGCCATAAAACTATCCCCTATTTTGTAGGCGCTATAAATTTTGCTCAAACCAATGAATATACACTTATTGCAATTTTTTTTTTTTTCTACCAAAAATATGTAGAAAAATACATATCGGCCTAAACTGAGGAAAAAAAAAAAATTTTTATACATTTTTGGGGGATATTTATTATAGCAAAAAGTAAAAAATATATATATTTTTTAATTGTCGCTTTTTTTTGTTTATAGCGTTCATATACCACCAAAAGACAGCTCTATTTGTGGGGGAAAAAAAGGATGTCAATTTTGTTTGGGTGCAACGTCGCACACCTGCGCAATTGTCAGTTAAAGCGACGCAGTGCTGAATAGCAAAAAGTGCTCTGGTCAGGAAGGGGGTAAATCCTTCCGGGTCTGAAGTGGTTAAGGTTGAGAGGCAGAGTAAAGGACTGAACAAACCTAAGCAGCTCATTTGGGTGGATAATTTTCATGAACTTTAAAAACGCAAATTGTTAAATTGTATAATGTGTACTGGATAAATTCAATTGTTATGTCATTGTTACTGTAAAAACAAGTAAAAGCATGATAATGAAAATAGGATTTTCCTTAATGGGTTGACCAGCCATACTCATTCCATTTGCTGACCTGTTCCAGAACAAAAGCATAAAGTTCCAAGCTGGTGTAGGAAACACCCTTATCTTTCCAGCAGGTTCTCTACACAAGGCCCATTGACTGACATTTGGCTGCACAGGTGTCTTGGTAGGTGGTATTGCTTCTGTAAGAAATATGGGTAGGGGCAGATCAGGGCGAGGAGCTGAAGAAGCGTGCCAAACATTTGGAGTCAGGCAGCGGTTATCCATTAACGCTGTAAAAGGAATTTAGCAGAGTAGGAAACTGCTAATCAATCAACGTTGTTGCCTCTAGTTAACAAGTTTCTTACATTCGCACACATGTTGGAATATGGAATTGATTTGCTCTTATTGTGTACTGCCAATACAAGACAGCTTGACAAAGAGCCATCTTAAGGGGAAACAACCTTTCTTTTACTCATAATAAAAAAAGTTATTTCTGTGCTGATGCACTTCATGTTGAAATGGTTTAAAGCTAAACAGCTAAATTCATATTTACACTATATTGCCAAAACGCATTGGAATGCCTGCCTTTACACACACATGAACTTTAATGACATCCCAGTTTTAGTCTGTAGGGTTCAATATTGAGTTGGCCCACCCTTTGCAGCTATAACAGCTTCAACTCTTCTAGGAATGCATTTATAAAGGTAAAAATGAAATGTTCCCTGCAAGCTGCCTTTATTTTGCTCAGCAACAGCTGAGGAGCCAGTGTGTATGATGAGGCCACAATGTAGTGCACTGGGAACAAGATTAGTTTTTTTTTGGATACATTCTGGTGTCACCGACTTTGGATAGAAGTAACGTGTGTGTAAAAATTGGTCTTTGGGTGTCGGTGGCGCCTTCCCACCGTAACCCTATAGAGGTACTCTTGATGAAAGCGAGAATTAGCCTTGCTGTAAAAAACTGCAATAATATGCACCTGTCAAATAGGTACTGAAAAATTGGTCTTGGGTGTTAATTATGCCCATGAAACCTATAACAAAAACATTCTTAAGGTAAAATGATTGAACACCCTCAAAGCTAGGCAGCCTCAAAGTCCTGCAGAGATTCCACATCCCAAAAAGATTTAATCAGTGACATCGGCATCAGGGGCTTCATAGCTGGTAATCCAGGACTGATTCATTTTTATAAAAGTCAAATAGTCCACGGAGTCTGTGGACCGATGCGTTCTATGATCAGTAACGAAACAACCTGTCCATTCTGAAAGCACACTGGATGCAGGACAGCCCAACAACTCAATAGCATACTGGGCAAGTTCTGGCCAGTGGTCTATTCTCATGACCCATTAAGCCAGTGGATCATCAGCTGGCCCCGAGTTAATCGTCCACCATGTGATGCAGACGCTGCCGATGGGATGTGGAAGCTGACAGCCCTGGGCAGCAAGGACTAAAAAAAATGCTGAAATGCCTCACTTAGGCAGATGCCTTCTCCAAAGCTCCTCCCTTGTCCAACAGAAGACTCAAAACTATGTTTTCCACAACACTGTAACCTACTGGATTCAGGATAAGCATTCAATAAAATCCTCTTTAATGTGTCCTCAAGAGATTTGATCTTCTGCACTCTCTGTGGGAACGGGATGAGTTCTGAGACCTTCCCCTTATAATGGTGGTCAAGTAGGGTTACCAACCAGTAATCATCCTCCTTTATGCCACGTATTCTTGGGTCCTTTTGCAGGCTTTGTAGTATGAGGTTGCCCATGAACCTCAAATTTGCAGAGGCTTGAGAAGCAGACTCCTCGGGATCACTCAGGAAAACAGCATCTGGAACTTCCTCCTCCTAGCCACGTACTACTCCCAAGGGTCCTGGGGTTGGAAAGCCATTGCTTACAGATTGACGCATGTCTTCCTCTTCTTCTAAGCTTATGAAAGTTCCAAAATCCTCCTCCTCATCCCCTCTCTCCTCCTGTGTGTTCTGTGACATAGGAATGGTGGTGTCTGGATAAAGTGGGCCTTGAGAGGAAAGGAAGTCCTCCCCCTCCTCCTGCTGCTCTGCCTCCAGTGTCCTGTCCATAATGCCACGCAGAGTCTGCTCCAGCAGGAACACAACAGGGATTGTGTCACTGATGAATGCACTGTCACGGCTCACCATCCTTGTTGCCACCTCAAATGGTGACAATACAGTGCATGCATCCTTAATGATCAGCTATTGGCGTGGGGAAAAAAGCAGAGGCTGCCTGAGCCTGTTGTGCTGTATTCACACAGGTACTCATTGACTGCCCTCTGCAGCATTTATAGCCACTGCAGCATTGATAAAGTCAAGTTCCACCTGGTGGGCATGTCACAAATCAGGCAGTTTACGGGCAGGTGGATTTCCCGCTGAATCTCACCCAACCGAGCACTGGCTGTTGGCTACAGACTTTTTTGGCCAGCTTTAGCACATCTTGCAACCGTGGGTATGTATTTAGGAAATGCTGCACTACCAAATTGAGGGCATGTGCCAGGCATGGCACGTGTGTCATCTTTCCCTGTCTAAGGGCAAAAAGGAGGTTTGAGCCATTATCGCACACCCCTATTTCTGGCTCCAGCTGGACTGGTGAGAACCACCTCTGGGCCTGTCCCTCTAGAGCTGCAAGAATCTCTGCTCCGGTGTGGTTCCTGTCCCCTAAACACACCAGCTAAAGCACTACATGGCACCTTTTAGCCTGACTCTGGGAATAGCCCTTTGAACGCTTAGGGTGTACCTGATGTTCATAGGACAATTCTGCAGAGGAGGGCATGGAGGTGGTGGAAGAGGAGTAGGGGGTAGAGCTCACAGGCCTGTCAACATCACCACCAGCTGTATGGAGACGTGTGGCACATCAAGCTGCTGCACTGAGCCCTGTCCTGCATCTTTTTGAGTTGCTACCCAATGTGTTGTGAACTAAATATATTGTCCCTGCTTGCTTGACCACGTGTCAGCAGTAAGGTGGATTTTACGGCCCACTGCCTTGCTCAATGATGCCAGAACATTCCCTTCCACGTGATGGTAGAGAGATGGAACGACCTTACGTGAAAAGTAGTAGCGACTGGCAACCTGCCATTGTGGTGCAGTACATTGTGCGAATTCACGGAAGGGGGCAGAATCAACCATGCTGAAGGGCAGTTGGAGAGCCAACAGCTTTGACAAGCTTGCATTTAGATGCTGGGCATGTGGGTGGCAGGGACTGTATTTTTTTTTCCACTGCAGAAGATGGGGCAGAGACATTTCCCAGCTACAGTCTACAGCTGGTGGTTTGCTGCTGGCAGATGTGCTGCTAGGACCTTGGACACCCTGTGCTATACCATCATCCCTATCAGTGGAGGCTGCTGAGAGATAATGACTTGGTATAGTAGGGGCAGACTGAAGTGGGTAAGGAGGAGGAAGAAGGACAGATTTGTGCCCCTTATGTGTGGCTTTTCGGTGCTCTTGCCAAGGGGGGCTGAGTGGTTGGAAGTTAAATGCCTTGTTAAGCATGTGGTACCCAAATGGCTGGTGCTTTTTCCACGTTTCATGTGCCTGAGACACAGTCTGCAGATAGCAACAGTGCGATCTGCTGCAGATGTGCTGAAAAAGGCACAGACATCTGAGCTTTGGGGAGTGGGCCGGGCGATAACAGCTGCAGAATGTGATGGAATAGGGTGGCTGCTCTCTACTCTTCATTGATGTCGGCCTCCTTGGGGTTGTGACCCCTCACCTTCAGTTTCCTCCTCTGCTCTATCTGGCACTCAAGTCGCATCAGTGACCTCATCATCATCATCTCCATCATCATTACCACTGGAGACAACTTGGAAATACGCTGCGGCTGGGGGAACGTGAATGTCAATTTGTCAACCAGTGTTCTCCCCTCTCTCTAGGCTCATGTTCCTGTCATCCTTAACCTCAGAACCAACATCTGAATCCAGTAATGGCTGGGCATTATCAAGGAGCAATTGGCTGACGCTGTGGTCAAATAACTCAGCTGACTCCTTCATGGCTGACGGGGCTATGGCAGGAATATATGTGGACAAGGAGGCAGGTTTATCCACTCTGGCAACTGCAGGGGACTACACACTTGTCTCTGCTTGCGTTACAGAGGATGAGGAGGGTTTAGTAAGCCAGTCCACCACCTCCTCTGCATACTGTGGCTGGATAGCACAAGCAAACTCACTAAACAGAAGAAATAATACCCTGCCTGAGGACTGACCACCACATCCACCTTTGCCTGTGGACACATTTATTGCTGGTCCTCTTACAGTGTCAAGGGAAAGTTGGCCTCTCCTTGTTGTCCTCCCAGACGTTATTGGGAGGGAAGGGGTGGTGCTAATAAGAAAATGTAAAGAAGTGGAAATCTGTAGGTAGATGAACTTTAATGCATGTAAAATGGTGTTTAGTGCACTTTAATTTGAGTACTCAAGCTACACAGATACACTCCATGGATACACTATAATATACTGCAATATAATGCGCTAAACGTACAGTGACGTCCAGAACTATATGTCGTTAAACTGGCAGTAATGTACGCAAAGCGATATGTTGTTAAACTGGCAGTAACGCACACAGAATTAAATGCCGTTAAACTGGCAGTAACGCACACAGCAGTAAATGGCATTAAACTGGCAGTAACTCACACAGAACTATATGCCATTCAGCTGGCAGTAACGCACACAGAACTATATGCCATTCAGCTGGCAGTAACGCACACAGAACTATATAGCATTAAACTGGCAGTAGCGCGCACAAAACTATATGGCGTTAAACTGTCAGTAATGCAATAAAAATAAACCATCACTACACTGACACTATCTGAACTGTCCCTACTCTAGCTTTACACTAATATCAAGATTACTGACATGGTCTCACTACACTACACCAAAACTATGTGAGCTTTCCCTACTCTAGCTGCACACTATGCAAAGCTGAATGATGGTCCTCCTCACTACACTCACACTATCCCTGGACTGACACTAAACTAATATTCTACACTGACAATTAAAGCTAAATAGCACAGATAGCACTGAACAGAGCCCTGTTCTATCTCTCTCCACGCCAAAATGACACTGAAAATGCTATTGAAAGAATACTTTTATACTGTGGGGCGGGAATGAGCCCATGATTGGATAAAGTCATGATGACAGTGTCCAATCACGACTCTCAGTGTGCTCTGTGCCCTGACTGGATGAAGCTTTCACTGCTTCAGCCAATAGAGGCTTGCAATGCACTGTTCAGCGGCGCAATGCATTATAATTGGTTCAGGACGGCCGAACAAATTGGTCGAACGATCCGCTTGTTCGGCTGTTCGCCGAATGAAAGTTCGGCCTGAGTTTAAGTTTGGGCCGAACCGCTCGCCCATCCCTATTCACTAGCAGGAGAGAATATCACAAGACAGACTGGCCAAAATTACAAACACTTTGGCAGGGAAAGCAGTAAACATATACTGTATGTTGCAACGTATAACAAGCTAGAGGGAACAGAGGGATAACTAGGCTGCTTTTGTGTCTTTATTGCTCAACTGCTGCATATACAGATTTGGTCTTCTGTCCAGCCAGACTGAACCATGCTGTGTGGCAGAACTGTACAAATCTCAGGGATGGATAGAAATATGAGTACAGGGCATGGTGAAGCTTTTCTTCTGCTTGCTGTGCTGTTTTTTTTTTTATAAACATATTTCAGATTTGCCTTCTAGTGGCTATCTGTATATTAGCAAGGGCAGACAGAATCCTTGTGGAGTGACTGTCTGAGATTACTTACAAGTGTGGTCCACTGCAAGGGTGCATTGTGTCGATCCAATCCTAAGGGTTCTAAACTGACACAATGTCTTTTATTGAGAAAAAATGAGTAGTAAAGCACCAATTCTATGCTGCATGTCTTAGCGAAAACACAACTTAAACATATATATATATATATATATATATATATATATATATATATATATATAATGAACAAATACCATTAAATTCATCATAAGCTCGATAAAGAAACAAGAATATTGGACCAGTAAAGAGATTGCTGGCATTTAAACACAACCGTTTCACAGTATGCTAAATGATCCATCACTGGAAGACCCAAATACAATATGCATTTCATATTAGCGTACAGGTGCACTTTATAGACAGTAAGATGAGTCGGGTACAATTACCTTTAACGAACTGCAGTTCCTCCTGCCACAGTCTGTCTGGCATACACAGCTGTGATTGTCTGACTTTTTGGATCACTAAACCACCAAAATAATCTCAAGCAGACAGTTGTCTTGATTAAAGATGTCAGATGATGCGGTCTGTTACTTGTTAAGACTTAAATACGTTTTTACTCTAGAGCTTCTTAAAAAAAAACGAAAAAATTTCCCATTTCACAAAAAAAAAAAAAAAAAAATGTTGCCAGCAATGGAAGCATTGACAGGTACATGTTTCTATTCGGGTACACTGAAATTTACTTAAGAACTTAGTAAATGGTTACAATCAATTCTTGTTTCCAAAAAGCTTTCTGGCTGGAGGAACGATGGATTGTTGAGCAGCTATCTGAGCTGTCCAGCACCACCTGGTGGAGGGACCATGTAATTGCTCTGCTGTCACACACAAGTGAATGCATGGAAGATTACTGAAATTGGTGTTTTGATTTTCTTTTCTGTATTATGAGTGGCAGATGGGATTTCAATTATTGGCAGCGAACAGGCATTTTGTGCTCTAGTTTTAATATATATTTGGTCTTGTTGTACCTGGTTTTTAAAACCAGCTGTACCATATTACTTTTTTTGCATGCATTAAGTCTGAATTATCCAATAACGCAGGCTTTACACGCAGAAATCAAAACTCAACAAAGTATGCCCAACGTGCAAGAATCAGCAATAGAAAGGTAAAATAAATAAGTTTGCACTTTCCACTTCCCATAATCTCATTTCAACTATTGACAACTGTTCAGAGAATGTGCAGGGCAGTTTGTGAGATTCTGGCTTGCTTGCTATGGAATGCTGTGTTTTTTTTGTTATGTGACTTACATAGTCAGTAAGGCTGAAAAAAGACAAGTCCATCCAGTTCAACTACAAAAAAAAAAAAAAAAAAAAAAAATATATATAATATATATATATATATATATATATATATATAAAATAAATATCATACCAGCCCATATACCCAATTCTATACCCACAGTTGATCCAGAGGAAGGCAAAAAACCCCAGTAGAGCATGATCCAATTTGCTAAAGCATGGGAAAAAATTCCTTCCTGATCCCCGAGAGGCAATCAGATTTTCCCCAGATCAACTTTACCTATAAATGTTAGTACCCAGTTATATTATGTACACTTAGGAAATAATCCAGGCCTTTCTTAAAGCAATCTACTGAGCTGGCCATAACCACCTCTGCAGGGAGTCTATCCCACATTTTCACAGCTCTTACTTTGAAGAAACTTTTCCATATTTGGAGATGAAATCTCTTTTCCTCTAGACGTAAAGAGTGCCCCCTTGTCCTCTTTGTTGACTGTAAAGTGAATAACTCGACACCAAGTTCCCTATATGGACCCCTTATATATTTGTACATGTTGATCATATCCCCCCTTAATCTCCTCTTATCAAGAGTGAATAAATTCAGTTCCCCTAATCTCTCCTCATAGCTGAGCTCCTCCGTGCCTCTTATCAGTTTGGTTGCCCTTCTCTGCACTTTCTCCAGTTCACCGATATCCTTTTTGAGAACTGGTGCCCAAAACTGAACTGCATATTCCAGATGAGGCCTTACTAATGATTTGAACAGGGGCAAAATGATCTCTCTCTCTCTGGAGTACATACCTCTCTTAATACAGGAAAGGACTTTGCTCGCTTTGGAAACCGCAGCTTGGCATTGCATGCTATTATTGAGCTTATGATCTACCAAAACCCCCAGATCCTTCTCCACTATGGATTCCCCCAAAATCCTTGTTATCTTCATTCCACGAATCCACCCCAGACCCTGATAAATGTTCCTTCTGCCCCTGCTAACCACAAGTAAATGTCTGGCTCAGGCCCTCTTTGCACCCAACTCTCAGCAGGTGTCTGCATTGGACTGCGTCAGAGTTCCAAGTCAACTCTATAGTTTAGGATTCCTGCACCTGAGGCTCTAGGTACAGATAGCAGACCTTTAAAGAAGTATGGCCAAAATAGCAATCCTGTGACCTGGTTTCAGCCTGCTCATATTATTCAGCCGGTCCAGGCTTGGGAAACATCCCAACTTGCAATCCATCCAGATGTCTGGACCGGCCACCAAGAGCCTGAGCCAGCTCTTCCCGCCTGCTCCACAGTGAGCGCTGGAGGGGAAGAGCAGAGAGCTGCTGATTGACAGTTTCCACTTTCTTCAGAGGGGGAGATCTGAGTGATCAGCAGTGTTTGAACGATTGGTTGTCGGGAAGAGCTGGTGGGGGACAGCTGTACCTGGAATCTCTGCTGCAGTCATACAGGTGGGTATGTTTTTGGGGGTTTTTGTCTATTTCCTCACTTCTCTTTTAAGGAAATCTAAACTCAATCGCTAAATTGTATAAACGTTTTCAAAAGTAAATGAAGTCTTTCTGACAATTTTCAATAAAATATTACCTGGTGATCCTTCCACGTAGGTCCTTGTTTAGGCATTCACTGTTATGGGATGACTACACTTTGTCCCTGTTCCAGTTGATCTCCTGCATTGTCAACTGGGCTTTTAGTAGAGACTAAGGCTGGCCATACATGGATTCTTTTATCCATCCAATTGAGGTGGATAATCCCAGAGACACTGGAGGTTAAAGGAAAATCCACTTTGCACTGCAAGTGCACTTGGAAGTAAAGTCACTGTAGATCCGAGGGGGACATGCCAGGAAATTAAAAAAACAGCATTTTCGCTTGCACATGATTGGATGATAAAATCAGCAGAGCTTCCCCTCATTTCAGATTTACCCCTTAGATTTAGAGCGACTGCACTTCCAAGTGAACTTGCAGTGCAAAGTGGATTTGCCTTTCGTAAATAACCCCCACTGCATTCTGAAATTGGCACTCACTACCCAGAAGTGCAGGATCACATATATATATACACGTCCTGTTGCAGTAAAACTGCTATAGGGTGGTCGACAAGTGGTTAATGTCATCCAATTACAGTTTGACCTACTTTAAAGTGGACATTATGTCAGAAAATGAAGCCACAATAGATCTCTTCAGGCTGACCCCTTTTTCAGGTATGGCTACAGTGGATTATTTGATCTCCTGCAGATTTGAAGGGTCTATAACTTTTATCATCAGAGTATTTTAAATGAGACAGAATATCAACCAAAAATCGTGAAAGAACACATGATAAAAATTTCATAAATTAAGTTACAGTTCAGTAAGAATGACAGATAGTAACCCACGTTTAAAAGATCAGTTTTGCCGCCTTCACATGCCGCATTTAGTCGCGTTTGTGCTTAGAAGCGCTTGAAATTTAAAATAAAAATTTTTTAAATCGCCACAAATGAAAAATGCCTGTAAACGAAACACAGCTAAACGAGAATTACCACGTTTGCCACTTAAAACGCCTCTAAATTCAGCGTCTGAATGAATTTTTGCTTTCCAAAAAAGGCCTCTAAACTCAACTGCCTAGAAATGACTATAAACGACCCTGTGATTATGTACTCATAAGATAACAGAGGAGAGTTCAGGTGCAGTTGAAAAATTGCCCAACTGCTCCTAAACGTCCGTTTAGCAGCAGCAGCAGTGTACATGAGGCCTAAGGGAGTAATTGATCCCCAAGTAAAACAGAGCTTAGTATTTGGTGGAGAAACCATTGTCGGCAAGCACAGAGGTAAGACGTGTCTTGTAGTTGGTTACCAGGTTTGCACACCTCAGGAGGAATTTTGGTTCACTCTTCTTTACAGATCTTCTCTAAATCCTTAAGGTTTCTTCGGTGTCTCTTGGAAACTCAAGTTCCAGCTCACCATACATTTTCTATAGGATTAAGGTCGAGAATGGCTAGGCCACTCCATGACCTTAATGGGATTCTTCTTGGGCCACTCCTTTGTTGCCTTGGCAGTATGCTTTGGGTCATTGTCACACTGGAAAACCCATCTTCAGTGTTCTGATGGAAGGAGGTTATTATCTAAGATTTCACAATACATGGCCCCTCAATGCAGCAAAGTTGGTCTGTACCTTTAGTGGAGAATCCGCCCCAAAGCATTATGTTTCCACCTCTGTGCTTGACTGTTGGGATGGTGTTCTTGTCATCTCCCAGAGGAAGTCACGAAGTGTGACAAAACCAGTAAGAGGAGTCTAGCTGACTGATGCACAAGGAACTAGGACGTGCCATGGAGACATTTGTTTCATTTATTTATTTGATATGTTTATGGACTTTTTCTTGCTTATCCTTATTGAGCACTGTGTATATACACACTGAGCACTTGCGCTTTATTCATCTAGTTATTACTGAGCACTTGCACTGTAATTGGGAATATTTTATATATCATCATTATCTGTTTATTACTTATTTAATAAACAGATTGCCAAACATTTCGGAGAACCCCTTACTTCTCAGCATTACCTCCTCAGTAGCCAGGCTACCACATTCTCTACAGAACTTTGTGCCAAGACTCCCCCAAAGCACTCCTACACAACGGGCATTTCCTCTTGGAGTTGTGTATGGACCTAGACCTTTTCATTGGTCTTACCCTGAAATGACAAAAACCCACAGCCATCAGAATCTGCCAGCGCACAAACAAAAAAGACCACACCGACACTAGGAGTGCACCCGCCCAGGACAGATCACCTCCAGGATCCCAGAAGTACACCTCCTCCCCTCTGACCACCAAGAGGGAGAGCTAAACAGGAAGATGGTAAGGGAACATCACCCCAGTGTTCCACTTACCTTAGAGTGGCTGGTGATGGTGTCACTCGGCACAGAAAATCAAGCATCCGTCTCAGACGTCCCTTCAGGCCAAAAACGCGTGTGGTCCGCCTTAGCTGCTCGTAGTGCTGTCACTACAGCCGTCACGCCATTCGCTTTACTTCCCGTGGCCAGAAACAGAAGCCGCAGGTCAAGCAGAAGTACCCGCCCCCGCTGGAACGGACGTCACCCGATGTCCAGCCCAGCCTTGAGCTCCACGCTGGCTGCCACAAAGCGAGGGGAATGCCACACCATCTGCCCCCACCTTTCCACAAGATACAGGAAAGCGAGCGCCCTGGCCTCAATCTACCCCAAGGGAGGACAGGGTGCGTTACTGCACTAAGCAGACACAAAGCCTCCCCAGCCCCGCTGCTGTGCTTTGAGAGACCCGTCTCTCCCTTCCAGGAAAACACCAGCCTCAGCCTACCCAGTTGAACACTGGCCCTGGTTCCTAGCAGCGTCTCCCCTCCGGAGTAAACACTGAAACCGACGGGCTGGAGTGATGGAGTAGCTTAAAGTGCTGGTGGAGGTGGTGTTTCCTGAGAGGGGAGGAGCAGAGGTCTCTCAAAAGTGCTGTCCTGAAAAAGACGAACTAGGGGAACAAAAAATTCTATATAACCACTTTATCAGTACAGGCCCAAAAGTATTCTTTTATTTACCAGTTGCGAATTTATATGGTTATTCCTAACCTTTTTTGTACCTTAAAGCGGTTCTGCACTCATAATAATACATTTGCCCATTCTGTTGCCTCTAGACCGTACATTTGATAATGCCACATTTTATTTATTTTTTATTAATCTACCTTTTGTAATTCGTAGTTTTTTATTTTCCTCCCCTGCGGCGATGGGCGGTCTCTTGCGGGGATCAGCATCACTTCCTGCTGAAGCCCGCACTGTCTCCTGGGATCTCGTCCAAGTAATCCCAGGAGACATTGCGGCTAATGCACCCGAAATCTCGCGAGATTTCGGCTGTATTAGCCGAAATCTCGCGTGATTTCGGGTGCATTAGCCACAATGTCTCCTGGGATTACTTGGACGAGATCCCAGGAGACAGTGCAGGCTTCAGGAGGAAGTGATGCTGATCCCCGCAAGAGACCGCCCATCGCCGCAGGGGAGGAAAATAAACTACGAATTACAAAAGGTAGATTAATAAAAAAAAAAAACATGTGGCATTATCAAATGTACGGTCTAGAGGCAACAGAATGGGCAAATGTATTATTATGAGTGCAGAACCGCTTTAATTAAATGCATTTTCCCACTAATCTAATTAGGTCGTAACAATTGGTATGAAGAGAGTACAGTGGCCCAGTGCAACCTAATTCCTCTTCTCTAAGAGATCGATTAGGACAAAGCAGAATCTAGAAAGTAATCCTAATGAGGGTGATCAATGGATCGGAATAGTTTAATCATTCACAGTTTTGGCACACCATATTCAAGCAAACAATCTGTTATATGCAGCTTACACTCTGGCCTCTTATTGTGTGCATATGGTTAGTAGCTGTACTCAAGTGTGCAGGGTCATTTAAAATCTTACAAAATTTTAGGATAGAGCTGGCAGCAGGTAGAACATTCAATTTTTTTTTTGCTGTGCCTGATCCCACTGGGTTTCCCCCTTTAATTCTGTTGCAGGAGGTGAGAGTACGTAATGGGAAACCTTTCCAAAAAGAACAAAAACGTCAGTTTATTTTGGCAAAATTTACTAAAATGAGAAAAGGTCAAAACTGTTGTCTGGTTCGGTTCACACTGACTATATTTATCCTTATTTCTTGACCTCCTGTAGTGATTTCCCTTCACTTTGTGTCAGTATGACAAAGACAAAATTTGGTTTCACAGATAATAAAGGGTACATACCTGAGAAGGAATTAAGAAAGCATTACAGGTTTTCTTGGATAAGAGCATATTAGAAGTAGGTTTGTGTCCGATTAAAGCTTCTTACCTTTTGAAGTAATTACACTCGTGTAAATTTTTGCTTAAGCTATTGAGTTCTGTAAACAAGTTTATTTTTATTTTTTTATCATGGCAGATGACGATCTGGAAAAGACAAAATAAGCCCAGAGCACCTCTTCTGGCTGCATATTAAACACATCAAATTCATCTATAGATCTATATATTGGTGCTGTGTATAACCATACTGTCAGCATTTTAGCAGAAAGGGAAAGTCAGACAATGCAATACTTTTCCAATCTTCATTCAGCCAGATTTGGTTAGAACTTGCTCACGCATCATCATTGCCATTTCCTAATACCCATTACATTTTCTAGTTAACCGCTTTGCTTGCTCTGGAAGTGATTAAGTATTCACTCAGCTCCATTTATTACATAGACCTCCAGTGCTTCAACGCAGCTTTCCCAAACCCTCCCTTGTGTTCCTTACTATGCTTATGCAGTTGAATTAAATGTTTACCTGTTTAGTCTTGTGCTGCCCTGCTTGGTTGCTGGTATATTTGTTGCCTAAACTGACCCAAGGTTGAACTTGTGCCACATGGTCATATATGTCATGCATTTTATGCACTATTCTCCCTGCAGTTTCCATAAATGCAATAATTGTGTAGCAAGTGGCTGCAGTATTGTTGATACATACTGTGAAAGTCTTGGCAACTCTTGACTGCAATGGACTACATAAAACTCCAATTAACCACTGGGCACTTAAACCCCCTTAATAACCAGACCAATTTTCAGCTTTCGGTGCTCTGACATTTTGAATGACAATTAGTCATGCAACACTACCTATATACAATTTTTGGCCTTTTTTCACACAAATAGAGCTTTCTTTTGGTGGTATTTAATCACCACGTTTTTTTTTTAATTTTCTGTGCTATAAAAGAAAAAAAAGACCGAAAATTCTGTAAACAAATGAATTTTTCTTCATTTGTTATAAAATTTAGCCGATTAGTCATTTTTCTTCATAAATTTTAGCCAAGATGTATACTACTACATATCTTTGGTAAAAATAAGTACAAATTGGTGGATATTATTTGGTCTTTGTGAACGTTATAGAGTCCACAAGCTATGGTGCCAATCACTGAAAATTGATAACACCTGAAGTACTGACCAACTCATTTCTTGAGACCCTAAGGCCCCTTTCACACGGGACGGATCAGTAACGATCCGCCCCGTGATGATCCATTTGCTCAGCGGGGATCGCTCCATTGTCCCCGCTGAGCCGGCTGATAACAGGGCGGTCCTGGCACACTGTGCAGGGACCGCCCTGTCCGCTCTCCGTTCTCCTCTATGGGGGATCGGATGAGCACGGACCGTCTGTCCGTGTTCATCCGATCCGCTCTGCAGACGTATAGAAAAATAGGATTTTCCTCCGTCTGCAGAATCGGACAATAGCGGAGGCGGACGATAGCGGGTGTCTGCGGCTGTTTATCTGCAGACACCCGCTATCCCATAGGAATGCATGTATGTCCGTATTTCATCCGAAAACGGATGGATGAAATACGGACATAATGTCCGCATGTGTGAAAGGGGCCTAACATGCCAGAAAAGTACAAATACACCCCAAATGACCCCTTTTTGGAAAGACGACATTCCAAGGTATTTAGTAAGAGGCACGATGAGTTTTTTGTAGTTACCATTTCTTCCTACAATTCTTTGCAAAATCAAAATTTTTGTTTCCTTTTATTTTTTTCACAAAATTGTCATATGTTATTTCTCGCACACAGCATATGCATACTACAAATTACACCCCAAAACATTTTCTTCTATTACTCCCGAGTATGGCGATACCACGTGAGACTTTTACACAGTGTGGCCACATACAGAGGCCCAACATGCAGGGAGCACCATCAGGCGTTCAGGAGCACCGAGGCCAATTCTGACATTTCTCTCCTACATGTAAAAATCATCATTTATTTGCTAGAAAATTACATAGAACCCAAAACATTATATATATATATATATATATATATATATATATATATATATATATATATATATATATATATATATATATATATATATAATTTTTTTTTTAGCAAAGACCCTAGAGAATACAATGGTGGTTGTTGCAACTTTTTATTTCGCACAGTATTTGCGCAGCAATTTTTCGAACTCGTTTTTTGAGAAAAAAAAAAAAAAAGTTTTGTGCTTTAAAAAAACAAAACAAAAAAAAAAAAACTGTCAAGTTAGCCCAATGTTTTTGCATGTGAAAGATGAAGTTACGCCGAGTAAATCGATACCTAACATGTCACCCTTCAAAATTGCACACTCGTGGAAAGGCGCCAAACGTCGCTACTTAAAAATCCCCATAGGCGATGCTTTAAATTTTTTTTACCGGTTACATGTTTTGAGTTACAGGAGGTCTAGGGCCAAAATTATTGCTAACGTTCGCAGCGATACCTCACGTGTGGTATGAACACCGTTTTCATATGTGGGCGGCACTTACGTATGCATTCGTTTCTGCATGCGAGTACATGGGGACAGGGGCGCTTTAAACTTTTTTTTTTATTGTTCATTTTACTTTATTTTAGTTTGACACTTTTTTCCCCAAAAATAAATAGTTTTGATCACTTTTATTCCTATTACAAGGAATGTAAACATCCCTTGTAATAGGAATATGGCATGACAGGTCCTCTTTACAGTGAGATATGGGGTCAATAAGACCCCACATCTCACCTCTAGACTGGGAAACCTGAAATAAAAAAAACTATTCTGGCTTTGATCGTATTGGAGAATCGGTAGAAGCACCGGAGGGCGGCAGGGGGTATTACCCTCTCGCCTCCCGTAATAATGATCAAGCAGCGGAACAGCTGCTATTATCATTCTTATGGTGTAGGGAATCGCCGGCTGAAAAAGCTGATATCGGAATGATGCCTGTAGCTACAGGCATCATTGAGATATCCCCGCACAAAGTCAAGGACGTCATATGACGGCCGGCGGGTGGGAAGTGGTTAAAATGCATTTTTTTTTTTTTTTTTTTTTTTTTACACAAAGTTGTCCATTTATACAATATTTCTAACACATAGCATGTACATACCAAAAATGACATCCTAAAATAGATTCTCGTACTCCTGAGTACAGCAATACCACATGAGAGACTTCCACAGCCTGGCCACATACAGAGGCCGGGCATGGCAGGGAGTCGCCGAGTATGGCTGGGCATGGCAGGGAGTCGCCGAGTATGGCTGGGCATGGCAGGGAGTCGCCGAGTATGGCTGGGCATGGCAGGGAGTCGCCGAGTATGGCTGGGCATGGCAGGGAGTCGCCGAGTATGGCTGGGCATGGCAGGGAGTCGCCGAGTATGGCTGGGCATGGCAGGGAGTCGCCGAGTATGGCTGGGCATGGCAGGGAGTCGCCGAGTATGGCTGGGCATGGCAGGGCGTCGCCGAGTATGGCTGGGCATGGCAGGGCGTCGCCGAGTATGGCTGGGCATGGCAGGGCGTCGCCGAGTATGGCTGGGCATGGCAGGGCGTCGCCGAGTATGGCTGGGCATGGCAGGGCGTCGCCGAGTATGGCTGGGCATGGCAGGGCGTCGCCGAGTATGGCTGGGCATGGCAGGGCGTCGCCGAGTATGGCTGGGCATGGCAGGGAGTCGCCGAGTATGGCTGGGCATGGCAGGGAGTCGCCGAGTATGGCTGGGCATGGCAGGGAGTCGCCGAGTATGGCTGGGCATGGCAGGGAGTCGCCGAGTATGGCTGGGCATGGCAGGGAGTCGCCGAGTATGGCTGGGCATGGCAGGGAGTCGCCGAGTATGGCTGGGCATGGCAGGGAGTCGCCGAGTATGGCTGGGCATGGCAGGGAGTCGCCGAGTATGGCTGGGCATGGCAGGGAGTCGCCGAGTATGGCTGGGCATGGCAGGGAGTCGCCGAGTATGGCTGGGCATGGCAGGGAGTCGCCGAGTATGGCTGGGCATGGCAGGGAGTCGCCGAGTATGGCTGGGCATGGCAGGGAGTCGCCGAGTATGGCTGGGCATGGCAGGGCGTCGCCGAGTATGGCTGGGCATGGCAGGGCGTCGCCGAGTATGGCTGGGCATGGCAGGGCGTCGCCGAGTATGGCTGGGCATGGCAGGGCGTCGCCGAGTATGGCTGGGCATGGGCAGGGCGTCACCGAGTATGGCTGGGCATGGGCAGGGCGTCACCGAGTATGGCTGGGCATGGGCAGGGCGTCACCGAGTATGGCTGGGCATGGGCAGGGCGTCACCGAGTATGGCTGGGCATGGCAGGGCGTCGCCGAGTATGGCTGGGCATGGCAGGGCGTCACCGAGTATGGCTGGGCATTGCCGGGTATGGCTGGGCATGGCAGGGCGTCGCCGAGTATGGCAGGGCATCACCGAGTATGGCTGGGCATGGCAGAGTATGGTATCTCAGGGCATCACCGGGTATCTCAGGGTATCACCGGGTATGGCAGAGTATTGGCTGGATATGGCAGAGTATTGGCAGGGCATGGCATTGCAGAGTATTGGCAGGGCAGGGCATTGCAGAGTATTGGCAGGGCAGGGCATTGCAGAGTATTGGCAGGGCAGAGAATTGCAGAGTATTGGCAGGGCAGGGAATTGCAGAGTATTGGCAGGGCAGGGAATTGCAGAGTATTGGCAGGGCAGGGAATTGCAGAGTATTGGCAGGGCAGGGAATTGCAGAGTATTGGCAGGGCAGGGAATTGCAGAGTATTGGCAGGGCAGGGAATTGCAGAGTATTGGCAGGGCAGGGAATTGCAGAGTATTGGCAGGGCAGGGAATTGCAGAGTATTGGCAGGGAATTGCGGGGTTAATTGTCGGTGAGCAGCGCTGTGGGCACTACAGATCCAGCCCACAGCGCTGCTGTCACCGTTCTCTCCCCTCCACTGTACCGATCACTACAGAGAGGGGAGGGAGGAACGGGCGTCATGACATAATGCCGGTTTGTTTACAAGTGATCGTACTGCCATTTGACGGAACGATCACGTGGTAAACGGCCACGATGAGCGGCCGTTTACCGTGATCACGGATGCTCTCGAGTGCACGTTCCAGGGGGGAGCGCGAGAGCAGAATTCTGGGAGGACGTAATACTACATCCTCCCAGAGTTAAGCAACCACCCTTTAGCCTTCATTTGGCTATGGGCCGGTTAAGTGGTTAACCTTGTGAAGATAGATATACGAGAGTTGTCACTGGAAGATTGAGTTTTAAAAAGGGGCAGCTCCTGGCACTTTCATACAAGTCTTCTCTTTACTATATAGCAAGTCACTTAGCGAAAAATATGAAATAAAAAAAAATACGCTATCATTAACGTGGTTGTAAACCCTTACAATCCACTTTTTGCTACAGGCAAGCCTATAATAAGGCTCAATTGTAGGTACCCCGGATATCTCCTAAACCTACACAGTTTAGGACCCCCTGCATCGGCATGTGCCGACGTAATCGGCACACGTGCACTGAAGTAACGGCACACTTGTACCGTTGCTTAAGCTGACGCGCCGTTAACGGCGGCTCCCACGCACAATCAGAGTGTCGGAGCCCTCAATACCCAGAAATAACTCTGGGAGCAATGTTGCTGGCTGGACCAGTGTGTGGGGACTTCGATCTATGATCCACAGACAAAAATTCCCCAGCACACTTACCAGCTAGCCTGCAAAACAAAAAAATTGACCCCAACAATTCACATTAAAAATTGTGTTTTAACATGACTGTGATGCACATTGTCCTTCCATGTTAACATTACTGCAAAGGCTAGTTAGAAATTGGAGTGATTGCCATCTTTTTGTATAGCTTGCTTGGTGGATTTGGTGTGGGGACACATTGCATGCCTTCAGCTGCCATTGTGCTCCTGCTGGGCATCCCTGTGCCTTTAAAGTGATTTTAAAGTTTTGTTTTTCTTTTCTCTAGAAATAACAAACATGTTCTACTTACTTGCTCTCTGCAGTTGGTTTTGCACAGATCCCCCTCTTCAGCTCTCCATCCCCACAGTAGTGCAAGCAGGCAGTCTTCATGAGGGTGGCAACTCTACTCTGAATGCAGGAGCAATGCAGCATTTACTGCCACACCATTACATGAAGCCGCATCAGGTGGACTCCAACAGCGGGATCTACAGGTACTTGTGGGACATTGTAGGGCGCGAATAGCAAAATAGGATTTTTATAACAGCTTGCCTGTAAAATCCTTTTCTTGGAGTACATCACGGGACACAGAGCCACAGTAATTACTGTATGGGTTACATGGCATCTTCAGGTGATGGACACTGGCACACCCTAGACAAGAGGTTCAAATCACCATATAACCCTTCCCCTTACTGGGAGTACCTCAGTTTTGTAGGAATGCAAAACACGTGTAACCAAAGAGGGAAGGGACCTCTGTGTCCTGTGATGTACTCCAAGAAAAGGGTTTTACAGGTAAGCAGTTATAAAAATCCTACTCTCTATCGTACATCACGGGACACAGAGCCACAGTAATTACTCTATGGGATGTCCCAAAGCAATGCCGCCTGCGGGGAAGGGACACAAAAAAAGTAGGGTGCAATCAGACCTGAGGACCTATACTGTTGCCTGCTGTACACTGCCCCCAAAGGCGATATCCTCATGCCTTCTTACATCCACCTGATAGAATCTGGTGAATGTATGGACTGAAGACCAAGTTGCCGCCTTGCAGATGTGAGCCATGGAGGCTTGGTGATGCGCTGCCAATTAAGCGCTTTGATTTGAAAAGGTGTAATTTTCCTCTTCAAACCAGAAGCTTGAATAATTACTTCCTGACTAATGCATAAGGGTACTTTCTAAGGAAATGTAATATTATTCATGGCTATAACCAACGTACTGTATAGATACAGTAGCGCTGGGTTCCCAGAGGGATGCTTGATAGCTTGTCTAGATATATATACCATAAGGAACTCCTGCTTATTGGAGAGTTTAGAACTCACATAACAGAATTAGCCTTCTCCCTTACCCTTTTCCTACTTGTTTACACTAAAAGATAATATAGATTTCTGCCACACTGCCATGATAAAAGCTCACTTTAAGATATCTGCTCTGTACGTGATCAATAGATCAAGATCTCAATCCATATTGAGCCTATGTCACACACCTAGTCTCTATTGTATTAAGTAATTACACTTATCTGTATTTGTGTAACTTTATGACCACTCATAATACGTTATTAATGCTGTTGCTTGTTGAATCTCTGTACAATGGAATGAAACGTTGGTTTATATTCACAGTTTGTAATATATATGACTTTGTATGCTACCCTGTTTACCACAATAACATTTTTGGAAAAAAATAAAAAATTACTTGCTTGGCCCTAGTGGATTTCAATGCTGCCTGTCCTTTCCTAGGACCTTCAGGCAACAAAAAAACATCTGTTTTGTGAACCTGAGCAGTCGCCCTCAACAGATTTTGACTGCTCACACTACATCCAAAGAATGTATTGACTTTTCTTCCTTAGAACAGTTCTGGAAAAAATGAAGGTAAAACAATATCCTGGTTTAGGTGAAAACCTGAAAACCACCTTTGGCAGAAATCTAGGATGAGGACGCGATACTACTCTATCCTTGTGAATGATTAAATATGGCTCTTTACAAGAAAGTCGCCAACTCTGATACCCTTCTTGCAGAAGAAATGGCTACCAGAAAAACTAGCTTTCTTGTCAAAAGGACTAAAGGAATATGCTGTATCAGCTCAAAAGGCTGTTTCTGTAACGCCAATAGAACTAAATTGAAGTCCCAAGGATTCA
Source organism: Lithobates pipiens (assembly GCF_037356315.1). Lineage (NCBI taxonomy): Eukaryota > Metazoa > Chordata > Amphibia > Anura > Ranidae > Lithobates > Lithobates pipiens. The sequence continues at coordinate 543,360,521 of NW_027507764.1, forward strand.
GGGGTTCTCTAACCAGTGGATTAAGCTGCGTTATACCCTGTATAAATCTTCGGACCAAAGAAAGCTAATCAAGTGGATGTTGAAACAATACCAATAAGGCAGAGATTTGGCTCTTGATAGTACTCAAGGCCAGTTTCATTTCTAACCCCACCCCCCTACCAACCGGTCTATCAAGAGCAGATTCGTCTAGGTATGCTATTATCATTATACCAGAGTCCTTAATCTGACCAAGGGCCAGAAGTTTTTTAAACACCTGAGACCGAAATGCAAAGCTACAAACTGAAAATGTTTTCTACTTCGAAACGCAGATATTTCTGGTGAGCAGGGAAAATAGGTACATGCAGGTATACATCCTTGATGCCGATTAATGCCAGTTCTCCTCTTTGTAGGATGGAGAAGTCTGATTGATTCCATGCGAAAAGAGCGAATTTTCAGGAACCGGTTTAGATCTTTTAGATCTAGAATAGGCCTGACATCTCAATTTGGTTTTGGCACCATAAAAAGGTTTGAACAAAACCCCAACCCCCGCTCTTCCATGGGGACCATCATGATCACTTTTACATAAAAGAGGCTTTAGCATTTTGTCTTGTGGGTTTCCTCCCCCAGGATTTCTTTTATCCCTGGGGTTGACCCCCAAGGTTTACCTCTTGAACTTGGCGGTAGAGGCCGTCACGACTGCCTGGAGGCTTATGCCCCTGGCACTGGAGAAAAAGCCTGTTTAATGGAGGGACATTTACTCCTTTTCCTAACTGACAAAAGGGTGCATTTCCTGCTTGATATGTTTGGGATATATTTGTCCAAATCATCCCCAGTTTTTCACCACGGAAAGGAAAACCAGCCAAAAGCTTTTTGCATGGCGCTTTGGCTGACTAACTTTTCAACCATAAGATTCTACACATCTGCATCAACCCAAGCGTAAGGCGAGGTTTGAAGAATAGAATCCGATTGCGTCAATTGCAAAACACAAAGCTGCTGGCAGCTCAGCTAACTCCTGGGCCTGCTGTTCAGGGAAAATCTTGAGCACCTGTTTCAAATGGTCTATCAAGGATTGACCTACCTCAAGTGCCGCCACTGAACCTGCCAAGGAAAAAATATCTTTTAACAGGGATTCCAATATCTTATCAGTTGGATCTGTAAACATTTGCGTATTGTGAACTGGACAAGTCAAACTTTTATTCACAGAGTATATAGCAGCATCAATTGCTGGTATACTCCACATCTTAGTGAATTTTTCCTCTATAGGATAAAACGTTGAAAACTTTTTAGGAAGGAAAAAATGCTTATCTGGGTGATCCCATTCAGAATATATAAGCTTTTCCAGCAATGAATGTACACGAAAGGCACGCAAGGCTTGAGGAGGCTTTAGTGAACCCCAAACAAGTGGTGGGCTTTTCAACCGACCTAGTTAAGGGTAGCTTAAATGTGGAGTGGACCATTTCAGTAAGAGAAGGCACCAGCAACTTTTCAGCATGTGAAGTTGAAGTAGGTCCATCCCCACCTTGACCTCTCAGAAGAGGAGTCAGTCTCTTCATGGTCCCCTGAGGGGGGATTCATTCCCCCCCCCCCCCACTGTTCCTCTGAGGATCCTGGGTAGTAGAAGGGGACCTACTGTGCTTTCTTCCACTCTGAAGATGCGATTAAAGTCGCTAACTTTTCCGCTAATCCACTGATAGTTGAGGAAAAAACCTCATCAGTTACACAGACAGGGGGCTAAAGTGTCGGAAGCAATTGCAGCCCCTAATGACCCCGATGGCTCACTCTGACCAGCCTCCTAGATCTTTCAGGGGGGGTGGTGTTGCGGGGGGGGGGGGGGGTCCTTAGGGCCTGAGGGTGACCCTTTTGTGCACTTATCTTTTGCGGTATTTGTACCATTCCCTCTGGTTATGGCGCTCAGCACAAACGCAGAGGTACAGCCAAGAAAATTCACCTACTGCTGAGCAATAGTCCAGCAACTGCCACTGCTATTAAGCTCAGCCTGATGCAAAGCAAATGTGTCCTGGGAATGCCTGTGTCAACCAACACTCACATGCGACCCGTCTGCTGTGTCCCTCCTTTAGCTGTATGAGCGTGCACTTTATAGCTACATAGCCCGAGCTGTGGGCACTGAATCACGCCAAGGCCGCTAAGCCCCACCCCCCGCCCTCATCTTTCTCAAGATACCGCTTTCCCGCATGAGAGGGCTCTGATCTGCCAGATCGTATATATGGAGGAGGACTGGGGTGGATTACCGCCAGATGGAGGACCGCCGTAATGGCAGCGGCAGCGAGAGTGGCGCGGCACAGAGCCGACTGAGCCACGCTCCCTGTGCCTCCTCGGGTGAAGCTGTCCAGGTGGGGGGGGAACATTCCCAAAAGGAAAAAAAAAAAACCCTTCCCTGCGTTTTACCTGGGCCTTGGGCTGGAGAAAGCATGCAGCTTGACACAGAGGCAAGATCGACAAGCATGGAATCAGGTACGTGTTCTTAACAGCCCCCTGTGGCGACTATAGGCATGACAACATTTACTTTAAAGGAGAAATATCCACAAGAATTAGAAAAATTCCTTAGGAATCTCCCTTAACTTATCCACCTGCAGAGTTCTGTGGTAACAGACCCAATCTTTACCTCTCAGTGGGCTCAGTTAAAAAAAACCTTCAGGGACTGGGGCCCCCTTTTTATAGGGGGTTCCACAGCCCTGGGTCTATATATAAAAAAAAAAAAAAAAAAAAAAAAAAAAAACACCCTGCCAGGAATATGTCTGAAGAAAAAAAAATCAATAACAAAAACACTGGATCCTGGGGTCCAGCTCTCTAAAAAGAGAAGCGTTACAGGTAAAACCTTGTTTCTTCAGACACGAGGCCCAGGTACCAATTTGGTCTGAAAGAGACACTTTGAATGGATCTGGTTGCTTGGCTTGCCTCTGTAAGGAATATTCCAGTGGAGCTCAGTACAGCACATCTTTACTCATGACAAACACCTAAGACACTGGCGAAAAAACGGAGGTACTCCCAGTAAGGGGAGGGGTTATATAGGGGGTTGAATCGCCTGTCTAGGGTGTGCCAATGTCCATCACCTGAAGGTGCCATATAACCCATACAGTGAATACTGTGGATCTGTGTCCTATGATGTACAATAAAGAAACTAAGTTCAGGTGGACATATAATTAAAAATAAACATTTATACTTTACTAAGTGGGTTCAGCATTCAACCGACTTCTAAGACTGGGTGCTCAAAGACCGCAGATTGCTCAGTTCTCTCAGCCTTCAGCGAGCAGAAAGCCAGTGACTGTCAGTCACTGGCTCACTGGAGCCCTGGGCTTTGCAATGGGTCGAAGTGGCAGGCTTGGGCACTCAGTGGCGCCTAGAGGCTGACTGAGCCAGCTGACAGTCAAGGCTCTGAATTGATCCCAAATTTACAGTTGGGATCCACCCAGATGGCTGAGTGAAAACATGCCACAGAAGTACAGAATGAGATGCACTCCTGTGATGCCCAGGAGAAGTACAGCCAAAGTAGCTTTGGCTACACTTGTCCTTTTGGAGCTGCAGCACATTTTTAATGAGGCCATAGTTCCATTTCAAGCATTTGAAAGATACAGTCAAAGCACCCACGTGGCCAATTACTAAGAAAATGACCCTAACGCTTTTGATATATGTTAGTTGTGCGAGCCATTTCCTGTACCTTTCAAACATATAAAGCAGCCCAAAGAGGTATGTAGGAAGAGTGCCAAACTGGAGCTTATGCAATGAGGTTTTTTCCAGAAATTTAGGTGACATGAGCCAGAAACCTTGAAGTGGTCCAAAAACAAAAAACAAAAAAAAAAAAAACACAACAAATACAGAAAAACATTAAAAGAATTCTTTATTTGTTATTCCTGAAAGTTCAATGTTGGTAATAAAAGTTATCCAATTGATGGCATCCTACATTTCAGTTAGTTTGGTCTTGTAAAGCTTCAGCCATGAACAGCTTTCCAAGGTTCTGAGAAGTGAACTCCTTTATGTTCTCGATGTATGTGTTAATTTGACCTGTGAGGAAAAAAGACATACCAGCTTAGTGGTTTATAAAAATACAGCAATTGTACACTGACAGGTCCAACATTTCTCAAGTACATCATCATTTGTGTGTGAAGCATCTGTCTCAAATCGAAAACTATTCAGCAAAAATTACTTGGCATAATTTTAAAAGGATAACCTTTATCAAAAAAAAAAAAAAAAAAAAAATCAGTTTCTGCTGCTGTCAATCAAATGCTGTGAGGAGGAAACATGGGGTCAAGCCACACAGTGTGTGCATGGAGCATGAATCCATACATGCATAGCTCAGGCGCGAGCACCCACGTTTGCCCTCATAGCAAGCAAGGTAAAAAGAGGAGGAGCCAAGATTCCCAGCAAGGGACTGGGAAGAGGTGGTATGGGGCCACTCTGTGCAAACAATGCAGGTGAATAGGACTAATTGTTTTAAACACTTAAAAAAAAATTACATTACACTCTCCTAACAGAATATGAGATGTTTTTTCACCTTAATGCATAGAATGCATTAAGGTGAAAAAACATTTACCTTTACAACCCCTTTAAGCAAACTAGGTTTAAACCAACTTTTGTGAAGGCGCAATGCCTTCATAGGAGGCAAAATTAAGTATATTCCACAATACTGATACCATAAAACACAGCACGATAGAAAAAAAATGAAATCAGAGTTGCAGACCGTCAACAATCCAGGCCTTTTTGCCAAGAAGGGTTAAAATGTCAGCAACAGTTTTGCAGTCCTATGTAGTGACAGATTTACAGCATTTAGCAATTAAATGAAAAAAAAAAATGTCCAGTGCACAATTTCTGGTGGTAAGTGGTGTAAAGAGGGTAACGGTTGTTGATTTTGAACCTGTGACATCACTGTCTCTTCAGATTATCATATGAAGTCAGGACAATGAGGTCAGTCATCTGGTAAATGGCTGCAGTTGGTAGCAATTATCAGCGAGCTTGTGTATACATTTGGGATGAGGTCAAGGAGATTTTTTCTTGAATAGAACACTCCTTGTATTTTTCTCCTGCTCTACAATCAGTGTTTAATAGTACAGCATATATGGTTCCACTTTCTACCCAAAGACGACTTTGCCCAATGTTAAAGCGGAGTTCCACTCGTGTGCAAGTTTATAGAAAGTTAGCAGCTACAAAAAGTGTAGCTTCTGACTTTCAACAAACACTCACCAGTCCCATGGTCCAGCAATGCGACCGCCCCGAAGCCTCACTCCTCTCCACCGCGGCACCAGCATTGCAGGTGTGGGCACCTGGCTGTGAAAGCTTCCCGTTTCAGTCGGGTGCGCACTGTGCATGCGCAAGTTGCGCCACTCTTAGTGGCCAGGCAATCTTCTAGGACCTGTCACATGTTCCAAAAGACTGCAGAGACTGAGAGGAAGAGGACTCACCTAGGGGGCAAGGTGACAAGAGCAGGAAGTGGAAGCTGGGTACTTGTCAAAACTAGGTACCCCCCCTCCTCCCCAAAAATTACATGGCAAAAGTGGCAAGTAAGGGGCTGAGGAGCGCGTAAAGCGGAAGGTCCACTTTTGGATGGAACGCCGCTTTAAGGCTAAACTCCAGCCAAGCAAATACAAATCAGAAATGTATGCAATATAAAAATCAAAACACATGTGCAGGCTGTACAGTGACTGATCACTGCGATAGCCCATCACAGTGATCAGAAGACTGGGAACCAGTCATCCTGATTCCCGATCATTAGTAGTAGACCCGATGCCATCCGTGAGCTCAGTTTCGGTGCTGGGAGCATAGTTAGTCAGGTTGAAAAAAAACAAGTCCATCCAAGTTCAACCAATAAAAAAAATCCCATATACACAACCCTATACCCACAGTTGATCCAGAGCATGCTCTCAGGACAAGCACAAATGTAGCTCCATGGATAAAGACCCACCTTTATGAGACCACATTTATGCGCAAGCTCCGCAGTAAGGAGTCAAAAAGAAATCGAGGGGAAAAAAACCCCAAACAAACCCTTGTGTTCAGTAAAGTAATTAAAATCGCTATTCATCGTTTTCTAAAAGATGCCAAGGCCGGCCATACAGGTTTAGAATCCTAGCCAATTCAGCAGCAGTCAACCAAAATTAGAACCATTAGTGGGCAGGCTGAATATACCAAACTGATTAAACCGCCTACCGGATTCACTTCTGATTATTGCAAGTGGCTGCTATAGCCGCTAGTGATAATCACATCTTCTCTCGGCCGGGGCGGCTTCCCCCATTCTCCCACCGGGAGAAGACACGGATTCCCGCATCAACTTTGTCTGTGTTGATGGGGGGAATCAAGTGGATTTCTTTCCAACAACCTGTAATTGCAGGAAATAAATTCACTCTGTGTATGGCTGGCCTAACACCGACAGCCAAACAGTGTTTTCTACATTAAAGCAGTCAGTGACACGGGAAATCTGCTGGCAAGGGATAGAAGAGGGGCGACTCCTTCCCTGCACTGATACTTTATAGGTGCTTTAAGATTGGTTTTCTTTTTTTTCCCCCCTTTCACAAACAGGTTTTCTTTTAAAAAGAAAAATGTTCAGGTCTACAGCCCTTGGCAAGCATCCCATGAGGATACAAGGCATTTAATCCAAATCGGCTAAAAATAAAAAAAATCTTGTCATTTGCTGCTTGTCTAGGGTGACAGAGGGGCTTCACAGGCGTGTATGAACCTCAACAGTGTGTGGAATGTAAATACACAATGTAATTACTGCACAATAATTGATTTCACTCACACTGTATCCCAGGGTCTCCCCGGTACATGAAATACTCACAGAATATAATTGTGCTCTACCTCGTAAATGCATTGCTAAGAGGGGGAAAAAAAAACCTCTGTAGCTAAAATCTGCTCTGTATTTATTGTTGCTGAATGTAAATTGTCTTTATTAAACAATATTCTCAGGGTGAGCTATCCAAATCACAGCTCAGCAGCCATCCAAGTAGAAAATGAATCCCGAGCCTTGCGGGGTATCATGGCTAAGCCATTGCATTTTGCACTTCTACAATTCTCCCTTATTCAGCTAGAGGGAATATATAGGCCTAATAAAAAATGGTTTATTCTGCTGGACTCCATCCACAAGGTGGAAATCACTGCGCTATAATCAGCATTCACCAGAACGGTGAACGGGAATAAAAAAAAATCATTAGGCCTGAGTGGGGTTAATACATGAAAAATCATTTGGTGTGTACATTGAAAGGGCATTGATTCCGAGCAAATGTACATAGTTTCCTTAACCATTATATGCAATTAGGCTGTAATTACAGGAGGGTAGGAGACCCTAAACGTGTCTCTGGAGAGGGACAATCAGGCAGAGAAATGTCTTGTGTTTTCATGCAGGAAGGGGGCAGCTCCATGGTGACATATTAGCAACTGGTGATGATTGTATGTAGAGAAGGGATGTCTGCAGACACTACAAGTGGAGATTAAGTGTCATATAACCCGGAGGGACCATTAAGGGTGTGAAACTTTCCTAGCAAAGATCTGGATAGTAGTAAAAGGAATCTAGCCCCATACAATCCTATATCCTCAATGCATTTAGTAAATATTAGCTAGCAAGCAGCTCATTCATTTAAAACTTGCATAGGTGGTTTATTTGGATGAGGAAAGTCAGTGCAAAGGTTAACACAATGTAACCCAGAACTTGGCCTTGCAGAGCATGAAAAGAAAATTAAAATATACCCAAGTGTATGATTTATATAAAATGTGTGTCACATTTATCGTTTATACTGGATTTTTTAACAAGTCTTCGATTACTGTAAATCTTACTTTTCAAAAAGAAACTTTTTTTTGCTATATACTTCCTTGTGTTGGTGTTTCCATGGATTGGTGGAGGATCACACTTTAAGGTCCCCTTTTATATGACCGTTACGGTCAGGTCTGCCTGTCAATTTTTCAGGTGGACATGACCGGACAGTCCATTCATCTCTATGGACTGGTAGCTGTAAACATTTACACCTACCTACCTCCCAGTCCACTAAAAAGAAATGGAAGAGAATCCATCCTCTTCTGTGTACACCCAACTGCCCATAGAGCAGAGCGGGCATGGTCCTCTGCAGAGTGGACATGAAACTGTCAAACATCTAGCTCAGTGGGGGGCCCAGCAGACATCCCCTGCTGAGCAAAGCGGATCCGCCCCGTGTGAAAGTGGCTTAAAGGTGGTCTTGAAATAAATGGGGAAGTCTCCCACTATTACTAAAGGCAGGTACACACAGGCCAAATATGAGCTGGTTCAACAGAAACCAGCTGACATTCGGCCTAAGTGGACAAGAACCTGTCTGAACGGGCATGCTGGAAATCCAGCATCCGATCAGTGCTGGCAAACCATGTACTGGCGGGGTCCCTGGTCAGAAAACAAATCACTCAACAGGGAGATCACTGTACTAACATTGCATAGTATAGCACACTCCTTTTTTGTTAAGCAAGCTGGCTTAAAGCATGTACCGGGCTTAATTGTATGCCACATTTTTATGTAAATGTTATAAACAGTTTGCATAAGGAACCCTTGGCAGGCAAACATCAGATCACTGGGCTTGGTATTGTGAATCTACAGATGGTCCAGTTATCCTAGCATTTCCAAAAACATTGAGGTGTTTGTAGCAAACGTCATTCAAATATGCTTAAATGTATTTACATAGAAGCAAGCATTACCTGCAATGAGAAGTGAATCCATACGAGGTGGTGGAAGGGGTGGTTTGAACAGTTTAGTAACGTCCTCCTCAGGCAGTTGCGGCTCCCCACGACTTTGCCTCTGAAGGTTTTCTTGTTGCCGTCTTTGAATATACTGTAACGAAAACAGAAAATCTATATTACCAATGTAAACTAAAATGTAAGGAAGAGGCACTGCCTAATCCTGAAAACCTCTAGTTGTCTTTAACCACTTGCCCATCAGCTCCTGTACATATATGACCAGCGCCTGTAAAGGATGGCTCTTCTGCACAAATCGTATATGTACAGCAGAGTACAGCCCGCAACAGGAGTAGGACACTAGGCAGAAAATTAGACTTAGTTACGCCTATGTGCAGTCCTAGGCGATATACACCCCCCTCTCTTCTACAGGCATACATTTTAGTAACAAGCAGTATCAGAGTCATGAAAACTCCTTAGAAAGGTGGGTGCTGTGTGTCAGTGAACCCAGAGAAAATAATTTTATGGCAAGTGAAAGCCCTCGGAGCCCCCACAGCGCTGTCTCCCTGGAAGAAGGCATCCAGCATGGCCGTGTGGACTAGCAGCCCGTGGGCCTAGTAGGCCGTAAAAGCCATGGCCTAAATTTTCAGCCACCTGCGGCAAGTGCGCAGGTCCACGGGGGAAACTTACCAGGCTAGAGCCGGGGAAGGATGGCAGATGCCCGCAACGGAAAGCGCCAGCCTTGCCGCCCATTCTAGGGCCACCTCACACATCTCCTAGTTAGGCCACAAAGCCACAGCCTAAAATAGTGGAAGGCCGCTGCGGATGCCTGGTCACCCACCCAACCATCCAGCAGGTGCCAAGGTGTACCCCCCCCCCCATAGTGAGAACCCTGGAGGGGAGGGGGGTGGGTGGATAGTGTCCGAAGCACCCAAGCCAGAGGCCTGGGCCTCACCTGGGGAAAGGAGGGGTTTGGAGAATAGACCAGAGTGACAGACCCCCCCCCCCCCCCCAGGGTGTACCTGCACCCCACACCACTCCAGGGAAAGAGGAGGGGGCCCCTTAGCACTCCAGTGAGTGCGCAGACAGATCCTCCTGGCCCCGAAGTAGGGGGGCTGTCGGCCATGAGGAATGATGCAACACAGCCCGAGACCTGGCCAAATGCGACCTCACAAGACGTTTAACATGCAGGGCCAGCAGCCGAGAGGGGGGTGTATATGACCTAGCACTGCCTATAGGCATAGCCAAGTTTTTTTTCTGCCTAGTGTCCTACTCCTGTAGGGGGTGATATAACCCTATGTTTCTGAATAATTGAGCGCTCTCAATAAAAGAAATAAAAATTGCAGAGATGAGCAAACACTACCAAAAGAAATCTCTATGTGTGGGGGAATTGGCGCAATTGTCAATCATTGGTTCGTGCTCTGCCCCGCCAGTGCTCACGGGAGTGGCTGAGCTGTGGTGGGCGCAGTTGGCTCAGTCCCTCAGCGACTCACAGAGGCTGAGCTGTGGTGGGGGCGGGCGAGGCTGGGCTGTGGAGGGAGCGGGCGCAGCTGGCTCAGTCCCTCAGCGACTCACAGAGGCTGAGCCAGCTGCTGGCGCAGGTATCCGGGGGAATCTTTACCATATGGTCATGATCTTTTCAGAGCCTGGACCAGCTGTAGGACGTGAAAATGGGTCGCAGGAGTGCAGAACGAACAGCACTCCTGTGATCAATAGGAAGTACAGCCACAATAGCTTTGGCTATACTTCTCCTTTAAGCTTCAGCAGAGCTTTACGATACATTTTGCTTTAAGCATCCTAAGCCTTAAAAGGGAAAGTAAACCCCAATGTGAACCAAATAGGTTTCACCGTTAAACACCTCAATATTTGCTTTATGTGAAAAGGTTAAAAAAAAAAATTCAAATGTAAGCGGTTTTGAATACTGAGAGAGGTCTTGGGTGCGCTCCAGGCAGCAGTAACAGCGTCTGCATTAGATCTTCCAGCTAACAGAGCAGTAAAACAGGTTCCTCACCTCTTACAAAATTAAGTTTGATCTTTTAATTACCTTCAATAATGATTTAAATTTACTTTACTCGGCTGCTCCTGGAGGGATTCGGCTCGGCCGGGCTCTGCGAGGATCCCATAAATGCTTATTATTTGCATGCTGGCCACAGGATGAGACAGGCATTTATTGCGGGAAACACCGGCACTCTACAAGGCTGTGACAGGCATTAGGCAGGAGAAATTGGCTGCGCAAGGACTGGTGGGAGCCTCTCCAGCACCTGCTCTGTGATGCGCGGTATTAATGCTCATTTTCAATATTCTATTTATTATATGTCACAGATGGCGGATTATTTCAAGCATCGTGCAGTTCAATATTCTCTTTCGTGAGGCAGGGATTTTATACAACCAGCTATCTACAAAACATACGTGGTTATACTATAGAAAAATGATGGAGCCCCTGGTGACAAGAGCAAAGGATTGCGTATAGCAAAGCAGAAATTTACTTTTTTGGATAAATCCTAAGCTAGTCTAATAAAAATATAAAAAAAAAAAAAAAACTATTATACATTTAAAAAATATAATGAGTGGGGTGTTTAGTATAAATACCAGATTATTTATGATCTTCCCATATCTTGCAAAGCAGCATTAAGCCCTAGGACTGGGGCACTCAGGGTTCAACTACTGCGCACACTTGCATGGTTAGTTCACCACCACAGGAAAAATTCAAGAGGTGACCAATCTGCTCCCAAACACACCCACCCAACCCAGTCCTAGGACGGGGAGAGGCTTAGGTGGGGAAAGGTGTAGGGTGTTCATTTCTCTTTTTCCGAGCTCACCACACACAATATAATCTGGTTGTACAATCTCTCTTTTTTTTTTTTTCAGAACGAAACAAAGACAATACAGACGTACAACAGCACAGTCACCATCTGGCTATTAATAGGGAAGAGACCCATGCAGGGGGTCACAAGGTATCGTTACATTATCAAAAACCGTTAGGATATTATTTAAATCGGAACTGCAAGCAGAACTACTTGGTTATAATTGGTAAGGGTCTTCTTTTACCTTCAATTTCTTAGTCTTTGCAAGATTCTAAAATAATGTCTCTGTTAATTGAGCTTCCCCGGCCACCAGCCTTCACTTCTTTCTGTAGTTTATTTTTCATTGAGCAGCGAGGTAATTACATTGCCACTTGCTGCAGTGGGTGGGCCTAGGCATATTTGACTCCCTGTCTGACCTGTCCACCAACATTGCCTGGTTTAAAGTGGTTGTAAACCCTTACAAAACACTTTGACCTACAGGTAAGCATAGATTAAGGCTTACCTGTAGGTCCAAGAAATATCTCCTAAGCCTACACGGTTTAGGAGATATTTGCTGAAAGGCAGGCACTGCGGTCTACGGGTGCATGCGCCATAGACAGCGGCGCGCAGGCGCACTGAGCGCTCTGCAGGCAACGGCGATATGCCATGAGTGGCGGCTCCCGTGCGCATGCACGGGAGTGACGTCATTGTGGCTTCGTCGAATGACAGCGGCGGAGCAGCGAGACCCACCGAGAAGATAGAGGCTCCGGACTACAGGGGACAGCAGTGACTTCGCTGGCTCCTGTGTCAGGTAAGTGACACATAATGGACTACTATGCGATGCATAGTAGTCCATTATGCTTTACCTTTGCAGGGAATGAAAGAGGAAGTAAACTTATCAGGGTTTACTTCCTCTAAGTGATATATTAGGGGGACAGAACCATATACTCTGCTTGGCAAGGTTTACACTGCAACAAATATGATGATTTTGATTTTCTGATGATAGTGGAGTCAAAGAGACTTTCGTTTTCTAATGAAGCGATGAGAATGCTTTTCTTGAATGAATTTCTAAACCAGTGTATGTGGTATTCATTTAGTGAAGTCTATATGCTACAAAATTACTATCATTCCTCTGAAGTGAGGGAAAATTAGAAAATTTTTGGTCACAAGAAAAAGAACAGAGGAAATCTTCCGATGGGGACATTGTTCTGGTAATAACTTTATGACAGAGATTTGCCCTCACTACCGAGAGATTTCCTGTTGTGTCCACACTATGGGTAATCAAGGGAAACCCTCCCCCCCCCACACACACCATTAAAAGTTTTGGTGTTAGTTTCCTTTCACATGGTCATGTCCGCTCAGTAGAGAACAGATTTCCCCAATGAATCGGAGTTGAATAGAACTTTTGTGACATACAAGCCTTTTAAGCTGGTCATAGATGGTTTGAATCTTGGCCTGTCCAGCAAGGAGCAGCTAAGATTTGGCTTATGTATGGGCAGGCTGAATGTACCCAAGTTGATTGATCAACTTAGCTACCACCAGCCTATCCGATTTTACATGTGATTATTGCTATTACAGCCACTAGCAGTAATCACTGTGTCCTGAATACAACGGCTCAGTGGAAGGGACTCCGTGGAAGGAGTCAGGGTTGATGTGGGAATTAAGAGATTTTCTTTCCTGCACCCTGTGGTTGCAGAAAAGAAAATCACTCCATCTATGGCCCAGTTTTATATTTTTTGTCTGCGTCTTGACAGCAGACATTGGAAGACCAGTGATGGATTATTGGGTGGTCAAATGTAGACAGACTTGTGTATTTTTATCAGCTATCTTCAATCCGTCATATTTAGGTTTGGCAAACGGAAAAGGACAGACAAGCATGGAGCTCCAAATCAGGTCTACCTGAAAAAATTTATAGGAGGTGGGTCTGATTGGAAAGCCTGTGCAATAGGGTCCCAATATATACTTTATTTTATGTATTTTAGCTTTGCCTGAAGTTCGGCTTTAACAAGGTCAATACACAAACCATTGCAATATGGCTGTTATTTGGAGGATATAAGCAATTTTGAATAAAATGAGCGATATTTTGTTTAATAGTGGCATTTAAAGGCCAAGTCAAAAACAGAAAAAAAACACAACAAAACAACATTTTCTAAAGAAATAAACTCCTCTGGAGCAAATTAGGATTTAGCTGATTGATGTTGGGGATATTAACTATGCTGTAATGAACCAGGACCAAAGCAATTAGAAGTAAATGAGGCCTGAGCGAATGAACTTTTTCCTTCAGCTTCCTACGATAAAATCCTATTCTTCTGAGTGATATTGGTTCAGAAATAACGTTGTAAACATATTTAATGATGGCAGGTCTGCCTGGCTCCTAAGTGCCTTTAAATGTTGTTGTTTTCCTGAATGAAAACCTAAAAAATAGTTTACGGTCTTTTGGCGAGATCGCTTCATTAGCTGACAGAGGAAGGAACCAAGGACATAAAATGAGAACATGAGTCTGGACAGAAGATTTTTCAAATGTACAGCCTGGCTAGTTAGTGGAATTTTACGTCCGAGTTCCCAATGGAGTAATTAATTTCCCTATTAGTGGGGAATGAGGGGCATCTGTAGAACAAGGCTACTGTAAAAGTTACAACCTGCCCCTTTTAGTGAGGTTTAAAATCTCTAAACTTTTTTGCCCGAATGCAATACGAAACCCCCCACCATAAGCACTAAAGGGAATGGGGTGTCACCCATAGGCCAATCAGTTTTGCTTGGCCTAAAATCTTCACAAGCAGGCTTAACCAAGACAATATGCCTAATTCAAGGCAGAGTGAACCCCAATGCTACCATAACAAAAATGGGGCAATAAGGATCTCCCCACCAAGACTCTTCTGGGGTCATTGTAAAAGTACACTCCAGTCAATACTGAAAATGAATCCTTAAAATGCATATAGAAACAATATAACGAAAGACCTTTTCCTGTGCTTGTAAAGGTGTTGCTAGTACTTCTTTTCTTATAGGAACAATATGCCTACTCCATTCAAACCCACGTGGTTATTAATAAGTGGAGACCCGGGAACCCATCTGCTTTAGATGCAGGACCACCTGCTGCAGGCTCCATCCTGCTCATACACACAACCTGCCTTTATAGATTAAACACAGTGGACTGGAAAAATAGGCTCCAGGGGTACATTTCAGCCCTAGTGTGCTGTAAATTGCCTCCAGCATTGTTCCAGTTTCTTCTTGCTGGAGGTGGCCATTTTGCTGAAGCCTAGAGCAACATTAAATCTTTAGTCTGTCTGCAGATCGGCCTCTACAAAGTCAGAACAGTGCCTAAAAAGAGCAACTGAGCATGTGCAGAGCAGGGCGAAACAGTGTATTATGGGATTTTAAACATAAACATTGTCAGGCTGTCATTTCTAGCCCCGGAATACATCCGTTAAGATGAAACGCATAGGTAAGCCTCCCACATGACATAATCACGTACAGGAATCGCAAATGGGATTTTTAAATTACCTTTTTGCTGCCTTGGGGAATAATTCTATATGCACACATTTGCCTACATTTGTACGTGCAATTTTATTAATAAAAGTGTTTTATGTGGTTTGCATTAAGAAGTTTATCTGTTTGGATCACATATACTTGCCTGTGGTGAGCCCATCTGAGGAGTGGCCTTGTTGACCAGTTTTGGAACCAGTGTGGAGAGTTACTATTGGGCTTCAGCTTTTCATGCATTTTTGACCATCCTGAATAAGGTGGTCTTTCCATCTGGTAAGCCTGCATTTTTTGCACATTGGTGATGGGAAACACTGGTGTTGACAGAGGAAATACGTTTTCAAGTACCCCCTTTTTTTTCCCCCCTTTGATATGTAGCAATACTTCTAACTTAGACTTCCCTTATTCCATCATGGACTAATTGCTTTTTATACACATTTATGTTCACTGTATTTGAGTTTCCTCTAAAGGAGACCTATAATGTTTCCTTACAGTGACATTTTCTTTGCACATTTTTTTGTGGACCATTTCTCTTATCCTATTTTGTTAGTATATGAACAGTGCACTTTTTTGTACTGTAGAATTTCTGTATAGTGGTCTTGATATTAATTGAACATTATTTTGTTCACACTAATATTATGTATATATCACAACATGTTAACGTTTTGTCTGGCTCTTATGCTGACCTACAGAATTCAATATTTGCTGTGTCACTGATGCGGAAGTGTCCAGAACAGGAAAATTAGGAGTGTTTTTGGCTACTTTTCCCAGGTCAGTGAAAAGATAAATAGGCAAGAGGGTCAAGCTTTTAGTTTACTTGAGGGTACTTAATACTTCACTGATTAATTATGACTAGACATTTTAAAGCTTATTTATTGTTGAAAAAAAAAAGAAAGTGTTTAGCCATTAGGCTGACGTTGCACTTTAATGATTGCCGATGACCTACCTGGTGCTTTTGCTGCTGCTGTTTGCTGGCGTTTCTCAAATGTGTGTTGAATTTCACAATGTCTTGGCTCATTTCATCCACCCGGTCCATAAGAAGCTGAAGGCTCTTCTCCAGATGATTACTGTGTACAAACATACAGCAATAATTAAAAGTCTGCAATATCTTCTGGTGGTTCAGAGAAGCAGGCAACACATGATTACGGTAAGTCACTTGAACGGTTCAATGTAAACTAGAAAGTCTGCTATAATGTGTAATAATTATTACAAATATTATGCTACACTAATGCCTAGTACAATCAGAAAATCGGATAAAAAAAAAATATCACTTGTGCAGCAATTGTATGATAATCTGATCGTTCGTACACAGCTTTCAAGAGCCGATTACAACAGTTCACGTGAAAAGGGATTAAAACGGAAATGTTTCTCCTACCAGAACAAACGCTTTTGAATTAATCAGTAAATTGTATGTCAAAAAATTTTAAAATTCGAAGAGCAAGACTACGCATGCTCGGAAACAAAAGAATACATTACAATACATTGCATCACTTCAGAAGCTGTATTCGGTCGTACGAGAAATTCTGTAACCTCTTCATTTTTGATATGAGACTAGCAAGCAAACAAAAAAGAACATACAATCATTCACCTGATATGGTCACCGTGTGTACGAGGCTAAGGCTCCTTTTACACTGCCGCGACTTCAGTCACACGGTTTTGCCACCTCGATTTCCGGGAATGCCTGCATAAACTTGAGGTCTATGGACCTCAACTCACATTAAAGTCAGAACCAAAGTAGTGCAGGGACTACTTGGAAGTTGCACAGATATGAATGATTATCATTGGCAATTATGCGACTGACGTCCACAGTCGCCGGAAAAGTTGCACAAGTGTGAAAGGGGCCTTAAAGTGTACATAACCCCCCCCCCCCCCAATCTTTCAGCCAAGGAAGCTGTCATCTTGGCCTCTGTTTAATCTACAACTGCCATGATGCTGCACATGTGATCAGTTATGACACCGGCCATTGGATGGTTTGACAGTTTGGTTGACAGCACTACCAATGGGATTGTTACATTTCCAGCACGTGCCGTAAATTAAACAGTTTTATGGTTGGGTTTACATCCGCTTTAAGGAGCAATCCAAGGAATAAACTTTAGATCAGGGGTCAGCTACCCAAGGCACATGCCCCACGGTGTAAACACAAAAAACCCTTTTAATAAAAACGGCGCCCAGATCAATAATCATGTCTACAAACGTTTTTTGATATTTCTCATTAAAACACAAAATTGTAATAAAGTTTGTTAAAGAGGAATTCCAGGCATGACATATTTTTACATAGTTACATTGGTCCAGCTTGTATGTGCCCCGAGAGTGGGAAATCACTGAAGTAGACACCGCTACCCCACTGATCTCCACTTGTTTCCAGGTCCCTGTGCTGAGCGGCTGACCTGATACCTATGAATACAGGAGGTCAGCCACTTGGCTTTGCATATTCTGAAATCATGCTAAGCATTCTGATTGGAAGAGATGGGAATACATAAGCACGGGAGTACAACTAAACAAAGAGAGAGGGGAGCGCACTGAGGCTGAAGTTTTTAGTGAATTGATTGCTTTACAAGGTGATCATTTACAGTCACTTTAAGGAGTTTAAGCTGTCAGCAGTACAACTATAATGGCAAAAATAATAAAAAGTATTAGTGATGCACCGAAATTTCGGCCGCCGAAACATATCGGCCGAAAATGCCCTTTTCGGCAATTTGCCGAAAGAGAAAAACGGCTGATAATGGAGCCGAAAATGGGGCGTGGCCTGGGTGGGGGCGGGGCTCCGCCCCCCGCCCCCGGTGACGCCCATCATAGCGCAGGAGAGCCACCTCCGCCGCCTTTTTGATAACAGCGCCGGGAACATCACAGCTTTCATTTCAATTGCTGTGTGTTCCCGGCCGTGCGCCGTCACACGCAGCCCCTCCCCCTTGTCCGGGCACTTAGATCATACGCAGGATTGGACGGATGATCTGTCTATCAAAGTGCCCGGACAAGGGGGAGGGGCTGCGTGTGACGGCGCACGGCCGGGAACACACAGCAATTGAAATGAAAGCTGTGATGTTCCCGGCGCTGTTATCAAACAGGCAGCGGAGGCGGCTCTCTTCCCTGCACACAGTGCACAGGCTGGCTGCAATGGGGCACAACTGGCTGCAATGGGGCACACTCCTGTACCACGTCCTCAGTCTCTGACCATCTCCTGTACCACGTCCCCAGTCTCTGACCATCTCCTGTACCACGTCCCCAGTCTCTGACCATCTCCTGTACCACGTCCCCAGTCTCTGACCATCTCCTGTACCACGTCCCCAGTCTCTGACCATCTCCTGTACCACGTCCCCAGTCTCTGACCATCTCCTGTACCACGTCCCCAGTCTCTGACCATCTCCTGTACCACGTCCCCAGTCTCTGACCATCTCCTGTACCACGTCCCCAGTCTCTGACCATCTCCTGTACCACGTCCCCAGTCTCTGACCATCTCCTGTACCACGTCCCCAGTCTCTGACCATCTCCTGTACCACGTCCCCAGTCTCTGACCATCTCCTGTACCACGTCCCCAGTCTCTGACCATCTCCTGTACCACGTCCCCAGTCTCTGACCATCTCCTGTACCACGTCCCCAGTCTCTGACCATCTCCTGTACCACGTCCCCAGTCTCTGACCATCTCCTGTACCACGTCCCCAGTCTCTGACCATCTCCTGTACCACGTCCCCAGTCTCTGACCATCTCCTGTACCACGTCCCCAGTCTCTGACCATCTCCTGTACCACGTCCCCAGTCTCTGACCATCTCCTGTACCACGTCCCCAGTCTCTGACCATCTCCTGTACCACGTCCCCAGTCTCTGACCATCTCCTGTACCACGTCCCCAGTCTCTGACCATCTCCTGTACCACGTCCCCAGTCTCTGACCATCTCCTGTACCACGTCCCCAGTCTCTGACCATCTCCTGTACCACGTCCCCAGTCTCTGACCATCTCCTGTACCACGTCCCCAGTCTCTGACCATCTCCTGTACCACGTCCCCAGTCTCTGACCATCTCCTGTACCACGTCCCCAGTCTCTGACCATCTCCTGTACCACGTCCCCAGTCTCTGACCATCTCCTGTACCACGTCCCCAGTCTCTGACCATCTCCTGTACCACGTCCCCAGTCTCTGACCATCTCCTGTACCACGTCCCCAGTCTCTGACCATCTCCTGTACCACGTCCCCAGTCTCTGACCATCTCCTGTACCACGTCCCCAGTCTCTGACCATCTCCTGTACCACGTCCCCAGTCTCTGACCATCTCCTGTACCACGTCCCCAGTCTCTGACCATCTCCTGTACCACGTCCCCAGTCTCTGACCATCTCCTGTACCACGTCCCCAGTCTCTGACCATCTCCTGTACCACGTCCCCAGTCTCGGACCATCTCCTGTACCACGTCCCCAGTCTCGGACCATCTCCTGTACCGCGTCCCCAGTCTCGGACCATCTCCTGTACCGCGTCCCCAGTCTCGGACCATCTCCTGTACCGCGTCCCCAGTCTCGGACCATCTCCTGTACCGCGTCCCCAGTCTCGGACCATCTCCTGTACCGCGTCCCCAGTCTCGGACCATCTCCTGTACCGCGTCCCCAGTCTCGGACCATCTCCTGTACCGCGTCCCCAGTCTCGGACCATCTCCTGTACCGCGTCCCCAGTCTCGGACCATCTCCTGTACCGCGTCCCCAGTCTCGGACCATCTCCTGTACCGCGTCCCCAGTCTCGGACCATCTCCTGTACCGCGTCCCCAGTCTCGGACCATCTCCTGTACCGCGTCCCCAGTCTCGGACCATCTCCTGTACCGCGTCCCCAGTCTCGGACCATCTCCTGTACCGCGTCCCCAGTCTCGGACCATCTCCTGTACCGCGTCCCCAGTCTCGGACCATCTCCTGTACCGCGTCCCCAGTCTCGGACCATCTCCTGTACCGCGTCCCCAGTCTCGGACCATCTCCTGTACCGCGTCCCCAGTCTCTGACCATCTCCTGTACCGCGTCCCCAGTCTCTGACCATCTCCTGTACCGCGTCCCCAGTCTCGGACCATCTCCTGTACCACGTCCCCAGTCTGACCATCTCCTGTACCACGTCCCCAGTCTCGGACCATCTCCTGTACCACGTCCCCAGTCTCGGACCATCTCCTGTACCGCGTCCCCAGTCTCGGACCATCTCCTGTACCGCGTCCCCAGTCTCGGACCATCTCCTGTACCGCGTCCCCAGTCTCGGACCATCTCCTGTACCGCGTCCCCAGTCTCGGACCATCTCCTGTACCGCGTCCCCAGTCTCGGACCATCTCCTGTACCGCGTCCCCAGTCTCGGACCATCTCCTGTACCGCGTCCCCAGTCTCGGACCATCTCCTGTACCGCGTCCCCAGTCTCGGACCATCTCCTGTACCGCGTCCCCAGTCTCGGACCATCTCCTGTACCGCGTCCCCAGTCTCGGACCATCTCCTGTACCGCGTCCCCAGTCTCGGACCATCTCCTGTACCGCGTCCCCAGTCTCGGACCATCTCCTGTACCGCGTCCCCAGTCTCGGACCATCTCCTGTACCGCGTCCCCAGTCTCGGACCATCTCCTGTACCGCGTCCCCAGTCTCGGACCATCTCCTGTACCGCGTCCCCAGTCTCGGACCATCTCCTGTACCGCGTCCCCAGTCTCGGACCATCTCCTGTACCGCGTCCCCAGTCTCTGACCATCTCCTGTACCGCGTCCCCAGTCTCTGACCATCTCCTGTACCGCGTCCCCAGTCTCGGACCATCTCCTGTACCACGTCCCCAGTCTCGGACCATCTCCTGTACCACGTCCCCAGTCTCGGACCATCTCCTGTACCACGTCCCCAGTCTCGGACCATCTCCTGTACCGCGTCCCCAGTCTCGGACCATCTCCTGTACCGCGTCCCCAGTCTCGGACCATCTCCTGTACCGCGTCCCCAGTCTCGGACCATCTCCTGTACCGCGTCCCCAGTCTCGGACCATCTCCTGTACCGCGTCCCCAGTCTCGGACCATCTCCTGTACCGCGTCCCCAGTCTCGGACCATCTCCTGTACCGCGTCCCCAGTCTCTGACCATCTCCTGTACCGCGTCCCCAGTCTCTGACCATCTCCTGTACCGCGTCCCCAGTCTCTGACCATCTCCTGTACCGCGTTCCCAGTCTCTGACCATCTCCTGTACCGCGTCCCCAGTCTCTGACCATCTCCTGTACCGCGTCCCCAGTCTCTGACCATCTCCTGTACCGCGTCCCCAGTCTCTGACCATCTCCTGTACCGCGTCCCCAGTCTCTGACCATCTCCTGTACCGCGTCCCCAGTCTCTGGCCATCTCCTGTACCGCGTCCCCAGTCTCTGGCCATCTCCTGTACCGCGTCCCCAGTCTCTGGCCATCTCCTGTACCGCGTCCCCAGTCTCTGACCATCTCCTGTACCGCGTCCCCAGTCTCTGACCATCTCCTGTACCGCGTCCCCAGTCTCTGACCATCTCCTGTACCGCGTCCCCAGTCTCGGACCATCTCCTGTACCGCGTCCCCAGTCTCGGACCATCTCCTGTACCGCGTCCCCAGTCTCGGACCATCTCCTGTACCGCGTCCCCAGTCTCGGACCATCTCCTGTACCGCGTCCCCAGTCTCGGACCATCTCCTGTACCGCGTCCCCAGTCTCGGACCATCTCCTGTACCGCGTCCCCAGTCTCGGACCATCTCCTGTACCGCGTCCCCAGTCTCGGACCATCTCCTGTACCGCGTCCCCAGTCTCGGACCATCTCCTGTACCGCGTCCCCAGTCTCGGACCATCTCCTGTACCGCGTCCCCAGTCTCGGACCATCTCCTGTACCGCGTCCCCAGTCTCTGACCATCTCCTGTACCGCGTCCCCAGTCTCTGACCATCTCCTGTACCGCGTCCCCAGTCTCTGACCATCTCCTGTACCGCGTCCCCAGTCTCTGACCATCTCCTGTACCGCGTCCCCAGTCTCTGACCATCTCCTGTACCGCGTCCCCAGTCTCTGACCATCTCCTGTACCGCGTCCCCAGTCTCTGACCATCTCCTGTACCGCGTCCCCAGTCTCTGACCATCTCCTGTACCGCGTCCCCAGTCTCTGACCATCTCCTGTACCGCGTCCCCAGTCTCTGACCATCTCCTGTACCGCGTCCCCAGTCTCTGACCATCTCCTGTACCGCGTCCCCAGTCTCTGACCATCTCCTGTACCGCGTCCCCAGTCTCGGACCATCTCCTGTACCGCGTCCCCAGTCTCGGACCATCTCCTGTACCGCGTCCCCAGTCTCGGACCATCTCCTGTACCGCGTCCCCAGTCTCTGACCATCTCCTGTACCGCGTCCCCAGTCTCTGACCATCTCCTGTACCGCGTCCCCAGTCTCTGACCATCTCCTGTACCGCGTCCCCAGTCTCTGACCATCTCCTGTACCGCGTCCCCAGTCTCGGACCATCTCCTGTACCGCGTCCCCAGTCTCTGACCATCTCCTGTACCGCGTCCCCAGTCTCTGACCATCTCCTGTACCGCGTCCCCAGTCTCTGACCATCTCCTGTACCGCGTTCCCAGTCTCTGACCATCTCCTGTACCGCGTCCCCAGTCTCTGACCATCTCCTGTACCGCGTCCCCAGTCTCTGACCATCTCCTGTACCGCGTCCCCAGTCTCTGACCATCTCCTGTACCGCGTCCCCAGTCTCGGACCATCTCCTGTACCGCGTCCCCAGTCTCGGACCATCTCCTGTACCGCGTCCCCAGTCTCGGACCATCTCCTGTACCGCGTCCCCAGTCTCGGACCATCTCCTGTACCGCGTCCCCAGTCTCGGACCATCTCCTGTACCGCGTCCCCAGTCTCGGACCATCTCCTGTACCGCGTCCCCAGTCTCGGACCATCTCCTGTACCGCGTCCCCAGTCTCGGACCATCTCCTGTACCGCGTCCCCAGTCTCGGACCATCTCCTGTACCGCGTCCCCAGTCTCGGACCATCTCCTGTACCGCGTCCCCAGTCTCTGACCATCTCCTGTACCGCGTCCCCAGTCTCTGACCATCTCCTGTACCGCGTCCCCAGTCTCTGACCATCTCCTGTACCGCGTCCCCAGTCTCTGACCATCTCCTGTACCGCGTCCCCAGTCTCTGACCATCTCCTGTACCGCGTCCCCAGTCTCTGACCATCTCCTGTACCGCGTCCCCAGTCTCTGACCA
Source organism: Lithobates pipiens (assembly GCF_037356315.1). NCBI lineage: Eukaryota > Metazoa > Chordata > Amphibia > Anura > Ranidae > Lithobates > Lithobates pipiens. Next base: position 543,383,560 of record NW_027507764.1, read on the forward strand.
TCTCCTGTACCGCGTCCCCAGTCTCTGACCATCTCCTGTACCGCGTCCCCAGTCTCTGACCATCTCCTGTACCGCGTCCCCAGTCTCTGACCATCTCCTGTACCGTGTCCCCAGTCTCTGACCATCTCCTGTACCGTGTTCCCAGTCTCTGACCATCTCCTGTACCGTGTCCCCAGTCTCTGACCATCTCCTGTACCGTGTCCCCAGTCTCTGACCATCTCCTGTACCGTGTCCCCAGTCTCTGACCACCTCCTGTACCGTGTCCCCAGTCTCTGACCACCTCCTGTACCATGTCCCCAGTCTCTGACCACCTCCTGTACCATGTCCCCAGTCTCTGACCACCTTCTGTACCATGTCCCCAGTCTCTGACCACCTTCTGTACCATGTCCCCAGTCTCTGACCACCTTCTGTACCATGTCCCCAGTCTCTGACCACCTTCTGTACCATGTCCCCAGTCTCTGACCACCTCCAGTACCATGTCCCCAGTCTCTGACCATCTCCTGTACCATGTCCCCAGTCTCTGACCACCTCCTGTACCATGTCCCCAGTCTCTGACCACCTCCTGTACCATGTCCCCAGTCTCTGACCACCTCCTGTACCATGTCCCCAGTCTCTGACCACCTCCTGTACCATGTCCCCAGTCTCTGACCACCTCCTGTATAAAAATATTTTTTAAAAACAGTCATTTTCGGTATCGGTGCTGTTTCGGTTTCGGTTTTCGGCCTAGTGTATTTTTCATTTTCGGTATCGGTTTCGGCACCAAAAAACCCATTCGGTGCATCCCTAAAAAGTATACAGCTACAGTGCCCTACTGCTCATGGGCATGCCGGTTATCGAATGCTAAGAAAACTGACACGAAGCCTGGTACACACAATGAGATTATCGGAATGATCGTCCTTTTTTTGCATGCTAATCTCATATCGAAAACGAAGAGGTTACTAATGTTACGAAAATTATTGTAAAAAATTTTTCAGACAAAAGCTGTACTGATTAAATGAAAATCGTACCAATCGGGCATCGTAAAAAAAAAATTTGTGCTTGTCCCATCAAGAAATTTCCTCATCGGCTCTCGAAAGCTGTGTACCAACGATCAGATTGTTGTACGATCGCTTCAAAGTGGTATTCATAGCATGATTTTTTGATCGCATGTACTAGGCTTTAGGCGCCTATTACACTGCCGCCTAAAAATGCAACGTCTTTAGGGATACAGCAATTTTTTTTTAAACGGACATAAATAAAGACCACCGTTTTCAATGTGCTTGTACACAGGTGCAGAAATATAATACATCAGTATAAAAAAATAAAATAATTCTGCATTGCCGGACAGTATTCTTGCACATATATGCACATACACCAAACTTCCTTAATATTTATCTAGAAGACTTATGTTTGTGTATGCATAAATGCAAACATGCAGGTGCTATACAGCCCATCCTTGTATTTTTTTTTTTTTTGCCAGGAATGTCCGATGTTCATACCTCAGTACAGCGTGCGAGTATCCCAAATGTGGAAACGGTTGGCAGCCCCCTGTTTTTAGATCATACAATCTGGCTGCTGACAGAGTGTAAAGTAGTTCTGTTGCACCAAATATGACCTCCACAGAACACAGAAAACGGCAAAGTTGCAGCCAACAATAGAACAAAAGCTTACCCAATATTGTCTGCCTAAAGCAGCTTTTGTCAATCCTGAACTGGAGGAGCGATTGTGCGAGAGAAAATGTACCAAGAAATGCGGCAGAAAAACATTCGGCTTTTTCTGAAGGTCAATAACCACTCAGGATACAAGGCAGGAGGTTCAATGGGGGGAGAGCACAGCGAAAAAAGCATCTTAGTAGCTCGGTTTTTAAAAGAAGCGATCATTGTGGACGTATTGTCTTCCAAATAATCCGATTAATGACCTACACATTTAATTCTATGTTTTAGGGGGTCAACCGATTATCTCAACAGGCGATTATTAGGCCATATATTGGCAAATTTTCAAATAAATCGGTATGATGCAACGCAATGCCATCTCTAAGTTATTTATTAAATAATTGATTTTCATCTCAGCAGTCGAGTACAGAACGCAAGCAAAAAAGTGAGTTGCATCAAAGATTGCTGTCAGGTTAGTGCTACAAAAACACAAAATAAACACTGAAAATGTACTATAGTACTTTTTTTTTTTACTTCAAAGAACTCTTTATTTGAACGCTAAAGAGGGTTCCAAATCGGTTAAAAGAGGGGAAAAAAAAAAAAAGATTGGGAATAAAATCTGAACTAGGACAGACAATATCCTTCTAAGGCTTGGATCACACTAATGAGGGCCATACATCCTGCGTTTGCTCGGACACGGCAGCCCATTCATTACAATGGGCTGATGTGCTGTGTTTAACATACAACAAAAAAAAGTGCATGCATCTTTTTAAAAATGAGGCCACAGGGAAACCCCATTGTCTTTTAAAACCTTGTGGTTTCCCTGCGCTTCCCGCCCATGTGATCGCGCTGCAGGTTGAGGTGTCATTCAGAATGACCGGTAGCCCTGGACGTCCTGCAGCCAGAGTATGATTCTGGCAACCGGAACACAAGGCCTGCATTAGTGTGAACCGAGCCTATAGTGTATAGTCCCTTCATTTTTTGTGTGGCTTGCTCATGCATGCACACCACTCCCTGTCATTTCTGTGTCAGACTCATAGGAGTAATTATTAAAAGAGAAGGGATTTTTTTCCTCCAGTATCGGTCTGATGCTGCATCGTTCCCCCGGTGCCTCTACACTGAGAACCGAGTGATCCGACATCACCGATGGCTCAGTTCTCTCACCCTCCTGAGTAGAGAGCTGCTGACTGTCAATCATCAGCACTCCACTTCTCCACACACACTGGAGTGCCGAGCTGCGGAGGGGGCGGGGAGCTGCAATCTCTGGCTGTCACTGAGAGGCTGAGCGGGGTGTCAGTCCAGGCACCTGGTGGATCCAGACTCCCATTGCCGGGATGACGTGGTGCCTGAACTAACTCCTGTGCAGAGAGCGGACTTAAGACCACTCTTTGCTGAAAATGGGTCACAGGAGCGCAAAACTAATTGCATTCCTGTGACCCAGAGGAGAAGCCCAGCCAAACGAGCCCAGGCTGGACTTCTCCTTTAAGTAAAAAAAGATTTACAAGGATCCTATGATCTGCCTTTATGGATGTTTTGGCCCTTCCTCCTCCTCAACACCAGTTACAATACCAGCATGGTCTTCACTATATTTGCTGGCAGCTCGCAGAACTATATTAAAATCCCGGACATCGCGCACTGCTCCCAAATTAACTACGGTGAGAAAGGAACTGAAATCCTTGCTGTATATTGAAAAAATGGACACATTAACACAAGCTCTTAACTCTACAAAAAGGTTCTTTAAGCGATGGCAAAGATTTATGGAACACTCAGAAATATCCCAACGGATGACACAATTTCTTTATACGGAATGGTACATTAAAGCAAATGTGAACAATTCTCTAGGCAGATTAAGAATTCCACCGATTCCTAGTATCAACAATGTTTCTCCACCAAGTGTTTGCAGAAATCCTAAGGATCTTCAACATTGGGAACCACAATACTATCAACGAACTTCTGTTACCATTACGTTATATTACTACTAATATAAAGGATTTTTCTTTACGCTATTTTATTTCTGTTTTCATTCTTTGTTCTTATTTAATATATCATTGCAGATCTATACAGATTAATTGATTATATTAACAGTTAAATCCAAATTGCTCATACATGCTTCCACTATAAATTAATAATTTGGTAATAGTTACCCATTTACATATATGTTAATGTCATTATAATTGCATTATATCAATGCAGTAAAACATTGGTAGTGGGTTAAATACCCCTTTCTGTTTGAGGCTTGTAAATTGCTAATTTTCAGTAAAATTATAATTAAAAAAGGATTCCTGATGAACCCATCAAAAATACATTCAATCTTCCTTCCATGGGTTGACAATGCCGACACCGATGCGCTAAAATTCTAAGTAGCATCAGTACAGTATGTGCTCCTTTTCTCCAACACCAGTGCCCATCGGTTCCAAGATTTTTTTTTAATACAGTGCCCACTAGATTGCACTTTCTAACCACACACAGGAGCGGTGGGGGAAATTGCATGCGATCCGGGCAGGAATTGCAATGCATTCCAGTTAAAATCGCATGCCATTCTTTGCAGTGCAACTCACGCCTATTTATTCTGTATTGAGGCAAATCGCATTGCAAAGTATCTGGTTTGGTATCGGGGAGCATTTTCACGAGTACGTGTGAAAATACTTGGAATCAGCACAGATACCCATATCGGTGTATCCCTAGTTGCAACATTTGGATTTTCTGGCACTTTTGGAAAAACTCAAAGCAGCTCAACATTAAAATGGAAAGGTATTTTTAACAAAAAAATAAAAATAAAAAAGGCTTGCGCAGCAATATATGTTGAATTATTTCACAGTGGCGTTTTGCCCCTTAAGCCTGGGTTCACGCTATTGCGATGTGGGAACCAGTACGATTCCAATGTCGGTTCCCACATCGCATTCCAACGGAGGCAGTTCACAGTGCCCTCTGCGAACCACAGCAGGTGTCAGTACAAAGCTAAATGACACCCCCTAGATCAGTTCAGATTTCAGTGCGAACTGTGAATTCGGGCAGGAAACGGATCGCATGGGTGTGAACACCTATGCGATCAGATTCCAGTGCGGGGAGAAAAAAAAAAATATAAGGCTCCTGCACCTTTTTTTGTGCAAATCGAATACGAGATCAGCCATACAACTGTATGGCTGAATTTGCATTGCACAGACATCGCATGTGATCGGCACAGCAATGCGATGCGAATCACATGCAATGTCTGTGTTTGCATATGTGTGAACCCAGACTAAAGTGATTGTAAACCCTTAAGCCCTGGTTCACACCAGTGTGACTTGCAATGCAACTTGACAGTACAAAGTCACATCTCAATTGCAGAAAGCATGAAAGAAAAGAAAAAACAAAACAAAAAAAAACAAAAAAAAACACACACATTCTGCCTTTAGAACCCCCTTAAATGTAAACCTTTATGTCTGCAAGCCATATCCATTGGCTGTTTTAACTATATTAAGAAGAAAATAAGTTCAAATTGCCAAATATTCAAATGAGCAGACTGGGACAGCAAGCGCACCACAGAACAATGTACAGCCATGTTAGACATATGTACCTCTGAGGACATCAGCTCGCTACTAAATGAAACATGTTTCCTATACACAGCTGCAATAGGCACAGAGCAGCGAAATGTCATAATATAATGGGTGGATATTATAAATACGTGAGCCAAGCAGATGCTTTTGGGAGCCAACTAAACAGTTTATCCACAGAAGTCTATTCATTATATCCAACCAAATGAAAGAAGGGGATTTGTGTCCAAAAGAGGCTAAGGCAAGATGTATATGGTCAATAATGTACTTTGAATAAAAATTTACTGCCGTTCTAACAGGGGCTTTCATTCGTTTTTGTTCAGGGTTTGGCAAGCAAAAATGATCTTTAGAGAACCATTATTGCACAACGTAGCTACATTCACCTTTTGCAAACAAATAATAAACGCGCCCACAATTACAGAAAAAAAAATGGGAACTTATTATTTTCGTGCAAACAAGCCTCAAAATCATTGCAACTGTGTTCAATGGAATCCAGGTGCAATGGCAGGCGTGTGCATATATAGGTGTATCATGGTCTTAACTGCTTAAGCCCCGGACCATTTGGCTGGCCAAAGACCAGACCACTTTTTGGGATTCGGCCCTGCGGCGCTTTAACTGACAATTGCGCGGCCGTGCGACGTGGCTCCCAAACACAACTGACGTCCTTTTTCCCCCAGAAATAGAGCTGTTGATCACCTCTGCGGTTTTAATTTTTTGCGCTATAAACAAAAAAGTGTGACAAAAAAAAAAAAACACTTTACTTTTTGCTATAATAAATATCCCCAAAAAATATATAAAAAAAATGTTTTTCCCTCAGTTTAGGCAGATACATATTCTTCTACATATTTTTTGAAAAAAAAAAATAATAATTCGCAATAAGCATATATTGATTGGTTTTCACAAAAGTTATAGAATCTACTAGTAATGGCGACGATCAGCGATTTTAATCATGACTGCAACATTATGGCTGACAGATCTGACAATTTTGACAAATTTTTGGGACCATTGGCATTAATACAGCGATCAGTGCGATTAAAATTGCATTGACTACTGTAAAAATGTCATTGGCAGTGAAGGGGTTAAAACTGGGGGGGCAGTGAAGGGGTTAATGTGTGTCCTAGTACATGTTCTAACTGAAGGGCGGATGGGACTGTGCAGGGAAACTAACAGATCGCTGTTGATACTCTGAGGAGTGAACAGACAGATCATCTATTCATACAGAGAACCGGAAACTGTGTTTACACACACAGCTCCCGGTTCTCAGCATGCCCCGAGCGATGGCGGGAGCCCGGCAGTGATAGAGACCGCTGGGCACTCGCATCAGCTCGGGGAGCAAGCGGGGGCTGTTTATGTTACCGCAGCGGCTAGTCGGCAAGCGGTTAAAAGGTGGCAGTTTTCAAAGGTTATATGCGTTTTTTATTTTTTTTATTTTGGGTGTAACATGGTGCCAAGGCACTGAGGCAGGTTTTGGGAAAGATGTCATATGACATCCACTCAGAACGAGGGAGATCCTGCCCAGCTGCCATTTGATTATAGGCCAGATGGGAAGGCGATGGTCCCAAAAGCAAAAATGTAATATATAGCATTAGTCTTCTTTTTAGGTTTTTTTTCCCTTTGGTTTTCACCTGGTGATCTGGCCAGTAACCCCATTCTGGATGAAGCAGCAACAAAGACGCACTCGGACAGCAGCAGTGTCACTCTGGGGGAGGGTAGTATAACACCCCGGAAACACCAAAGTATTTTTTTTGTTCAACCCAGCAGGGATGAATGGAAAATAAAAAATGTCTGTGTGTGTGTGTGTGTGTGTGTGTGTGTGTGTGTGTGTGTGTGTGTGTGTGTGTGTGTGTGTGTGTGTGTGTGTGTATATATATATATATATATTTATATTAAAGTAGCTGAAGCATTCTGTTGGCTGACGTCACAGAGCTGGTTCAGGCTCGGGCAAGATCATGACAATAAAGTCGGGATTCGCCCACATGCCTGGACCAGCACAGCCTCTTAGCGAGCCTCTAAGAGCCCGCCCCCTCCACAGCCCAGCGCTCCAGTGAGCACAGGGAGGTGGGCAGAGCACAGTCACCAGCTCTCTGGCTCAGCGAGTATCAATCAATAGGCCGTGTTAGAGCTGGCGGGGGACTGATGTTGCATACACTTAGGCAAGTAGGATTGGGGGAAAAAAAAAAAAAACATACTTCTCTTTTAAATCGCAACCTTTAAAATCAATTCAAGTTTTGTTTCACACAAGTTTTCAAACATTTTAAATGGGGTTATTTAATCTGGCTCTTCTATATAAAAACAGGCTGGGTTCACACTGGTGCAATGTTAGACACCGCATGTGATTTGCACCGTACTGCTGTGCAGAGCACATGCAATGCAAATGCACCCAGATTGTATGATTGCATTTGCACCAAAATGGTGAAGGACCTTTCTTTGGTCCGCACTGGAATTGGATCGCATAGGATACATTCCTGTGAACCGATCTGAGGTGTCTTAATTTATTTTTTTAAACACAGTTAAAGTTTCCAAACAAAAAAGGGACAGCAGCGGTACATTCATTTCAGATGACCGATAATACATCAACCGTATTAGCAGCCAACATCCAGAGATTCTCTGGGGGCGTCAATAACTTTGCACTGACAACCGCAGCAGTTCACAGATGTAAGCGTGAAATGGTGGCAGGCGACATGCAATTTGGGAACCTGCACTGGAATTGCGCTGGTTCACGCATCGCATCTATGTGAATCGGGACTCAGTGCTTAAAATAGGGAAAGTCTCCCGGTGAAGGAACCTACAGCTATCCTGACTACTGCACCACTTCTAACCTCCGCTGAGACAGAGGAATGTCTGACAAGCTTGTATATACAGTGTCTCACAAGAGTGAGTACAATCTTCACATTTTAGTAAAAAAAAAATTATATCTTTTCATGTGACAACACTGAAGAAATGACACTTTGCTACAATGTAAAGTAATGAGTGCACAGCTTGTATAACTGTGTAAATTTGCTGTTCCCTCAAAATAACTCAACACACAGCCATTAATGTCTAAACCGCTGACAACAAAAGTGAGTACACCCCTAAGTGAAAATGTCCAAATTGGGATCAAAGTGTCAATTTGTGTGGCCACCATTATTCCAGCACTGCCTTAACCCACTTGGGCACGGAGTTCACCAGAGCTTCACAGGTTGCCACTGGAGTCCTCTTCCACTCCTCCGTGACATCACTGAGCTGGTGGATGTTAGAGACTTTGCGCTCCTCCACCTTCCATTTGCGGATGCCCCACAGATGCTCAATAGGGTTTAGGTCTGGAGACATGCTTGGCCAATCCAACACCTTTACCCTTCAGCTTCTTTAACAAAGCAGTGGTTGTCATGGATGTGTGTTTGGGGTTGTTATGTTGGAATACTGCCCTACGGTCCAGTCAAGGGAGGGGATCGTGCTCTGCTTCAGTATGTCACAGTACATGTTGGCATTCATGGTTTCCTCAATTAACTGTAGCGCACCAGTGTCAGCAGCACTCATGCTGCCCCAGACCATGACACTCCCACCACCATGCTTGACTGTAGGCAAGACACACTTGTCTTTGTACTCCTCACCTGGTTGCCGCCACACATGCTTAACACCATCTGAACCAAATACGTTTATCTTGGTCTCATCAGACCACAGGACATTGTTCCAGTAATCCATGTCCTTAGTCTGCTTGTCTTCAGCAAACTGTTTGCAGGCTTTCTTGTGCATCATCGTTAGAAGAGGCTTCCTTCTGGGATGACAGCCATGCGCCTGTGCTTACCTTCTTTTGTCGACCAAGGTGAGGCCTGTTCTGAGTGGAACCTGCCCTGTTAAACCGCTGTATGGTCTTGGCCACCGTGCTACAGCTCAGTTTCAGGGTCTTGGCAATCTTCCTATAGCCTAGGCCATCTTTATGTAGAGCAACAATTCATTTTTTTTTTTTTAGATCCTCAGAGTTCTTTGCCATGAGGTGCCATGTTGAACTTCCAGTGACCAGTATGAGAGTGTGAAAGCGATAACACCAAATTTAACACACCTGCTCCTCATTCACACCTGAGACCTTGTAACACTAACGAGTCACATGACACAGAGGGGAAATGGCTAATTGGGCCCAATGTGGACCTTTTTTTCCACTTAGAGGCGTACTTGGCTTTTGTTGCCAGTGGTTTAGACATTAATGGCCGTGTGTTGAGTTATTCTGAGGGGGACAGCAAATTTACACTGTTATACAAGCTGTACACTCACAACTTTACATTGTAGCAAAGTGTCATTTCTTCAGTCTTGTCACATTAAAAGAATGTTTACAAAAAAAAGTGAGGGGTGTACTCACTTTTGTGAGATGCTGTGTGTCTTAGGAAATCAGTTTCTAGTATGGCATTGCCAGCAGCTGTTTACAGCACCGAGCATCAGTGTCAGCTCTCTCTGCGCCACTTGGATTTGCCTTTTCTATCCTCGGGAGCGCAAACTTGAACATCTACTTCAGAAGCAGTGTTTGTCAGTCAAAAAAAAAATATATATACATACACACAAAAGTGACAAGGTACAAGGAGTGAGCTCTGAGCATAGGACTTGAAAATTCCCCTTGTGTACCACAGCCATAGATGACTTTTTTTTTTTTTTTTTACGACACCAACTCTCTGAAAGAAGGCGAGCTGCATGAGCGGATTTTATATGAATCTCTGGGACTTGGGCCGTGGAACAGGCAGTTATTGTTAGAACTTGCGGTAATGCAGTGTTTGCTTCCGTCGTCAGGGAAACGGAGGCCTGGAAACAGATAGCTAAAACAGATGTGCTGCGAGACATGAAGTAACTGATAAGTATGATCCAAGAGCACGGGGCCCTTTTTCCACAGATCTGTGCGATACGCCCCCACTCCTATAAAAAAGGGACAGCACTTTTCCACACACACCACAATCTTTTCGGTGATAGCTGTAATGGCTGCTTATATATAAAAAAAATTATATACATAATTATGAAATGACAATTACAGAATGGACAATTTCCAAAGCAATATAGCAGTTACTTAAAAGCAAATTAAGGCCATTAAAAAGAAAAATGCTCTTTATGATGGACGCAGCATATTGGAAGCACAATAAAGGTTTCTGCTTTTTTTTTTTTTTTGTTACCTTCGATGCCAACATAATAGTCTTGCATTTCACATCCTTTCCACTTTATTTAAACTGCGTGTTCAATTCTCGAGCGCATGTAAGGAAAATGGAGAGAGATGTGTGCTGCCTGCAATAATCATACAGCATTAAAGTGACAGTCACCGCACAAAAAAAAAAAAAAAAAAAAAAAAGCATTTTTGTTTTACACCAGGGGTGCCCAAACTTTTGAAAAGTGAGAGCCGCTTAAAAAGTAAACACCCAGCAGGACAAAGGCATAATGAGCTAGTATGCATAGCATACTAGCTCATTATGAATTACTTACCTGAGATCAAAGCCCCCAAAAGCGACCCTCGTTCACTTCCTCCGTTGCTGACATGTTGACTCTGCGTGTCTTCCGGATTATCGCTGCTCCGGCACAGCGACTGGCCGGAACAGCCATGACGTCACCCCTGCATATGCCTGCTAGTGCCGCCACTAACGGCATGATCACCTTTAGAAACGGCACGCCTGCACCCAATGTCTACGGCGCATGCACCGTAGACATCGGTGATATTTCTGCAAAGATCTCCTAAACCTTTTAGGTTTGGGAGAGATTTCTTGCACCTACAGGTAAGCCTTAATCTAAGCTTACCTGTAGGTTAAAGTGGTTGTAATCACTGCATGCGATTTGCACCGCACAGCACAACCACTTTAAGTGATTTGATTACCAAACGCGGTCCACAATGAACTATGGCGTTTTACCCCCCCCCCCCCCCCCAAAACGCAAATGCAAAGGAGTCATTACTGTCTGAGGCAGTTTTAAGGCTGCTTTCACAATGATGCACTTTACCCACAAGGTCAGTGTTTTAAACCCATACACTGCACTTTTGCCACGGGCATATTAGGACTTATAAAAAGTTATCAGGCTGATTTTACACGGTGCACTTGCGGCTTTCCTGCGGGTTAGCTAAACGGAACAATAGACTTCTATTGCAACTTGCGGGTGTGGTGCACTTTCTGAAAGCACACCGAACCTGAATGATATAATAGAAGTCTTTGGCCCAAGGGACATCCCTTGTAATAGAAAAAAGCAGCGTGACAGGACCTCTTAAATATGAGATCTGCAGTCAAAAAGACCTCAGATCTAATATTTAGACTAAAATGCAATAAAAAATATTAATTTAAAAAAATTATTTTAAAAAAATTGCTCTTTAAGAGCTATGGGCGGAAGTGACATTTTGACGTCGCTTCCATCCAGCAATTGTATGGAGACGGGTGGGGGCCATCTTACCCTCACTCGTCTCCATGCCACAGCCAGTGAAAGGACCGGATCGCCTCCGCCGCTGCGGCTCCAGTAAGCAGCAGAGGGCACCGGACCACAGAGGGAGAGGCTTCTTCTGTCACAGATGAAAGTGATCTTGTGGCAAATCCTCCACAGAGACCACCTATCTTGTAGCGGACCGCCTGCTGAAGGGGATACCGGGGTTATGGCAGCTAGCTGCTGCCATAACAATATCCTCCTTCAGTCAAAGTAAAACTGAGGCGGGCGGTCCGTAAGTGGTTAACACACTGACCTTTTCCTCTTCCAACTTCTGCTGACATTGCTCTCCAGGCTGCTGGAAAAGTCCTAGGTGAAGTGCACTTGGTATCACTCCACCTGGGACAGGAGCCAGTGCTACAGAGGAAGTATCAGATTATGCAGCTCCTGCTCCCTCTGTGGCCAACTCCATGCACCTTGATGCTCTGGGATGGTGGGTTGGCAAGCTGCTGATCGCGATCTGGACTTGACAACCCACCATCTCAGAGCATGGGCACTCGCTTCCCTGGTTTGAGGTCATAGACCTCAGGTTGAGCATCCCTGTTTTAGACTATCAATAATACATTGCTATGGCTCACCTAATTCTCTGTCCATCTCCCTATGCCACTTTAGGTCAATAAAGATGTACAAAAATAAAAAAGTAAACTGCACCCTTCTTTGCAAAAAAGAAAGGTCTCGACTCTCAAACCCATACAAATGGACACCAGACCACACGCTAAAAATTTGCTTTAGCATGCAGGCTGAGGAACAAACTTAGAGTGTTACTAAACCCAGTAATATGAAAATTGTTAATTATCCACCCACAGTTTATAAATCATCTTTTTACATTAAAATACTGCCACTATATATCTTTATGGATTATCTGTATACCTTGGTTACATGGTAAACTGCACAATTTCTCCATTGCTGAGAATTCAGGAAGGAGGAGATTTCCACTGCATCCTGTATACACGCCCACATGTGTGATGTCAACATCTGACCTGGCTATCTGAGAAAAAGTGACGGTTCTCTGAATCATAAAAGACACAACTGAGCATGTGCAGGTCGGCTACGCTGCCTGTGTTAGATAGTAAGGTTGAATAATGACACCAGTCCAACCTGAGCGAGTGTGGGTGCGTGTCTACAATTGTCCCTATCCCTGTACATTGTACCTCATTAAGATGCTCATCTATTATATTATTTATTTAATGTACCCATATAGCGTCAATTTAACACAGCGCTCCACACATACACTGCACACTCACATCAGTCCCTTCCCTCAAGGAGCCCACAATCCATATAATAGGGCCAATTTTGGACAAAAGACAATTAACCTACCTGCATGTCTTTGGAGTGTTAGCTGGCCTTCCCCAGAAGGAGGAGGATCTGTGCATACAGGCTAAAACAGCCTTTTTACACAATGCAGAGGATTAACCCCTTAAGTTCCACAGTGAGTATAACAAGCACGCTATGCTGCATATACAGACTGATTTTACTGTTGTGGGTTTAGTAACACTTTATCAGCTATACAGTGCAAGGACCTGCATGATTGGATATAGATTGATTGGAGAGACCAACAGGCAGTTTCATGCATCAAAAAAAAAAAAAAAGGCAGGATTTGTAACCTGTTAAAATATGTGAACTTATCCTTCAAAATCAGCACGTGTACAACCTTAACCACTTAAGGACCGCCTCACACCGATATACGTCGGCAGAATGGCGCAGCTGGGCACAATCACTTACCGGTACGTGATTCTTTAAGTGCCCAGCTGTGGGTCGGGAGCGCGCCTCCAGCAGGCGAGCTCCCGACCTGGTCCTGTGCTCCATGACCGTGGGACCAGTGGAGCCGATCGCCACTGGTGTCCCATGATCGAGTCACAGAGCTGAAGAACGAGGAGAGGTCTGTGTAAACAAACCTCTCCCCGTGCTTCCCTGTGTGGCTGTCACCGATTGTCTGTTCCCTTTTATAGGGAATGACGATCAGTGACGTCACATGCCCTACAATAACAAAAAAAAAACACATGACGTCATAACACTACACTGCCCCTAATGGTTAACTCCTTCACTGTCAGTGTCATTTTCACATGAATCAATGCATTTAAATAGCACTGATTGCTGTATAAATGACAATGGTCCCAAAAATGTGTAAAAAAAAATGTCCGATGTGTCTGCCATAACGTGGCAGTCACAATAAAATTTTTTTTTTAAAAATCGCCTCCATTACTAGTAAAAAAAAAATAATAAAATGCTATAAAACTATCCCCTATTTTGTTAACACTTTTGTGCAAACCAATCAATAATCGCTAATTGCAGAAGAATACGTATTGGCCTAAACTGAGGAAAAAATGTTTATATATATTTTTGGGGGATATTATAGCAAAAAGTTAAGTTTTTCAAAATTGTTGCTCTATTTTTGTTTATAGCGCAAAAAATAAAAATCGCAGAGGTGATCAAATACCACCAAAAGAAAGCTCTATTTGTGGGAAAAAAGGACTCCAATTTTGTTTGGGAGCCACGTCGTACGACCATGCAATTGTCAGTTAAAACGACACAGTGCAAAATCACAAAAAAGGGGCCTGGTCCTTTGGCTGCAAATTGGTCCGGGGCTTAAGTGGTTAAAGCAGTAGTAAACTCCGCCTTGTGATTTTTACTTAAAGGTAAGCTTATCTGTATAAAATGAATATCTCCAAAACATGCCTTGTTTGTGAGATATTTAATAGTTTTGCAGCTGCTGACATCAGTGCTGCACGCGCTATGAAGGAACGGCATACGTATGCCGTTCCTTCAGAGCTCTGCGGCTCCGCCAAGACATCGCAGCTTGGCCATTCAAGCGGCAGCAATTGGTGTAATCACCCAGTTCATGCACATGGGAAAAAGACATACAATCTTCTCATCACAAATGTATGAAGGCATTCCTATATACAGTGGATATAAAAAGTCCACACACTCCTGTTAAAATGCCAGGTTTCTGTGATGCAAATAAATAAATAAATGAGACAAAAATAATTTCAGAACTTTTTCCACCTTTAATGTGACCTATAAACTGTATATCTCAGTTGAACAACAAACTGAAATCTCTTAGGAAGTAAAAATAAAAAACTTAAAATAATTGGGTTGCATAAGTGTGCACACCCTTAAACTAATACTTTGCTGAAGCACCTTTTGATTTTACAGCCCTTAGTCTTTTTGGGAATAAGTATCAGCGTGGCACATCTAGACTTGGCAATATTTGCCCACTCTTCTTTGCAAAAACACTCCAAATCTCTCAGATTGCGAGGACATCTCCTGTGCACAGCCCTCTTCAGATCACCCCACAGATTGAATTGGATTCAGGTCTGGGCTCTGGCTGGGCCATTCCAAAACTTTAATCTTCTGGCGACACCATTCCTTTATTAATTTGGAAGTATGCTTTGGGTTGTCATGCTGAAAGATGAAGTTCATCTTCATGTTCAGCTTTCTAGCAGAAGCCTAAAGGTTTTGTACCAATTGACTGGTATTTGGAACTGTTCATAATTCCCTCTACCTTGACTAAGGCCCCCATTCCAGCTTTTAAAAAAACAGCCCCAAAGCATGATATGCTGCCACCACGCTTCATGGGTATGGTGTTCTTTTGGTGATGTGCAGTGTTTTTGCACCAAACATATCTGTTGGCATTATGGCCAAAAAGTTCAAACTTGGTTTCTTCAGACCAGAACACATTTTCCCCACATGCTTTTGGGAGCCTTCAGATGTGTTTTTGCCAAATTTAGCCAGGCTTGGATGTTTTTCTTCGTAACAGAAGTCTTCCGTCTTGTCACTCTACTCCATAGCCCAGACATAGGAGGAACACGGGAGATTGTTGTCACATGTACCACACAGCCAGTACTTGCCAGATATTCCCTGCAGCTTCTTTAATGTTGCTGTAGGCCTCTTGGCAGCCTCCCTGACCAGTTTTCTTCTCGTCTTTTCATCAATTTTGGAGGGACGTCGGGATCTTGGTAATGTCATTGTTGTTCCATATTTTCTCCACTTGATGATGACCGTCTTCACTGTGTTCAAAGGTATATCTAATGCCTTGGAAATTCTTTTGTACCCTTCTCCTGACTGATACATTGTAACGAGATCCCTCTGATGCTTTGGAAGCTCTCTGCGGACCATGGCTTTTGCTGTAGGATGCAACTAAGAAAACGTCAGGAAAGACCAACTAGAACAGCTGAACTTTATTTGGGGTTAATCAGAGGCCCTTTGAATGATGGCAGGTGTGTACTGACCTACTTAACATGAGTTTGAATGGTATTGTCCAATTTTGAACACAGCTATATCCCCAGTTACAAGAGGGTGTACATATGCAACCACTACTTCCTCACCGCCTCCACCACCCCTAAAAGATTTCCGGTTGTTTTTCAATTGAGTTTATAGGTCACATTAAAAGGTAGAAATAGTAATGAAATTTAGCTTTGTCTCATTTTTTTACATCACGGGAAACCTGACATTTTAAGGGGTGTGTAGACTTTTTATATCCACTGTACATACAACTCCAACCTGCATGTGTATTATTTCAGTCTCACACAGGCTGGGGTCATCGGGCTCTTTTTCCAACATCCTCACACCGAAGAAAACAATCGTGCTTTGCAGTGAAACGTAAGCCTCAATTCACATAGTACTGGTGCAGGTGTGAATTTGCCTGTGATGATTTATTATTTGTCCTGTGGGGTCCAGAAACTTTGCCTTAAAGGACTCCACTTCAACATATCGTGTCCCGCACTGAGCGCTCTTACCTGACACATACACATAATAGATTTTTTTATACATATTCATCTCCGATGTCAGAATGCAGAGTTACATTAATGGGCTACACCCCACTTCCATAAAACAGTATGCAGGCCAAGAAACTTGGCTACAGACAGCGAATGTGTGAACACCGTCTATAAAAGCCGCTGGATCAAGCGGACACTGTGCAGGAAAGGGGGGAGGGCAGCCCGCTAAGAGGAACATATGAAGAGGTACTTTATCCAGCATTTATGTCTTCGGCTTAACCCTACAGCTGCCGGGAAAGCCTGCAACGAATGTCATGGCCAAGCAGTAGAACCAAAACAAAAAATTTACAATGGACTTTTATGCCGTAATCTACTTAAGTGAGCAGAGAAAGAAGCCATACGTTTTTTTGTTAAAGGAAAACACAGATCCAGACGGGATGGCTTTATAGTGTGTAGAATGGCATTATATTAGCTTAGTCTTATAATACCGCCGGATCAGCTCACAAGCGTTAGGCCCAGCCATATCGCCCCTCCGCCTCGCTGTTATAGGTTTACATTCACAGCCCATTTTCATCCCGGAGAAAACTGTAACAAACTGACATTTTTCAAAGCCAATAAGATGATCTATAGTGTGTCTTTACTGGCCCGCCGGATAACAAGTATTTCATTCAATATATACATTGTGTGGAATTCGATTTTCGGAGATGTGAAATGGTAAATGTCTTTGGCAGCGGCCGATATTATTCCCTACCGCCACAGAGCAATAAATGGTAGCCCGCTGCCCTAAGCTGAACCGTAGCCATCACTTTCTACCCTTGTTGAGTTAGTATATAAAAGCTTCATGAATCAGGGAACACATCTGTGCCTGTCAGGCACTGTTGGCTATAGTTCTGAGGTAGCTTGTACGTCTTCCAGCCAAGGAGCAGCAGAAAAATTATAATAAGGTGATGTCTACAAGTCACGATAAGGCGGGAACATGGCCAGGAGGCACTAAAACGGCCTGAGGCTTCTGAAAATAGAGATCTAATGTGCAGATCACAAGTATTATATGTGCCGAGCACCAAACCTACAGGGAATAAAGGAAAAAAAAAATTTGATGTAAACACCATCTACATCTAAACAATGACCCTTATTTATTATGAAGGAAAAAAGGAAAGTCCTGTACAGTGCCACAACAGCCAATCAGCATCAAGTACCCATTCCAAAATAGACCAGGTAGATATGGATGTAATAATTTTCTAAAAGGCAGCCCAGACTGCTATTTTCACACACACAGATAAGCGAGACCCATGCTAATTTAAAACATTTTAAAGCTGAAGTTTAACCACTTCCCGACCAGCGCACGATGATGTACGTCGACAGAATGGCACGGGCAGGCATATTGGCGTACATGTACGTCCAATATTCAATGCCGCCCTGCCATCGGGAATGCGCCGCCGGCGGCGCGCTGCCGCGCTGGTCGGGACCCCCGTGAGTCTGGTCGCGGGACCCGCGGACTCGATCGCCGCGGGCATCCCCGCGATCGTCTCACGGAGCGGCCGAATGGAGGAAATGCTTTGTAAACATTTCTCCATTCTGCCTAGCAACTAGTGACGCTAGTCAATCACATGGAGCAGAGATCAGTGTTCACTAAATGAAAGCCCAACCCCCCCCACAGTTAGTAACACACCCCTAGGAACACTTAACCCCTACACTGCCACCCACTGGTTAACCCTTTCACTGCCAGTGTCATTTACACAGGAATCACTGCATTTATATAGCAGTGATTACTGTATAAATGACAATGGTCCCAAAAATGTGTCAAAAATGTCCGATGGGTCCCCCACAATGTCGCAGTCACAATAAAAATCGCTGATCGCCGCCAATAAAAATTCTATAAAACTATCCCTATTTTGTAAACGCTATAACTTTTGCGCAAACCAATCAATAATCGCTTATTGCGATTTTTTTACCAAAAATATGTAGAAGAATATGTATCGGCCTAAACTGAGGAAAAAAATGTTTTTTTATATATTTTTGGGGGATATTTATTATAACAAAAAGTAAAAAATAATGAGTTTTTTTCAAAATTGTCGCTCTATTTTTGGTTATAGCGCAAAAAATAAAAACCGCAGGGGTGATCAAATACCACCAAAAGAAAGCTCTATTTGTGGGAAAAAAAAGGACGTCAATTTTGTTTGGGAGCCACGTCGCACGACCGCGCAATTGTCAGTTAAAGCGACGCAGTGCCGAATCGCAAAAAGGGGTCTGGTCTTTGACCAGCAAATTGGTCCGGTCTGCAAGTGGTTAAAGGATAAGTTATTTTTAGAAAGAAAAAAAAATGCACTTTTTTTGCAGGTAAACCAAATAAAAAGGTGAATTTTTTATTTTTATGCTGTCCACAATCAGCAGAACGCAGGCGCAGCGTCAGGCTCCTACAGACGGTCAGTGTAGCCGCCTGTCTGTACTTCATACGGGTAGGCAGTTACTGAATGACAGGAAGAATCAATCTACTAGAGTGATCGCCAGCGCCCTTGTAGATCTTTGAGAACTGCAAGCTGTCTGCTGCAATGGTTGATGGTATCTGTAGTTCTTTCATTGGCAGAACTCTGAGCCCCCGGTCAAAACAGTGCAGCTTTGAAATCACGCTACTTCAGCATGATTTGAAAGCTGAACATCAGTGCGACTTGCACTGCCAATTTCATTGCAGCTTGTGACTTAATTTAACAGAAGTCGCAATGAAATCCGTAAAAGTCTCACAGGAACCTTTCATAATTGCTGCGACATAAATCGCAGCAATATAAACTGGTCCATTTCCAGTAATAGGGTGCGACTTTTCATGCGACTGGCAACTGTCAACCGCATGACCAGTCTCAGCGGCATGAACAGGGGTTGAACAATTGTTCTGTCCAAAAAGGGGGGGCTTGAACAATCACGTTTTAAAAATGTGACAGTGGGTGCAGAAAGAAGATCCCCCTGCCCAATGTCACAAAGGATCTTGGGGGGGGGGGGGGGGGGAGCTGCCTATTTAGTAACATGTAACATTATGAAAGGTGGTGAACTTATCCTTTAAACAGTTTTTTGGCAATGTAGCACCAGGATATAACCTACTTTTAATGAAGTGATCTCCCATGTCCCGATGGCTGCTACTTTGTAAAACACTTCTGTACAATGACTCCGGATATTGATGTGTTGGTGGAGAGCTGGCCACTAGTCTACTGATGTGTTGGTGGAGAGCTGGCCACTAGTCTACTGATGTGTTGGTGGAGAGCTGGCCACTAGTCTACTGATGTGTTGGTGGAGAGCTGGCCACTAGTCTACTGATGTGTTGGTGGAGAGCTGGCCACTAGTCTACTGATGTGTTGGTGGAGAGATGGCCACTAGTCTATTGATGTGTTGGTGGAGAGCTGGCCACTAGTCTATTGATGTGTTGGTGGAGAGCTGGCCACTAGTCTATTGATGTGTTGGTGGAGAGCTGGCCACTAGTTTAAAGGATCATTAGCAGGCTAGCAGCAAGGGCAGCTCTCTATAAACTAGGGAGCCCAATGAAGGCCGCTGTAGTGAGCCAACAATGTTTTAAGTAACACTAAACCATTAACATAACGCTCTAATTAATTTGATTAAATATTGTTTCTTACTGTGCTTTTAATCCTCCTGTTTAGATCCTTTGCAAGCTCCCAGATGCATCCTCTTCCCCCTCACTACCATTTTACTTTTTTTTTTTTTTTTTAATGAGCAGTGCATGTACTTCAGTCATGTGTACGGCTTAATTGATACTATAGATACCATAATTTCTAGGGTCCTCCTCCCTTTACTGAGAAATCACTGTAATGAGACGGGTGTATGTTCTGCTGTGCTGGGTCCATCTTTCCATTGAAAGCCCAGGGGATGGAAATAATAATATTTTTTTACTTTCAACAATAAATCACAGTCAATTAAAAAAAAATGTAAAAAATCTAATAAAAAAAATCAAATATCTTCATAAATTTAGGCCAATATGTATTCTGCTACATATTTTTGGTTAAAAAAATCCCAATAAGCGTATATTGATTGGTTTATGTGAAAATCATAGCATCTAGAAACTATGGTATATATTCATGGCATTTTTTTTATACTAGTAATGAAGTAATGGCAGCGATCAGCAACTTATACATCACTGTCACTGTACTAATGACACAGGCTGGGAGGGTCTTAAAAACATTTGGAGAAAACAAAGTGTTATCTGTGTGCCTAGCCAGTGTTTTTGTGTCCTGCTTTTACTAGGGGAAGAGATGGATTTTATGCCGTGCTTTGCAGGGACACAAAATCCATCCCCCCGGCAGAAGGGAAATCTGTCTCGGATCTCAGTTTTGTGCGTTTTACCCACAGTCGATGGGTGCCGGCAAACATCCAGTGCATGGCACACGCAGGTTGGCATCTATTGTGATGCGCCCCCTATAGTTGGAAGTACAGAATCACACACACAATAATATACATATAATATATATACACACACACACGTGTGTGTGTGTGTGTGTGTGTGTGTGTGTGTGTGTGTTCCTGCAAAGGAGAGCCACCTGTAGAAGCAAATCTGCTATAGGGCGGTCTGGAAGAGGTTGAGACAAGCACATAGAGGGAAACACTTTGTTCATATTTCATGTCTGAGGTTTGCCACCACTAAGACAAACCTAATGTGTAGCAGGGCTCATTCAGGACATCGATCAGACAGTCAAACATGGAGGCAGCTGGACCTATTAGTTGTTGACACTCTCATACTTGGCCTTTTTGTAGTCAATGTAGGAGCAAGCAAATAAAATGTCAGGGCGTAGTGGTGGACACACCTAAAAGTATCGTATAGAAGTGACAGCCAAATACTGTGTAAGAGAGCAAACCTTTCAGTTGTAAGTCAGGAAAAGCAAATAATTTTTTTAACACAATGGCTCCATTTAACAGTTTTTATGCTAGAAAATACAGTTGCTTTAAGACAATGCTACTATTTAGGAAAAAAAGGCTTTATGGTTTAGATAATCCATTCTCACCTGCTGGAAAGACTAAGGAGCTCGTGTTTCTCGGTCACAGGTGCCTTTCTATCCAGCTCCCAGATCAGCACGTTGATGAGATGAGAGTTCTTAATGACAATAGGAACCTCTTCGAACATGTTTTCGAAGGCAATGTTTGCCTTTTTCAATCTGCAGACAAGAGACAGGTTGCAATTGATCAAAACACAGAAATCAATTGTATTTAAAGAATGAAAAACTGGTGACTTTCAGCTGTATTTATTGGACTTCCTGTAAGCTCCATGGAACAGAAACAACATGATAAATCCTAACGCATGCCCCCTGCCAAAGGCCTATTAGACTTTTGCTCCAGTGGCCGTGTCGCCTACCTTTGCAGTGCTACAACCTCCATCCGCCTCTTCAGTATTCCACACATCGGGTGGTATCCAATGGAGGATGCAGTGCTGGAAACTTTAGAGAGGTAGGAGACACAGCCAAGGGAGAGGTGAGCACAATAGCTTTATTTCTGAATAGGACTTGTATTTGTTTCATGCGACAGACAATATGACTTTAGGATAAACCAGATATTACACTACATGTCATTTCAAAGCTTGTAAAATACTAATACACCCTCATATAGGGAACTGGCATGCAGGAACAAACTGCCCAAAGATTGTTACAAGTTTTTTTATGAACACATTAATGAAGGGTTAGGACAGGGATCTCCAAACTTTCTAAGGAGAGGGCAATTTGACTGGTCAATGGGTGTAGAAAATGCCCCCCCCCCCCCCCATTGAAGTCTGTTGAGAGGAACCGTGCCCCACCATTGGCGTCTGTAGATGGAAAGGTGTTGCAAGGGCTGGATAAAAGGCAAGCAAAGATCCATATCCAGCCAGGAGAGACAGTTTGGAGACCAATGGGTTAGAACCTCAAGTTTACACTGTATTCTGTCCCTTCTGGGAAATTTCCTCTGACCTCCTGTGCTAGTAGTGACAATCAAAGGTTTCAACGTCTCCTTTTCTGAAAAGATTTTTTTTGGCAAGGGACCTTCATGGCAAGAAATGGAAAATTACTGAAGGATACAGGAACCAAAAACTAATCTTTCAGTCTCTTATGGTTGCTTGTATTGTTGCACCGATACTAGTTTCAGTGCCGAAACCGAGCATTTGCACAAGTATTGGTACTGGTGCAGATGCACAGATACCTGAAACCGATACGTACAGACTCAGTTCTTTGGGTTGTCCGTTGGTCTCCCCTATGTTAAAGCGGTTGTATAGTCTTTTTTCACTTTTACTTACAGGTAAGCCTATAAGGCTTACCTGTAGGTAAAAAAAATATCTCTTAAACCTGTATGGTTTAGGAGATATTCCCCCGGCAATGAGCCACTGATTGCAGCGGCACATGCACACAGGGGGTTCTCAGCTGGAAGCCCGGCAGACACCGGACCCTGCCGAAAAGAAATCTCCTGCGCGCATGCGCGAGAGTGGCGATATTGCCGCTCTGGCCACTCACAGCGCCGGAGCCACGATATCCAGAAGACACGCCGAGGGAACATGTCAGCTCGATCAGCGTGTATCGGGCAAGATGCCGGGGCTTTGTTCTAAGGTATTTCATAATGAGCTAGTATGCGGTGCACACTAGCTCATTATGCCTTTTCCCTTGCAGGTATGAAAAAAAAAAATATATAAAAAATTCAGCGGGTTTACTCCCGCTTTAAAGAAGTCCGGTAATTGGAACTGTCAAAAAAAAAAAAAATTTGAAAAAAAAAACACTAAAATAAAAAGAAACATAGTTTAGTATAGTTACACATTTCACATCGAAAGAGTGCCAAATTAAAAAAAAGAAAGTTTGTTTCATTTGTAAATAAATTTTCAATGCTTTGTACCATTGCTGACATCTGAAGTGAAAACAAAACAGTTGTGGTAGATATCGGTAATTGGTATCGGTGAGTGTTAAAAAAATTGGTGCATCCCTAACTGCTTGCAGACAATCACAGGGCTGGCTTCTTATATAACTGCAGCAGTAAAATCTCCCCACCAGACTTCCCAGCTACCACACATCACTGTCATTAGCCAAAAGTGGTTTGATGATGTCCCCAGTGAAGCCTTTATAATATAGAAGGAACATACATATATATATACACACACACACACACTAACACTAACTCTCTCTCTCTATATATATATATACACAACTATATATATATATAACACTATATATATATATATAAACTATATATAACACTATATATATATATAACACTATATATATATATAACACTATATATAACACTATATATATATATAACACTATATATATATAACACTATATATATATAACACTATATATATATATAACACTATATATATATAACACTATATATATATAACACTATATATATATAACACTATATATATATAACACTATATATATATATATATATATATATATATATAACTATATATATATATATATATACATATACACACACACACAACTATATATATATCTATCTCTATATAACTATCTAGTTATATATATATATAAAATATCTATATAAAATATCTATATAACTATATATATCTATATATATATCTATATATATATATATATATCTATATAACTATATATATCTATATATATATCTATATATATATATATATATATATATATATATATCTATAAATAAATAAAGAGACTATATCAGCCTTTGTCAACCTTTTCAACACAGAGGAACACTTGAAATAGTTCTCCAGTTTCGGGGGTCCCCTATTAAAACTTAGAAATCTAGAACTGATGATACATTAGTGTGATGGTCAGTGGGAGGAATGGTCCTTACACTTGTGGTCATTGGGAAGAATTACCTCCTTACAGACAGCTAAAAAGATCAGTGGTGTGAGTGGGAACTTGTCCGAGAGGCAGGAATTGCCCAATGCTGAAGGAACCCCTAGCAACCTCTGGAGGAACCCTGGTTGAGAATCACTGATCTAGATGTTAAAGAATGTTATCTTTTTTATCATCATCTTATGGCCAGTGGAAAAAGTTAAATTACTGCGAAGAAGTCTCATCGCTGCAGCCCCCAAAAATATTAGACTGCTACTAATTCAAGCCACTTGTCCCCATCCAAAAACAGAACAAATGTGACACAAGTATCCCTTAGGCCTTGTATAAAACACCAATTCCCTGCCACTGACCCACACCCCAGCCTTCAACTCATTTCAATCCAGTGTGTGAAACCATCTCAGACCTCAGATTTCATTGCTAAATCATGTATTCACTGGGAGAAACAGATGACACTGCAGGCATAAAGTCCTCATGTGTGCCGGACCACTAATAAATGAACAGCAGCCAGAAAAATATTGAGACGATTTGCTGATAAATGTATATGGCAGAATCTCAAGTACTTAGCTGAGCAATCAAACGCAAGCAGCAAAACTGGCATCCAGATTGTTCATGAATGCTGTTTGCTTCTGACAAAGCTATGGATAAAAAGGAGGTGAAGCTAAACTCCAGCACTTGTATAGAGGGGTGCTCATAAGTTTACATACCCTGGCAGAATATATGATTTCTTGGCCATTTTTCAGAGAATGTGAACACCACCGCAAAAACATTTCTTTCACTCATGGTTAGTGTTTGGCTGAAGCCATTTATTATCAACTGTATTTATTCTTTTTAAATTGTAATGGCAACAGAAACTACCCAAATGACCCTGATCAAAAGTTTACATACCCTGGTGATTTTAGCCTGATAACATGCACACAAGTTGACACAAAGAATGGCTATTAAAAGGTAACCATCCTCACCTGTGATCTGTTTGCTTGCAATGAGTGTGTGTATATAAAAGGTCAATGAGTTTCTGGACTCCTGACAGACCCTTGCATCTTTTATCCAGTGCTGCACTGACATTTCTGGATTCTGAATCATGGGGAAAGCAAAAGAATTGTCAGGATCTGTGGGAAAGGGTAGTTTAACTGTATAAAACCATAAAGGGATATAAAAAAAAGATATCCAAGGAACTGAGAATGCCAATCAGCGCAGTGTTCAAACTCTAATCAAGAAGTGGAAAATGAGGGGTTCTGTTGAAAATCAAAACACGGTCAGGTAGACCAACTAAAAAGTCAGCCACAAAAGCCAGGAAAATTGTTTTGGATGCAAAGAAAAACCCACAAATAACTTCAGGTGAAATACAGGACTCTCTGAAAACATGTGGTGTGGCTGTTTCAAGATGCACAATAAGGAGGCACTTGAAGAAAGATGGGACGCATGGTCAAGTCGCCAGAAGAAAGCCATTACTATGCAAATGCCACAGAGTATCCCGCTTACAATATGCCAAACCGCACAGAGAATCCTCAAACCTTCTGGCACAATGTCATTTGGAGTGATAAGACCAAAATTTAGCTTTTTGGCCACAACCATAAATGCTACATTTGAAGAGAAGTCAACAAGGCCTATGATGAAAAGTACACCATTCCTACTATGAAACACAGGAGGTGGATCACTGATGTTTTGGGCGCGCTACAAAGGAACAGGAAATTTGGTCAAAATTGATGGCAAGATGCATGCAGGAAAATATAAAAAAATACCGGAGGAACATTTGCATTCATGAGTCAGGAAGCTGCGCATGGGACGTACTTGGACATTCCAACATGACAATGATGCAAAACACAAGGCCAAGTCGACCTGTCATTGGCTACAGCAGAATAAAGTGAAGGTTCTGGAGTGGCCATCTCAGTCTCCTGACTAGGGATGAGCTCAGGCGTGTTCGCATGGAACACGTGCAGAGCCCGCTAGGAAGTCGGCACAGCGCTGCGCTAATCACAGGCAGTGTGACATTGCCCGATGTCTACAGTCGCACATCGGGGCAAGGTCTCACTGCCTGCGATTAGCGCAGTGCCGACTTCCTGGCGGGCTCTGCACATGTTCCATGCGAACACGCCTGAGCTCATCCCTACTCCTGACCTCAATATCATTGAGCCACTCTGGGGAGATGTCAAAAAGTGCAGTTCATGCAAGACAGCCTAAGAATTTACAGGAATTGGAGGCTTTTTGCCAAGAGAAATGGGCAGCGTTACTATCCAAGACAAAGAGCCTTGTCCACAAATGCCACAAAAGACACCAAGCGGTCATTGATGTTAAAAGGGGGCAAACACAGTATTAAGAACTACGGTATGCAAACTTTTGATCAGGGTCATTTAGGTAGTTTCTGTTGTCATTATAATTTAAAACGAGTAAACAAAGTTGATTGATAATAAATGGCTTCAGCCAAACACTAACCATGAGTGGAAGAAATTTCAGTATTTGTAGCTACAGACTTCAATTTTTTCTGAAAGAGCCTGGAGCTCAGTTTTAAGCAGTCCATACATGCAGCAAATTTCTTTCCTGCAACCATAAGTTGCGTGAGAAACAAGCAGACACTGGGAACACATACCCTTCCACACTGAAGTCTTTCTCTTTACAGACTTCCATCAGTTTCGGAGTCAGCCGATAAGCCTTTAGCGACAGTGAGCCCTGAGCCGTCTTAATGGGATCTAAAGAAGCAGGAGAGAAAGAGCGTTATTCATGGGCACAAGATATACTTCAACATCCAAAAACACCTTTGATAAAACGGAATATAAAATCTGCTGTTATTCAAAAATCCATAAATATGCATTATCGTAAACAAAACATTGCTTCAGAGAAAAATGGAGGCAAATCTTTATGTAATCGGTTAATACTACCCAGCAAGCAGCAATGGTGCATAGGTAAGGAGGGCAAAAACTCAACGTTAACCTGAAATACATTTTCCCATGACCCCTTGCAGCTAGACTAGGCAGGGCTTTGGGTAAATCTTCCAGGTGGGAGTGAATCCTATGGCCACATGACAATGGAAATCACTTTAATTTTAATATAGTGCCCGTTCACATGAATGCAACTCAGCACTGCGCGATTTTGGAAAAAGTCCCAGTGCTACTTTGGTGCGATTACAGTGTGGATTTCGACCCCATAGAACAGGGATATGCAATTAGCGGACCTACAGCTGCTGCAGAACTACAAGTCCCATGAGGCATAGCAAGACTGACAGCCAGAAACATGACAGCCAGAGCATGATGGGACTTGTAGTTTTGCAACAGCTGGAGGTCCGCTAATTGCATATCACTGCCATAGAAGATGCAAACCACAAACTGCTGCAATCGGATTTTGATCCAATTTTCTGTGCAGTGTAAACCTAGCCTTAGAAACAAATGACCAAAAGAAAAAAAAAAAAAAAAAGGGGGGGGGGGGGTGCTTTTTATGCTAATAAATCAGTTTACATTCAGCACAAGGACATAATGCTGACAATACATGCAAAGATATACTGTAAAAAACTGATTTGATCAAATCAAATTTCCGTCAGAACGGCATACAATGCCAAGCTGCAGCAAGCCAGTTACTACAATACATAAAAAAGGGGCACCTGGAGCAGTATATATTTTTTTTTTTATTGAAAGAAGAGGGGATTTATTCCAGAAATAAAACTGTACAAAACTGTGGTCTGGCCACATCTGGAGTATTCCCCATGACTTAGATTCAGGGTGAAGAGTTAAACGCGATAGCAGCGTGGTCTGGCAGGAGTCAAGGCCGAGGTTGCCACTCTAGTCACTATTCCAGGACACAGTGGATGTGCAACTTTTAGGCTGCATTCACAACCGAGCGTATCATTTTCAGGCGCATTTTTGCCACAATTTTTCCACAATTTTGTACAGGTCAAATGGTCACCAATGTTAAAAGAAGAAAAACGCCTGTAATTTGCCTAAAAAGAAGCTCCAGAACTTGAACTGAGCTTCAGGCATTTTGGAGCTTCCAGCTTCAGGCATTTTGGACTGGAGATGTGAACCGTCTCCATAGAGAATAGATCCCCCCCCCACTAGCGTTTTGTACTTTGACGCCAAGCTACAAAACACTCAGGTGTGATTGGGGCCTCAGGGGCTCCCTCTTTTTTTGTTGCATCTCCACAGGAGCCCGAATGGGTTTTATCCCCCATCAGCACTCCAGCAGCTGCGGATGTATCTACTACATACCTCCCGCACCACCGAGCCTCATCACGTGCCGCGCCACACACACACACACACTTCCTAGGTCTCACATCTGGTGTATGCCATCTAGTTCTGGTCACCAGTCCTAAGAAAGCATGAGCTGGAGTGAGATCAAACAAGGGCAACAAAGCAAATAAGGGGACCGAAGGATGTTTGTTATGAGGAACCACTGCAAGCATTAAATGCATTCTTTCTGGAGAAGAGATGCTTGAGAGGAGATACAAATAGCGATATACAAATTCCTCAATAGTGATTCTGGAATAGGGAATAAACTATTCAGTCTTCGGGAGCTTAAGACAACACGAGGCCACTCATTAGAACTGGAGAAGTAGTTTAACCTTAAACCGCGTAGAGGGTTCTTTACTGTGAGCAGTAAGGATGTGCAACTCTTTTCCACAAGTGGTGGTGTCAGCAGGGAGTGTTGATAGCTTAAAAAAACACCATTAAATGGGCATCTTAGCGAACGCAATATACAGGGATATGGGGAAATATTGGCAGACACACACACAGGATGTAACTTTATTCAAACTTGCTATGTAACTGGCGATTTCCATTTTTTGATGAAAATGATTTAAAGTGGCTGGGCAAAACTAAATTTTTTTGTTGAAATCACAAAGCATCACCATATTCAAACTGCACTGAAAATTGGATCACAATCAGATTGCAGAAGTGTACACCTAGCCTAAGGCCCTTGTGACACTGTCAGACCGTTCAGGTCTGTCTGGCAGTTTTGTCGGCGGACCTGAACAGTTGCTCCATATTAGTCTAGCGGTGACATGTCCGCTGACATCCAACCCGTTGGGTTCCGCTAAAATCAGACGGATGGCCCTATGTTCGCATCCATCCATGGCGGATCGGATTGGGTGAGATCTGATAAAAACAGACATGCTGTCCATTTTTGTCCGATCTCTCCATAGCAACCAGCGGCGCTCGACAAGCCCCTCCCCACTCAGTGAGCAGAGAAGGACCAATGGAGAGATCTCCCGCTGAGCTGGCGGACAGAGGTGGACTCTGTGGCAGCGGATCCACCTCATGGGAATGAAGCCTTAAAAACAAATGACCAAAGAAAAAAGGGGGGGGGGTGAGATTGGGGGGCTTTTCATGTTACCAAATCGGTTTTCTTTCAGCACAGGGACATAATGCTGACAATACATGCAAAGTTATACTGTAAAAAGCATATTTAATCAAATCAGATTTCCATCAGGATGGGGGAACTATTCAGTCTCAGGGAGCTTAAGACACATTGCCACTCAAAACTGAAGAAATGGTTTAACCTTAAACTGCATAGAGTGTTCTTTACTGTCAGAGCGGTAAGGATGTGAAACTCTTTACAACAAGTGGTGGTGTCAGCAGGGAGTGCTGATGGTTTCAAAAAACGATTTAAAGGGTCATCTTAGTGAACACAATATACAGGGATATGGGAATAATTTTTGTCAGACACCTACACAGGTTGAATTGGATGGTCTGGTGTCTTTGTTCAACCTAACCAACTATGTAATTGGGGATTTCCATTTTAGATAATTAAAAAAAAAAAAAAAAAAAAAAGTATTTAAAAGTGGCTATGCAGAACTCCATTTTTTGTTGAAAACACAAAGCATTGTACAATTAGGTTATCGACGATCGCTCTGAAAGGGGTTATTTTTTCATTGTGTATACTAGGCGACCTTTGAAGCTTAAAAAAAATAATAATGGTGGCTTCTACTGACAAAATTGCGGGAGCTATCCCCCCCATCCCTTCTCGTTGATCCAATTTTCAAATTGAATTGCACAAAAGTTGTCACTTTATTGTCCACATTCAACTGCACATTTAACTGAACTTTGATGAATGATTGTGTAGTTTCTGGCGATTACATTTTATACAAACTTAAATAAAAATTAAAAATAAATTGGGGGTCATTTCCCTCCGGTGCATTCCAGTGTGGTACTATACCATTGGCACGTTAACGTGGTAATTTGTGCCTTGCATTAAAGCAACTCCTTCAGTTCAATGCATGGCAGCAGACCAAACTGGTCCTGCATTATGTACATTGCAGTGCCTTGCAGCACAGATTAAATGGCACGCACTGTACTATAAGGTGCGATCCTAAATGAATTGCTTTGCTATGCACAGAACAAAGTGCTGCGCTTAACCCACCAACTCGAGTGAACGGGTCTAACTGGAAAAAATAATTTTTCAAAAAGTATGTCATTCTAGCAGCAGTGGCCAGTTAAACCAACATGCTGGGAGTGAATGGAGAAGGGCTCTCATCATAACAAGGTAATGTATGTAAATTACAATGATTATCCCTGTTCAACCTCTCACCTAGGAAATCTTTGCAAGGTCAAACCCAGAAGGCTCGGGGAGCCGATGCCTGTGCAAACTGACGCCGGGTTGAGAAACTCTGTAACAGACATGTAGTCCGTAGAGTATACACAGCTGTAAATGTCCTGGGGCTGACAACTAATATAATAAACCTACAACAAGCCAGCAAGCTCCCAAATGTGAGAGCAGCCAGCTACTGCCCTTAAAGGGGCCCACATCTGTTCCCCAATTCCTAGGACGTGAAATTAGAAAGTGTGCATACAGTTCTATGAAAAGTCTGGCCACCCATGGAAATGGCATGCTTCATAGATTTAAATTTTTTATGTTTTTATTACAAAAAGTTTACAATAACTGCACAGGGAATACATTTAACCTGACCTATTTATGAAACGTTTTAATGCAGTTATTCTTTACTTACTAAAATTGAAATAGCATCAGTTAGTGGAAATCTGCAAGCGCATATAGATAGAAAGATATACCAGTGCTTAAATTCCAAGCAAGCACATAGACATGTATATCAGGCTGTCTGGAGGGGGGTACTAATCCTCAACAACCAGCGCCGAGAGTGCAAGTTAAGAGGGTGCCCGCCTCGACTCCTGTAATCGCTCGGTAAAAAGAAAGGTATCCCTGTGACCGCACATCCATGTCATACCAGGTGCAAAAGTGACAACGTCAGCGTAAACTATGGCCAGGCCATGCCGACGCGTTTCGTTTCGCCCCCTCGGAGCTTAGTCATGGGGAGAGGCTGAGGTTATCGCTTACCATTGCACCTGGGATGGCATGGATGTGTGGTCACAGGGATACCTTCATTTTTACTGAGTGATTACAGAAGCCGAGGCGGGCACCCTCTTGACTTACACTCTCAGCGTTGGACGTTGAGCATTAGTACCCCCCTCCAGACAGCCTGATATACATGTCTATGTGCTTGCTTGGAATTTATTAAACAGCGCCAACAGTTTGCACAGAGCTTAACAAAATAAAGGTAGACATTACAGTTACATTACAATTTGGTACAAGAGGAATCAGAAGGCCATGCTCATTAGATCTTACAACCTAAAGCGGGAGGGTCAATTGATAGAAAAGGTAGTAGCTGTTGGGGATGAGCTGATGGAGGAAGTAAAACATTATTACTTAGAAGCAGGATAAGCTTCTTTAACCACTACAATACAGGGCACTTTCGCCCCCTTCCTTCCCAGCCCAATTTTCAGCTTTCAGGGCTCAAGCACTTTTAGTGACAATTGCGCGGTCGTGCTACACTGTACCCAAATGAAATTATCATTTTGTTCGCACAAATAGAGCTTTATTTTGGTGGTATTTATTCACGACTCCGTTTTTTTTTTTTTTGCGATATAATTTGGGAAAAAAAACAATATTTTCTTTTTTCTATTTGAAAAGAAATCCAATAAAATCACATTTTGTCATAAATTTAAGCCAAAATGTATTCTGCTACATGTTTTTGGTAAAAAAAATTCCGTTAAGTGTATAATAATTGGTTTGTGTGATTAGGGACATATGTACGCAAATGATCATGTACATATGTGTGCAGGTGATCACGTACATATGTGTGCAGATAATCATTGGGACATGTGATTTTAGTGGGACATATGTGGGGGACATGTTTTTATTATTAGGGACATGTGTTTTTATTATTTGGGGACATGTATGTTTTGGGGACATGTGTGGGGACTGTGTTTGTAATGTGTGGTGTGTTGTGTGTTGACACTAGACTGATGATCAGTGAGTAAAAAGCTGTAAAAAAACAGCTCATACTCACTGATCATCAGCCAGCTGCAGCGATCTGCTCTCCTCTCCTCAGCAATGACTTCCGTGTGAGGAGAGGAGAGCCGATTGCCTAGCAACCGGCTGTTTGTTTACATCACATGACGGCCGTGATTGGACACGGCCGTCATGTGATCAGAGAGCCCTCCTGCCGATCAGAGATGCGCTGTGTCCAGGTGACACGAGCACATCGGGATCGCGCCGCTGCGCGGGCACGCGCGATCCCGCTACTTCTGAAGGACGTTCCTGAACGTCCTATCAGGAGTAGACGGCTCCCACCCGGCCGTATATATGCATTGGCCGGGTGGGAAGTGGTTAAAGAGAAGGGTTTTCAGGGAACATCTAAAGATGGATTTTAGCCGTAAGTAGTTTGAGTTTTAGGAGGGCGGTTTCTGTGGGTGAAATCCAGACTGAAGGGGATCAAGGTGGTTATTCTCAATGAGGTGGTCTCTCAGTCGGTTGTAGACAAAACGTTCAAGGAGTTTGGAGGCAAAAGAGATGGGTCTTGGGTTAAGATTGGTGGGGACTAGCGCATGTTTTAGAGGGTTGGGGAAGATGCCGGTATATAATGAGAGGTTGCAGATATGAGTTAAGAGTGCTGGATAGAGCCAGATGGTGACCGTAGTATTTGAGAAGGAACAGGAAGTTAGGTGGGCTTTTTTCTAAAGTTTAGTGACTCTTCCTCTATAGTAGCTGGGTTAAAAGAGGGAAGTATTGATTGTGCAGAATACAAGGAGTATAAAGTGAGGGAGATATCTGTAGTGTGGAGATCGAGGCGAATTGTCTCAATCTTATTTTTGAAGTGATTAGCAATCTCCTGGGCAGTAAGTTAGTGAGTGGAGGTAATGGAGGCCGAACTAGAGTGGTAAAAAGGTAGAAAAGAGTTGACGGGGACTGCGTGAGAGGGTGTTAATGAGAGTGAAAAAGTAGGTCTGTTTGGCAGTGTGGAGGAAGGAATGGTATAACTTAGTCTTATGCCACAGACGCTCAAGAGGGCGGCTAGGTTTTATTTAAAAGATTGATTTTGTTAAAGCGGAGCTCCACCCAAAAGGGGTAGCTCAGATTCGCCACTTTTTTTGGGGGGGGGGGGTTGGCAGGTACCGGCTTCCATGTCTGGAATATATAATATAGCATATACAATTGCTATGCAAGTCATATTGTAATTGAATGCTAGCAAACATTAACTATAAAAAAATTTAATCTGCAGCTCTGTAATTTCCTGTAAAATGCAATGTGGCTACCTGGAGGCATTTATATATTTTATTTAACCTTAAAATGATTGTAAACCCCTAATATATATATATATATATATAAAAATAATAAATATACTCCCTCTGAGCATACTAGGAGGGAGAGAGCCGAGAGAGTTGCTACTCTCATGCATATTGCTGGAACAAGATTGGGCTCAGGTAAGTATAGGGGAGGGGAGCAGCACTCAGGTTTTTTACCTTAATGCAGAGAGGGCATTAAGGTAGGGAAAAAAAAAAAAAAAAAAAAAAAAAAAGCCCTTCAGCCTTTAGAACCACTTTAATGCAGATAATGCATTATGGTAAAAACCACTTTACTACTACAACATATAGAAGGATTTCTTAACCGGTCAGCCACACACCTAATAACATGCCCTTCATGTACTACAGCTTGAACATAAATCATAGGTACCCAAAACTGTATTTGTGCAATAAAGTAAAAAAAAAAAAAAAACCCACAAATTAATTTTATAGTGTCTGCAGTTTCCACTGGCGATGAGTAGAGGGAGAAGAGGGCGTGCTGAGAAATGAGTACAATTTCAATGCTTGGCTTATTAGCATGCAGACTACAAAGTTCGCCAGCACACAGCGTGCCTCCGGTGCATCTCAAATCAGCAATACAATGGCCACTGAGCTGTCTTTCTAGTTCACACAGATACAGATCCCCGCAAACAAACAACGTGTGTCTCATGTCCACAGGCACAGATAGCTGGTCAGGGGTGAGGGAGCAGACAGGCGCTGCATTTATATGTACCGGCCAGTTTGCTTTTACAAGCTGCACTCTTGCTTTGCGGCTGGATATTTACGGTGTGCGGTGCTTTGTGAAACAGCCCGATCGTTTAGGGGTGATGACCTAGCATAAGAAGGAATAAATAAAATTTATTTCATGACTGCAAAGCCGGCACCTGCCTGCAACAATAAACTACATTAGATATTCTGGTCGTATGGTCTATTAAAGTACGGTAACGAGGATTATAACAGACACCAAAGCAAAAAAAATTAAATCTTTTACCAATAGCGCTATATATATATATATATATATATATATTTATTACACACACAATGCATTCATAAAGTAATCAGACCCCCTTGCATTTCTTTTTCCAATTTTGTTATGTTGCAGCCTGATACTGCAGTTGTCTAAATTCATTTTCCCCCCTCTTTAATCTACACTCAGTACCCCGTCATGACAAAGTGAAATCAGAATTTTGGAAATGTTCACAAATGTATAAAAAAAAAAAAAAAAAAAAGGTATAAAATAAATAAAAACTGAACTATCACATTGGCATAAGTACTCAGACCCTTTGCAACAATTATTGAAATTTAGCTTGGATGCCTCCCATTTCTCTTGATCATTGCTGAGAGATTTCTACGCCTTGACTGGAATCCACCTGTAGTAAATTAAATGAATTGGACATGATTTGGAAAAGACGCACACCTCTCTATAATCCCACATTCACGTCGAGATGTTTTGACATGTCAAATCGCAGCCTATTGCTAGCAACAGCACCATCTGAATCGGTGCGGCGCCGCACTGGTTCCCAAAAGTAGTTCTGCACTTTTGGCATTGGCCACACAGATATCTGTCAAGTCGCCCCAAAGTAGGACTGAAATGGCGGTTTGAAATTGTGCGAAAACCGGTCCTCAGTGTGAACATGGGCTAAAAGGCCTCGCAGCTTACAATGCATACTGACACTGTATCAGTAAAAAAGCCACGAGGTCAAAGGAAACGCCTGCAGACATAGGAATAATGCAGGGCACAGATCTGGGGAAGACTACAGAAAGTGCTGCACTGAAGGTTCCCCAGAGCACAGTGGCCTCAATAATTCTCAAGTAGAAGTTTGGCACAAGCAGGACTCTTCCAAGAGCTGGTTGCTGGGCAAGACTGAGCTTTCAGGGGAGAAAGGCCTTAGTAAGAGAGCTAACCAAGAACCAGATGGGTCACTTTGAGCTCCAGAGATCCTGTGTGGACATGGGACAAAGTTCTAGGAGGACAACTATGACTGCAGTCCTCCAACAACCTGTTTTTTTGACAGGGTGGCTAGATGGAAGGCATTCTTCAGTGCAAAACACATAACAGCCAGCTTGTACTTTGAGTGTCCTTCATGTGATTTTATTTTTTGCAGACTAGGAGGAGCGAGAATCTCTGGTCTGATGAAACCAAGACTGAACTGTTTGGCCTCAATTCTAAATGATATGTATGAAGGAAACCATCATTTGCTCAATACCATCCCAACAGTTAGACCCCTTTCACACTGGAGTGTTTTTCAGGCGCTACAGCGCTAAAAATAGCGCCTGAAAAAAGCGGCTGCTTTCACACTGGAGCGGTGCGCTGGCAGGGCATCAGAAAAAGTCCTACCAGCATCTTTGGAGCGTGAACTCACCGCTCCTCCACATTGAAATCAATGGGGCAGCGCTGAGATACTGCCAACATAACGCCGCTCCAGTCGGGTTTTGCCAGATGGATTTAACCTCTTTTTGGCCGCTAGTGGGGAGGGTAAAAAAACCCTGCTAGCGGCTGAATAGCACCGCTAAAACAGCACTAAAAATAGCGCCGCTTTACCTCTGACGCCCGGGGCGGCTCGGTGTGAAAGGGGTCTCAAGCATGGTGGCGGCGGCATCATGCTGTGTGGATGTTTAGCAGCAGGGACTGGGATACTGGTCAGGGTTGAGGGAAAGCTGAATGGAGTAATGTACAGAGATATCCTCAATGAAAACCTGTTCCACAGCACTCAGGATCTCAGACTGGGCCCAAGGTTCACCTTCCAACATGAAAACAATCCTAAGCAGACAGCCAAGACATAACACGATTGGCTTAGGGACAACTCTGTGAAAGTCCTAACCAGTGGTTCTCAACTCCTGTCCTCATGACCCACCAACAGGCCAGATTTTCAGTATTATATTGGGAGATGCAGATCAGAATACTGCAATTACTGAGCAAATGATATCCCCTGTGATGTATTTCAGCTATCTTGCAAACCTGTCCTGTTAGTGGGTCCTGAGGACAGGAGTTGAGAACCATTGGCCTAGACTGACCTGAACCCTATTAAACATCACTGGAGAGACCTCAAAATGGCTGTCCAGCAACGGTCCCTGTCTAACCTGACTGAACTTGAAAAGATTTGCAAACATCAGAAAATATCCCCCAATCAAGATGTGCAAAGCTTGTCATCATACAACAAAAACAAAAAACTCAAGGCTGTAATTGGTGCCCTAGGGGCTTCAACAAAATACTGAATAAAGGGTCTGGATACTTAAAGTTTTACTAAACCCACAACAGTAAAATCAGTGTGTATATGCAGTAAAGCATGCTTGTTATACTCACTGTGGAACATAAGGGGTTAATTCTCATCATCATGTAAAAAGGCTGTTTGCACAGATCCTCTTCTTCCACTGACTTCAGAACAAGTCCAGGTAAGACTGAGCATGTGCAGCCTGA
This sequence comes from Lithobates pipiens, assembly GCF_037356315.1. Lineage (NCBI taxonomy): Eukaryota > Metazoa > Chordata > Amphibia > Anura > Ranidae > Lithobates > Lithobates pipiens. The sequence goes on from NW_027507764.1 coordinate 543,420,621, forward strand.
CTCCAGTAGCTCTGTTTGGTGTGTATTGCTAGAAAGTTTTATCTTTTTCTTAGGAGAGTGCATGTGTCCAGCACAGCACCTACAAGCTTTAAGCAGGAACTGATAGAAGTCATATACTGCTGATGAGTAAAGGTATTTAGCAGTTGCATTTCCATGTTCTGTGGGAGACCAGATCTAGTGATTGTAGGGTCTTGCGTTTGGTAACACTAAGTCCTAGTGACATTTATTTTTTTTACTTTTAAAAAAATTCACACATTTCTAAAGTTCTGTTTTCACTTTGTCATTATGGGGTACTGTGTGTAGATTAATGGGGAAAAAAAAGGATTTAAACTGTAGTATCAGGCTGCAACATTGAAAAAGCAAAGGGGGTCTGAATACCTTTGTTTTTTCAATACGTATGTTCCGGATACGGTGTACACAGAACGTATTCACAGCGCTTCACTTTTTCCACATTTTGTTAGCTTACAGCTTTAGTCCAAAATAGATAAAATTTGTTATTTTCCTCAAAATTCTACAAACAATACCCCACAATGACAACATGAACGAAGTTTGACAGCCTGTGACCGATAGAAATCCACACAATGCCACTGCTAAAAAATAAAGATTTGATTTCAAATATATATTTATATAACAATTTGAAACAGTTTGATATTTTTTACACTGTATTCCAAAAACATTTTTCGGGGGGGGGGGGGGGGGGAAAGCAAAGAAAAAATAATTCTGTTTCTGTAAAAAAAAAAAAAAAAATAAAAAAAAAGGATTATATATATATATATATATATATATATATATATATATATATATATATATATATATATATATATATATATATATATATACATATACATATACACACACACAATAACGTGCGTAATTAAAAACTGCCTTTCCTTTTCAATCTATAGCCTCTACATTTCTATAGCTGCAATTCATTATGGCTACCTAGAGTTAGTTGTTCTGTACAAAGAGTGTGTACTGACCACTCAGAAACATAATTTCCTGCTTGTGCGATTGGCTCACCAATTTTCCCAGAAGTCTGCCTATGGCCTCTTTCACACAAACGATCCGTTCAGGTCCACCTGTCAGTTTTTTAGGCGGATCTGAGCGGATACTCCATAGACCTCTATGGAGGGTCGGATGTCAGTGGTGACATGTCCGCTGATATCCGACCCGCTCCGATACAAAAAAGTGTGATGGAGGAAAAACTTTTCCATCTGTCTGCGGATCGGATGACGATGGACTATGCAGTCCGTCGTTATTCGATCTCCCATAGGGGAGAGCGGCGCTCTGACAGGTCGGTCCGTGCACAGTGTGCAGAGACGGACCTGTTATCTTCCTGCTCAGCGGAGATCGACAGACCGATCAATGCTGAGCAAGCGGATGTCCATGGGGCGGATCATCACGGACCCATCCTGCGTGTAAGAGGCCTAAGGCCTTTAGGCAGACCTGAACGGACGCTCCATACAGGTCTATGGAGCGAGGGATGTCAGCAGTGACACGTCCGCCGACATCCGACCCACTCCGATCTGAAAAAGAGTGATGGAGGAAAACCCTATTTTTCCATCCATCTGGCAGATCGGATAAAAACAGACTCTACAGTCCGTCTTCATCCAATCTCCCACAGAGGAGAGCGGCACTGACAGGTCCATCCCTGCACATTGTGCAGAGACAGACCTGTCATATGCCTGCTCAGCGGGGATCAACAGAGAGATCCCTGCCAAGCAAGGTGGAGCATGGACACATCCATGTGAAAGGGCCCTAAGATACAAGTCGGATTCCAGGCATCCCCGCAACCAAAGTCATTTTTGGTGAGATATTGCCAATAGGAACACATCTAAGACCCCTTTCACACTGGGGTGCTTTGTAGGCGCTACAGCGCTAAAAACAGCGCCTGCAATGCACCCTGAAAGAGCCGCTCCTGTGTCTCCAATGTGAAAGCACCGAGGGCTTTCAAACTGGAGCAGTGCGCTGGAAGGATACAAAAAAAAGTCCTGCTGGCAGTATATTTGGAGCGGTGTGTGTATACCGCTCTGGCCCATTGAAATCAATGGGCAGCGCAGCTATACCACCAGCAAAGCACTGCTGCAGCAGCACTTTATGGGTGGTTTTAACCCTTCCTCGGCCACTAGCAAGGGGTAAAAGCACCCCGCTAGCAGCCGAATAGCGCAGTGAAATTGACAGTAAAGCGCCGCTAAAAATAGAGGCGCTTTACCACCGACGCACCCTCCGCCGCAGTGTGAAAGGAGCCCAAGACCCCTTTCACACCAGGGTGTTTTGCAGGCGCTATAGCGTTAAAAATAGCTCCTGCAATCCGCCCTAAAAAAGCTGCACCATTGTCTGTAGTGTGAAAGCCCAAGGGCTTTCACACTACAGCGGTGCGCTGGCAGGACATCAGGGAAAAGTCCTGCCAGCAGCTTCTTTGGAGCGGTGTGTTTACCGCTCTTCCTCCGCTGCTCCCCATTGAAATCAATGGGGCAGCGCTGTAATACCGCCGGCAAAACGCTGCTATTGCGGCTTATTGCTGGCAGTTTTAACCCTTTCTCGGACACTAGCGGGGGTAAAAGCGCCCCGCTAGCGGCCAAAATACGCTGCAAATCCGGCAGTAAAACGCCGCTAAAAATAGAGGCGTTTTACCGCTGACGCTATGGGCGGTGTGGTGTGAAAGGGGTCTAAAGGGATGCAGGCCCAGCAGCTTCTCTCATTAGTGCCCTGCAGCTGACGGATAATCATGAAACCACTACCACATTAGACCCACTCAGAACAGAGGCACAGAAACGCACATGGATTTCATCAGAATAACAAAAAGGCAAGAAGCTGCAACAAAGGTTGTTCTAATCCTTGCAATGTACATAGATCACCCAGAAGGGGAAATGTTTTTTTCTTCTCAACAAAAGTGGAGTTATGCTTTAAATTATTTTGAACACACGACTAGCAGCAGCGGACTAGAAGCTCCTCCTGCTTACGTTTCCCTGCAGACAGGCTGGGAAAGATCTGGATCATGTGACAGCTGTAGATTGATTAGGAAAAAAGTTAATTAGGTGTTTTTTTTATTATTAAAATAATTACATCATCCACATACAGAAATAGAAGGGACCATGTAAATGACAGTGTGTTTAGTATCACTTTAACACAAATGTATCTAATGCCCAATTTATTATTTTTTTAGTTTGTCATAGTGATAAAGGGTGACTATTTCTTAGTTTGTGTCCCCGATACAATGATTCACCATATTTGTGCTGGAGATCATTGTCACTGGGACAGAAGGGGACGAAAAAACGCCAAAAATGAGCTTTCACCAGAATAGTGACGAAATCTTCCAATGGGGACACCTGATAAAGAGGACATCTCACTTTGGAGACATTTCTTCTCACTTGCTGTTGTGTCTAAAGAACAGGAAGTGAAGGGAAATCTTCCCCATCATTTCTACAAAACGTGTTTGCAAATACCCAACTGGCTTCTGCATTCTACAATAATTTGTCCACTGACGGCAGTGATAAGTAGAGCTCCTCACCCAAATAGAAGCTACACAAGCTTTTGGAAAGCAGTGTCAAGTTGGGCTCAGAGGGCGCTTGTCATGGGAAAGATATGCAACCTTGCAGCCTGTCACTGCTGATCTCCAGGTTATGTCTAGAATCAATACGTTCTGAGACACAAACCCAAATGAGAGCAGAACTTCTAATCAGCATACCTGTAGCAGCTAGCACTTTCACGTAGGAAATCGGTAGGAGTAGCTCCTATATTTCTCCCATGAAAGACTTACGTTGGGTTCGTTACAAGCACAAAAGGTTTTTTCCTGCTGTGATTGGGCAATAGCCTTACATCTATGAACAGCAGCAGACATCACTGGCTCAAAGATCTCAGGTGGGAAGTTGTGATTGGAAAGATCAAAAAAAAAATCTTCCCAACAGCGGTTTTAATGAATGTAGATGAAGCCGTCTTCACAGGGACGATCGTAAAAGTACATAATTAGGAGGGAAACCATGGGCACAGCAGAGGATGGCCGGATGATGTTCATCGTCCTCTAATGGCTATGGCACCCTTAGATATTTAGAATCGCGACTCAGACAAATCGCCAACATAAAAGCCTTAAAGCAGATTAAAATCTTTTATAAAGCTGACCTATTTGGCACTCTTGCACTCCAGCAGTGCTCTTATCCAGTGTTTCTCAACAGACAATGTACCCTTTATAAATATGGACACCCTTTATGCCTCATTGCACACTGGACGTTAAAATAACGTTATAGAAACGGCAGTAGCTTTGCAGTGAGTCTTTCAATGTTTTTGCAATAGCGCTTATTAGCGTTTTTCCGCATTAGCTTTTTTTAAAATGGATCAAAAAACGTTTAAAAAATGCTGGCGAGTCATGCTTTCGAGCATTTATCGATGTTTATCAGCGTTTAACGTTTTGACACGCGTTTTGTGGTCAGAAACACAGCTCCTGAACGTGATTTATAGGGCATTCAGACAACAGCCCATAAACTCCATTGCTGATAAACGTCCAAAAACGCCCATGTGCGCATGGACACATAGGATAACCGAAGGGAGTTTGTGGGCTGTTAAAAAAACTAAAAAAAAAAAGCCCAAACTCCCAAAAACGGCTGTTTATGAGCTTCAGTGTGCATGGAGCCTTAAAATTATGGACAGTCTCGAGGTTCCCTATTATAAAACTTTTCCACACTGGTAACAACTAGTATTTCAAAGTTTATCTCCATCACTCACAGCTAATGTGACCCCAATGTTGGAGGGGGGCAGAGGTGAGTCAAACATGGATGCTGTGCAGGCAAACATCCTACTTATCAACACCGATGACATCACTGGTTGTTAGGACGCCAGTGCCGGGAAGGTGGAAATGGTGCACAATAAAAACCCATAGCTTTGTGCAACTAAAAGGCAGGCTTGATCCACCTGCTGGCTTGTATACATTTTTGGGCAACTTTTAGGCTTCATGTACACGGCTGCTGGTAAACGGACATTCAGAGGCAGTTGGCTACTTTTTTCAGCTGCCCCAGAATTAATCCAAGGTTATCTTCTCAGTACATTTAATGTTGTTTCTAGGCAGTTGAGTTTAGAGGCCTTTTTTGTAAAGAAAAAAAAAATTAGTTCAGATGCCGAGTTTAGAGGCATTTCAATCGCCAAACGCGGTAACTCGCGATTCATTTACAGGCGGTTTTAATTTTTGGCCATTTTGAAAAAATATAGATTTTTTTTTCAAACGCTTCTAAATGCAAACGCGGCTACACGTGGCATGTTATTGAGGCAAAATGGACGTTTTAAACATGGGTTACTCAAGTTAAATCGTTCAGGAGAGGTTGTAAAAATGTCCCGTGTACATTAAGCCTTCGGCATTTTGCCACAGCACCCCTGAAGAAACCTCAAGGCACCGCGATTGAAAGGCTGCTCTAAGCCAAGCAGCTGACAAAATCGCAATAGCAGCTTGCTCAACAGCTACCTAGAATTGGGCAGCCCCATGCAGAGGGTCCACTTCACCAGGCAACGCTCCTCTTCGAGGCCGAATGGCAGTTCTAAACACAACTTCTCAGGTCTAACTTCATGCAGGCCTTGGTCCTCACTACTCATCCATTAAAAAGGTACTTCTATGTAAATATAGGAGTGCTACTCATTGCAAGAGTAAAATGTCACCCACTAGGACCGTCAGAGAAGAAACCCATGATCAGAGAATTAGCAAGATGAGCCACTGAAAATGAGAATGCTTATTTTTTTTTAAACTGGAGTTTTTCTTTAAACCAGAATTTAATCCAGCAAGAACTACAAACTTAAAGTTCTAAAAACTTATTTTTTTTAGCTTAATGCATTCAATGCATTAAAGTAGAGAACCTTCTGTACTGCAGGACCCACCAAGCCCCCTCATCTTCCTTATACTTACCTGAGCCAATGATTTGCATGAGAGCAGCAGCTCTGGCTGCTGTCTTCCCTCCTCATTGGGCAGATTGATAGCAGCAGGAGCCATTGGCTAGATGGCTGGTCTGAGTCAACGGATGCAGACAGGGCAGGTCAAGAGCAAGACTGCACGAGTGCCCCATAGAAAGCGGCTTTCTACATCTAAGAACCGGTAAGCTATTATATATTAAATCTTCGTTCTTGGTTTGGAATACACTAATTCAAATGTTTGGCAGGCATAGCACACCTTGCATCTATTGGATAATACATCAACCACACAGGCAGTGCATAGTTTACAAGTCAGCCGACTCACACTTGCATTTTACGAACAGTAAGGCCTCACTCAGATTTGAACGGGGGGGGTGATGCTCAGCTGAGCTGCGTTTTTTTCAGCCCGCCAACTCCCCCCTTAAGCTGCAATAGGAAGGGGGATGATTGCATATTGAGGTCGCGATGCACAACATGTAGCGATCAGCGGGGGTGGGATGCTTGCTGAATTCTACACATGCAAGCCAATAAGAAAGCACCACAAATGCCCCGCAATCACGTGCAATGAATGCGGCTGCTGCACAATTGTTGGCAAAAATGTGGTTAAAACAAGCAGTGAGGAGGTGTCTCATCGCTTCCTCACTACTTGTTAGTATCCTCTGGAGCGCATTTCAGAAACAGATTGGGCTTCAGAGGCAAGGTAGATTCAGACGCAGGTCTAAATCTACTTTTAGTGATTTGTAAAGGAGTTTTTTTTTTTTTTTTTATAAAAAAAATTAACATGTGATACTTGCCTGCTCTGTGTAGTGGCTTTGCCCAGAGCAGCCCCGATCATTCTCTCCTCAGGTCCCCAGCCAGTGCTTTGAACCCCTTCCCCCTTGACAAGTGCTCCCATAGGAAAGCCACTTGCTGTGGGATCTTTTTAAAGATCTTTAAAAAAAAAGTGAAAAAAGTAATTTACACGCACATTAACTTAAATGGCATCCCAGTCTTAGACCGTAGGGTTCAATATTGAGCCCACCCTTTGCAGCTATAACAGCTTCCACTCTTCTGGGAAGGCTGTCCACAAGGTTTAGACCCCTTTCACACCAAGGGCGTTTTGCAGACGTTATAGCATTAGAAATAGCGACCTGCAATCCGCCCTTAAACTGCTGCTCTGTTGTCTCCAGTGTGAAAGCCCGAAGGCTTTCACACTGGAGCGGTGCGCTGGCAGGACATCAGGAAAAGTCCTGCCAGCAGCTTCTTTGGAGCGGTGTGTTTACCGCTCCTCCACTGCTGCTCCCCGTTGAAATCAATGGGGCAGGGCTGCAATACCGCTGGGAAAACGCCAATATCACAGCGTATTGCAGGCGATTTTAACCCCGTCGGCCGCTAGCGGAGGGTAAAAGCAGCCCGCTAGCGGTCGAAATGCGCTGCAAATCTGACGGTAAAACACCACTAAAAATTGCGATGTTTAATCCGACGCTATGGGTGGCTTGGTGTGAAAACCCTCTTAGGAGTGTGTCTATGGGAATGTTTGACCATTCTTCCAGAACCACGTGTGAGGTCAGACACGGACGTTGGACGAGAAGGCCTGGCTCACAGTCTCCTCTCTAATTCATCCCAAAGGAATTCTATCGGGTCGAGGTGCACATCAGTGCCTGACAGCACAAATGCGCTTCTGTAATAATGGTCAAACATTCCCATAGACACACTCCTAAACCTTGTGGACAGCCTTCCCAGAAGAGTTGAAGCTGCAAAGGGTGAGCCAACTCAATATTGAACCCTATGGACTAAGACGCCATTAAAGTTTATGTGCAGGTAGACAGGTGTCCCAATACTTTTGACAATATAGTGTACATGCAGTCAAAAACAAATATATACAAGTCTCTTTTATAAATTCAAATCTTAAAAGTCCATATAAGAAAATTTGTAATGAATTATGCTTTTTTTTCTCCTTTAACGCCTTTCATTTGTCCAGTCAAACATGTTTTTTACAGTGGAAGTCAAAGTTTGGACGGCACGTTTATAGGTTAATAAAAGCTAACAAAGCTTTTAACAAAACTGTTTATTACACAAAATAAGTTATCTTTAACATTGCTATAAAACGCAACATGACCATATGATATATTTTTTCATACTTTGTGAAGTTAATAAAAGATCTGTCTTGCGTTTCAGTTGTGCCCGTTTCCTCGCAGAACATAACTGCGTGCGTCAACCGCTCAAGCAGAAAGGTGACAAAAAAAAAAAAACGAGACAGAAGACACAGACAAGTGGAAAATTCATCAGGCTGTGATGTCATCTTTCCAGCCAATCTAAGTACACTAACAACTTGTTCTTTACCATAATCCAATTGTTAACATACTGAAATAATTTGAAGGCCGCGGGCAAGATTGATCGCATTCATTAGTACATTTTCTGACAGATACACGGGACCCGGCACTCGCTGCTCAACTGGAAATTATAGGCAGGACCAACAGATATGGCGAAGGGAGTGTGTAGAGAGAGAGTAGGGGGGGGGGACAGGGGAACCATAAAGCTGTTAAATTGCCTATGGTTCTGATACAGAGCAGAACATCTGGTCTGGAGAGCTTGAGGAAACACCATTAAACCAGCCGAAAAAGAGGGGAAAAAAATGTTTGTTCGAAGAAACAGAGCAGTATTTGTGAGCCCCTGTCAGAGGTATTAAGAGAGAAAGAGCGAGATTGGAGGAAGAGGAGGGGGGACTTGGCAAATGGCGTTATGATTGGTCAGTCACGTATCACAGAGCCAGACATTCTAGTAATCGAGGTTTGTCAGACATCTGGTCTAGTTCCACCAGCCTTCACCAAGGGAGAGAAGACGGATGAATAAAAATGAAGCGGCCACTCTCCAGCATTCCACAGCGTACACATCAGGTCTCTGATAGCAAGAAAAATAAACAGAGAGAAGGAAACTCTGTCTAGACTTTGCTGCTGCTCGGCCTGCTGCAGACGTACAGTTGGTATTTACTTAAAAGGGACTGCCAGGCTACCTTCAGACGTTTAACCCCCTGCCCCCACCCCGATTAGGGAAAATAAAGAGCCTGGCCACACGGCAAATACAGTCAAGATCACGGAAAAATCAGAATATCAATACGCGGGAGAGAAAATAGGACCCCTTACCGTAAATGAGGACCACCGACTCTTCTATGGCATGTTGGTAACTGAACTGGGAATCTAGGAGGGCACGGCTGACGAAGGTGCCATAGTAGGTGGATTGGTACCAGCCAACGTGGAGGTGGTCAATGTTGACGTGGCGGAGGCTGCGCATCATCTCCATCTGATACTGGACTAAATTAGAAGAGAAAATAAGGCAATTATAGCAAATCAATAGCGCAATTAAATTTGACAAAATATTTAGAACAAAAAAAAGACAAATCTCTATTCTATCCAATTCGGATGATGGAACATATGGCAACTTTCATTATAGTTACATAGGTTGAAAAAAAAAAAAGACACAAGTCCATCTAGTTCAACCACAAAAAAAAATTATTATATATATATATATATATACACATACACACATACATACATATACACACATATATATATATATACACACACACACATACACACATATACACATACACACACACACACAATCCCATATACCCAATTCTATACGCACAGTTGATTCAGAGGAAGGCAAAAAACCCCAGCAGAGCATTTTCCAATTTGCTACAGCAGGGGAAAAAATTCCTTCCTGATCCCCCCAGAGACGATCGTATTTTCCACGGATCATCTTTACCTATAAATGTCAGTACCCAGTTATATTATGTACACTTCGGAAATAATCCAGGCCTTTCTTAAAGCAATCTACTGAGCGGGCCAGAACCACCTCTGCAGGGAGTCTATCCCACATTTTCACAGCTCTTACTGTGAAGAAACCTTTCCGTATTTGGAGATGAAATCTCTTTTCCTCTAGATGTAACGAGCGCCCCCCTTGTCCTCTTTGTTGACTGTAAAGTGAATAACTCGACACCAAGTTCACTTTATGGACCCCTTATATATTTGTACATGTTGATCATATCCCCCCTTAATCTCCTCTTATCAAGAGTGAATAAATCCAGTTCCTCTAATCTCTCCTCATAGCGGAGTTCCTCCATTCCTCTTATCAGTTTGGTTGCCCTTCTCATGTAATTTACTGCATCAGGGGAGGTCACTTACGCTTTAAAAAAATTACAGTTTGCTAAAACAAAACCGCTGTGTTAATTTAGACCTCCAAAACTGGAAATACACCTGCCCATAATTGTGATCATCAGTACCAAGTAGGTGTATCCTCTAATAAGGCCTATAATAATCTGAACAGAGGAAAAACCTAAAACTTTAAATTTTACAGTATTCACAGGATAGATATTCAAATAGGGAACTCAAAGCTTCCTACAACAGTGTTTCTAAAGCCAACGGACCACCTACTGGTACATCCCACCCTACAAACATGATTACTACAAGAAGTGACTTTCCTCCCTGACCCCGATACCCTATGGTCACCTTTCTATGAATCCTTCATATACTGTTGACCATCATCAGACTAATTGCTAGCTCTGAATTATGTTTCTTTTTAAGTCAATGCTCAGACTGCTTTATCTTCAGCTGTGTCAGTAGAGACAGCTCTACCCAACCATTATAATCTCTTCAAAAAGCCTAGTCCTATTTTCCCTAGTACCAGTACTCCAATTAAAGTACAACTAAAAAGGTAACATTTTTTTCGAGTTTAAGATGGAATGGAGAAGGATTCTAATATTTGTAAGGTCCTTCTAGCGGTCTGTGTCCCCATTAGGGAGATTCAGCCTATTTGTCCTGATGACCATTATCACAGAAACGTGAATGAATCTCAAATCATGAATGGCCACCAGAAAATGCCCCAAGGGTGACCCCGACTACCAGGGCTTTCCATCACTTTGGAGGAAATTTCTCTCACTTGTGGCAGGAAATGAAGGGTAATTTACCCCAATTGGACAGAAATGGCAAAGAAATGGTGTCCAGCTTGATCAGCTTTAGTGTTAAACAGAAACTCCATATCAGGATTACACCAGGGTCTTCGTTTTTGACAGTGATAAAATTTGCTGGAGGGGGAAGTAATGCAGTCCAAGCAGTCAGCAAAGGTGGACCAACATAGGTGTGCGCAGCTCATTGCATTAAGGTGTGTACCTTAAAGCTCAAACACGTGTGTGCGTGCAATAAATTTATATATATATATATATATATATATATATATATATATACACATATATATATATATATATATATATACATATATATATATATATATATACACACATACACACACACATACATATACACACACACACACACACAGGCAGTGTCAGTAGATGGGGTCAGTTTTTATTTGTACTATTTTCTTTATTTTATTTTTTTACCATTTCAATTTATTTTTTATTTTTTGGAGCTTTGGTGAAATATCAAGCGTTTAAACAGGGGGAATCTCTGCCACACAGTGTGATAAGGGTGTGCCTGGGCAGTAACTGTCCATTGAGCCCCTTATGAGCAGAGCGGGGCGATGACAATGACATGTTTGTGTCCACTCTGCTTATGCAGAGCGCACACGGATACAACCCGCTCTGCTCTATAGGCAGTTGGATGCAGATTGACCAGCTGTCCATTTACATCCAACTGCCCCTCCGATAAGGCAAGATCGAGGGGAAGGGCTGCCCTTCCATTTGCTTTTTGTCAGATAGAATTGGAGGGAGGTGGATCAGACACAGGTCTGTTTACATCCATCGGTCCATAGGAGGAGAATGGAGGGTCTGGGTACGCCTGAAAAAAAGGACATCGGACACCTCGTGTAAAAGCAGCCTAAAGCCCCATACACACTATCCGATTTTCTGCTGATTTTTTTCCTTCAGATTTACCAAAACAAAGTAGTGCAAGGCCCTGTCTGATTGCATACAAATGGAAACTCCTAAGGTTTGACCTCAGCAGAAAATCTGATAGTGTGTATGGAGCTTTAGAGTACTCAACTGTTCTGGTACAAGAACACCAATATGCTTACAAGAGAAATGACCCTTGTATAATGGCCGGCCTAGTCATTTAAATTCATGATATTAATTAAATAAAGTCCATTATAATACAATTATATATCTTTTTTTTTTTTTTTTTTAAACTGTCGGTTTCAACTTTGGCAATAAGAGCATCCTGAATTTTTGGTTATGGCACCTCTATTTATAAAAGGTATAAAAACGATCACCCAAAAAAAATAAAAAATGAGCCCAGAAGGACAAAGACGGCTGACACAGAAATGTCTCAAGTCAGAGCCACTACGATCAAGCAGTTTCCATCTTCAATACAAGTTTACAATGAAAGCGCCAATTTGCATGCTATGGACTACACAGACACGAGTAAACGGCCATTTCACAACATAACGCATTTTGTGTTTTGACTAGAAGATGCTTTAAACCCATTGCGCCCTAGGGTGCCACCAAAGCAAGATGATCAACTCATTTCTAGTATCAACTGGTTGCTTATCTCAGAATGTTTTCTCCCCAGGACTGAATAACCTCCCCTGGCTTGCTTTCATTTACAACAGAGTAGAGAATCAATGAAGAATTCAATACTCAATTGGGAATAAGTCTATAATGAAAGTATCATCTATTGCGTACCGCGGCTTGTGAACCTCAGGAGTAAGGCCTTGCAGGCTAATATTTTCAAAAGGTGATGAAAAAGAAATCAGAAACAGTGAAGATGGTTAAGAGGGAAGGAAAAGGAAAACATTGCTTGAGGTCTTTTCATATTGGATGCTGCATATGAGAGAGCTGCGCAAATTACATTCTGTGCTACTGAAATATATCTAACCCCGTGCACAGAGGAGCCGCCATCTTGTTCAATGCACACATAATTATTTATTGTTCTGCCCTTAACTTGAGCATTAACCAAGAAAACGGTTATACTAGAATCCCATTTATACTGGTAAGGCTAAAAGAAACCCAAAGACGTTCACTTTATAAAGACGCCTGGGATTTTACCAGATATACTTCAGTACAGCGAGTGTTTAAAGTGGAACTCCAGGCACTGAACACAGATGATGGTAATCCACTGATCAATGAGGATGGAGGCAGAGAGGTAATACAGGAACAAGACTACTACTAGGAGGCAGATGGCTGAAAGACTAAATAAGCATGTCACTTGCCTACTAGCTGGGAATAACGTTCTCTTTGTAGGAAATCACTGCCACCTATACCCAGCAACTGGTCACCTCTTTGGAATGTCATCTTGTCCGTGCCGCTAAACAGCTAATATGAAGCGCCCATGCTCCCTGTGCAGTGAAAGAAAGTCCAAATGCAATATTCCCCCGCGCACACGTTCCTGAAAAAGGCTATTTGCTGGGTACTGTAATTATCACAGGCTGGGAACCGTAGACAATCCAAGTGAAGAAATGTCACCAGCGATTCCTCAAAATGGGTCCAAAGCTTTATTTTGTGGTCACATGTTAAACATAAGGCAAAATGTCAGAGTCACACAGGGACCCCTCAACTGACGAAGGGGTACTGCATGGCTTGTGTGCTGGTGACATTTCTTCATTATGAAGTGGAAGGACGCCCCCCCCCCCCGACAGGGGTAATTGACTTAGGATCCAACACGTCACACGATCTAGGAGTTATGTATTGTATTTTGGGCTTTTAGAAAATGAGAGAAATATATAGATATAGATATAGATATAGATATATATAGAGAGAGAGAGAGAGAGAGAGAGAGAGAGAGATAGATAGATACCGTATATACAAATGAACACCCATAGACACACTCCTAATCCTTGTTGACAGCCTTCCTAGAAGAGTTGAAGCTGTTATAGCTGCAAAGGGTGGACCAACTCAATATTGAACCCTATGGACTAAGATGCCATTAAATTTCATGTGCGTGTAAAGACGGACGTCCCACTGCTTTTGGCAATAGTTAGTGTGTGTGTATGTGTATGTATATATATATATAATATCTTTTACTAACCCAGAGCTTGGTTGGGATGGGGGGGGACTAGCATTGAGCAGACATGAAATTCACAGCAATAGGAAAAAGTCTATGGATGCATAACCACAGTAATTCCGCACTTTTTAAACATACTATGCAAGCAATAAACAGCATGCTCTTTAAAGCTGCAATCGAAAGCTCATCTAAGCTGTGAATGAGCAGCTTCGTCTACTAGGAAGAGATCGCAGCAGCAGAGCAGGAAACCACAGCAAGTGAAATGGAAAGGAGGGGGGAACCAAAACAAACAAAGGACCTTGTCTGATTTTGATATAGATGTATGGAGATATTGTGTGTGATATTGGGAGAAGGAGCCTCATTTTATGGCAAAGACAGGGGAGTTTTTGTCTGGCAGAAGTCAACTCCAATCATATGGGCATCTGCTTTTGTTTATCCTCAATCTTCCCACACGTTTTAGTTTCGCATTGGCCAGAGGCACCGAATGCAGTATCTCAGATGCGTATCATCAAGATGTCCGTTCGCCTAAGTGAAACATAATTTGTTCCAACTATGTGCCTAGTTCAACTCGAGCGGAGAGCGAAGATACAGCCGCTGCGCGCTGGAACCAATAACGGTTCAATTATCAAAAGCCAATTCAGTTACTTAATTTTCCAGCCTTTCAGTTTGAAGAAATACCACTGTCCAAATAAAGACTGAATAGATTTTTTTTTTATTCCCCTATCAAAAATGTCACTGTATTGTACTTGTTCACCTTATTAAAATATGAATTTATAAATGTGACGGAACGCAATGCCTGCTTATCGCCAAACTTCCAGTATATTTTGTTCCCCTTGCACATGAACAAATTAAACAGTAAAGCTTCCATCAATGAAACACGATCTATAAATTGGTGAATGATCACCTTCCTGTCCTCCATGGCTTTTAGCCATTCAAGATCTAATGCTGGCCCCACCCCCATACTCATACTCATCTCTAGGGCTCATTTAAACTCACTTCAACACACATTTAAGCACCTACCACTTCAACATGCTTTTTTGATGCATTGTCTATGCTTCTGTGATGCCTCAGTGATGCTTTTTTGAAGCTTGGCAAATGCCCTGTGCGTGTTGATTTTCTATTTGTTTTAAAGGGGCTCAGTAGTACCCCACTTAGGAGATACCCAGCTCATCAGTACCCTATTTCAGTAGATCCCTAGCTATGTTGATGGTCCACCCCATAAGTACCTCCAGCTTTGCTGATCCCCTGCTCAGTAGTAACCCACTACTCTGCAGATCTGGTTTACTGATCCTCTTGTCTTGCTGTTCCCCGCTCACCTCTCACTATTTCGCTTATACACCGTTAACCACAAGACATCTGCTAGTTGCTCCTGCTCTGATCCCCCACCCAGTCCTTCCACTCATCTTCTGCTATAGCCTTTCCATTTTGCACACATGTGCCGTCTGCTAACCACTCTGATTCAATCCAGACCCCGCTCACCTTCCTGCTGCTCCATGCTGCACATGGGATGTGACGTTTGCACCAAACACTTCCAGAATATATACACATGAACTAGAAGGGAACCTGTTTTCTAGTGCATCCTGGGATATCTCAAACCTGCAATACCACCAAAGCAAACCTAAAGTTGAATAAATGCCCCTCAAAAGCTTCAGGTGCTATAAGCAAGCATTGTCAAGAAGCACCAAAGGGACATGGGATATCATTTTTGAAGTGAAGCAAAGAAAATAGTTAACATGACTGCAAGGTAACCATTTCATTTAGCGACAGGTGCTTCAATTGGCATTCAGAGGGCAAAAAAAAAAAAGTGTCCAATGCCACGTTTTAAAGTCTAAACGAGCCATTACTGTGTCCCCCTACCCTCTATTATCACAAAATGCTCGGTGTGAGCGCCATGCTGAAGCAGCCACCCCTGTGCCATGTGATCACGTTCTGGACTGGCTATTGCCCATTTAGGACCTGAGCACTGCATCAAGGAAGGCGACGGCATTCTTTCCTTTACGCAGTGGCTACAACAGAGGAAGGAGGTATAGAGAGGGTACCATGAAGACGAGTATAAATGGGTTGGAGGTAGGCTAGCAAGAGACTCACTTTGTCCTCAAAGGGCAAAATGGCAGAATCTTTAAATTCCAAGAGCAGCTGTGGAGACACGTAGACACACAATACAAGCCTGGCACAGTGGCACCAAATAAAGGCCAAGTTCTAAGCTACTTTTAATAAGCTGGCAGCTATTAATTGCTGGCATTTGCAGCAAAACGATCTTTACTTTCACAAATAAAATGAAAAGGGTTTTCCACATGAGTCTGCAGCAAAGAGCAAAAACATTGGCTTTACATCAAAAGCTGAAGTGATCAGAACAGTGGACAACGGCAACCATATTCTCATTAGCAAGTTCAAAGCAATAGATTTAAGGGGAATCTAAACAATAAATATAATTTTAGATCTACCACATGATCAGGTTTTCATCCTAACTGGTGGGAGGTCCCATTTTAATTTAGAGGAGCACTCAAATTCTGAGACGATCTTGTTATCAATTTATGGATACATTAAAGTGGTTGTAAAGCCAGTTTTTTTTAATCTTAATGCATTCTATGCATTAGGATAAAAAGCCTTTTGTGTGCAGCAGCCCCTCCTCAGGCGCCTCTAATACTTAGCTTAACCTCATCTCTGTCCAGCGATGACCACACGTGTCTTGGCCATCCGAGACTCTTCCTCCTGTTTGGCTGAGACACAGGCATCCACTCCCACTGTCAAAGTCAGCTAGCCATTTAGGAGAGAGAGGGGGCGGGCCAAGGATCTGTCTCTGAATGGACACAGGAAGCGGCAACTTGGCTCGAGTGCCTCGATAGCAAGCTGCTTGCAGTGGGGGCACTAGAGTAGGATCCGGGGCTGCTCTGTGCAAATCCACTGCACAGACAAGACCCAGGGGACTGGTATGAAAATCCACGGGGAGAGGAAAAAAAAAAAAAGTAGCAAGGCGTGCAAAAAAAAAAAAAAACTGAAGTTGGGATAAAAGGAAATCAAAATGCAAACATGAAAAGATGTCTCTCAAAAAGGTGGCAGAAAGCCTTTAAGCAAATCCAAGGCGATTCATGACTTAAAATGCAACTACAGAAAATAGTTTGGAGCCCATTTTCAGGACTTGATAACTTGGAGTTGAACTGGCAATTGTTATTCAATACAGAAATGTTCCCGTCCATAAAGAGGGCAATCATCCCTTAAAATATGAGCTGACACTTTAATTAGAAGCCTTCACTAACAAGAGCGACGCTCATTTTCATAAGTAGCTCAAGATGTCACCGTTATCTTCAAAACCTTCAAATGTCTCCGGCTCCTGTCGACATTTTCCGGAGCGACAAAAAAAAAAAAAAATCCCGCTACGCAAACTCTTCCCCTTTTTCTTCTTCCTCTCCTGCTTTGCTGGAGGAAATGCTTACAGACACTTAGGAGACTGAAACAATCCCACGCAAAGTTATCAGCAGCGAGGTTAATCCATTTTTAATGATAAGAGGCACATCTGCTTCAGGCATTAAGATACATCTGCGCAGATTCAGTGAAAACAAGGGGAAATCGGGATTCTCTACACAACGCCGATGCAGAGAAATAAAAAAAAAAAAAAATCAAACCAATATGGAAGGAACTTGACCAATCTCTAGACGATAAGAAGGAGCTCAAATGGTTGGGCTTGCAGCTGTTTGAGCAGTGAAGTTATGAAAAAAAAAAAAAGGAATAATAATTTATCAGCAATATCAAGAATGGACTTTAGAAACCTTTAAAGCAGCACTGGTTAAATGGTTGAAAAACGCCAAATAATAATATAGTCCAGACAAGCCATTGCTAGTGTCTTAGCGCACGGATAGGTTCCATCATTCTAGTTCGTTCCAAAATCTTAAAAGCCTCAACAAAAAATTAGTTTCCACTATATTTGAAAGCAATGAACACACCCAATTCACCGCTCCCAGTCATGTCTTATTTGGCCCCAGAGTTCCTTATGGTTCTTACTTTCATGGTTGTCAATTTTTTTCTTAGGTCTGATGTATAATTTCTTATAAATTTATGTATCATTAAAAAAGTACAAATTTTTCCCCCAATAGCATGAGTGTAGACACAGTATATACAAACTGATCTTAGCCTAGGCTTCAGGTCACATTTAGAAACTCCCCCCCCCCCCAACCTCGCTAAAAGCATGTATTTTTGGTTAAAATAATCAGGAGAAGCGCAGCCATTTTCTGCTTGTGCCAGTCATCACATAACTTCTATTTAGTGGGGCTCACCAAGAAAGATATGCCGATGCAAGTAGTGGCTGGTGGCATTTTATTGTGAGGGGTTGCCGTTTGAGGTCTCTGATGTTAAATCACATGAAAGGTGATGATTTGTGATTTAATACTGCTGATGTGTGCTAAAAATTATTGGAAGTGCAAAATAAATTTAAATGAACTAAAACTCCAGGTAGAGCTGCACAATTAATCATCAAGAATCATTATCGCAATCTCGACTAAAGTGTTTCACAATTCTTTCTATGCAAAGAATTCTCTCTGCTCTTCTGAAGCCACAGCCCTCAAAAGAAAGGAAGAGAAAAACTGGGCAGTCTGCCAAGAATCACAACATTCTTTATCAGTTGAACTTAAGTATAAACATTGTAACAATTTGTCAATGGAATAGACTAAGTGGTTAAACTTTTTTCAGTTACACACAAACACTAAACCTTTTTCTGACATTTCCTAGTTTTAAGTAAACTTTTTTTTTTTGCTAGAAATTTACTTAGAACCCCCCCCCCCCCCCCCCCGAACATTATATATTTTTTAGTAGACACCTTAGAGCAGCCTTTTCAACCCAGAGGAACCCTTGATATAGTTCTGCAGTCTCGGGGAACCCCTGCTAACAATTAGAAATCTACAACTCATGATACATTAGTGTGATGGTCAGTGAGAGGAATGGTCCTTATACCTGTAGTCTTTGGGAAGAATTACCTCATTACAGATAGCTAAATAGATCAATGGTGTCAGTGGGAACTTATCTGAGAAGCAGAAATGGCCCAATGCTGAAGGAACCCCTAGCAACCTCTGGAGGAACCCTAGGATTCCATGGAACCCTGGTTGAGAATCACTGCCTTCGAGAATAAAATGGTGGTTGTTGCAATATTTTATGTCATACTATTTGTGCAGTGGTCTTTCAAATGCATTTTTTTTTAATTACTTTAATGAATTTAAACCGTAAAGTTAGCCCATTTTTTTTGGTATAATGTGAAAGATTTTACATCGCGAGAATCATGATCTTTTTATTCTAGGCAAAAAAATAGCGATTCTCATTTTAGCCAGAATCGTGCAGCTCTAACTCCAGGTAGCTTTAACATACTGTAGGGTAGTCAGAAACGTCAATGCTATACATCTCTCTGCTGAGCAGGTGGATGACAGGTCTGTGCCCGCGATGCAGAGCAGACTCAGCCCGCTGTTCTTGATGGGGCGGTCAGATGGGGTGGTTTCTGCATAGCTGTTAAATTTCCATTCACGAAAAAAGCTGATTTCCTAAATAACAGATCATGTTAAAGCATGGCTGTGATTTAAGTGAAACTCTAGGAAGCTATAACATTGACACTTTGGCTCATCTCTGTGGTCTCTTTTGCTTCATGCTACTTCTTGGGCCTCCACTGACCACGTTTCTGGTTTTGATGCTCATGTTTTATACTCGGGACTTATGCACATTGTTGCTCCTCCTTTTGGTGATCCTCTCTCCCCCCCCAACGGCCCTGAATTCACCTAAATAAGTATCTATGCACACAAACGTTTAGGAGCAGCAGAGTTTAGAGGCAGTCAAAGCTCCTTCTTAACGCAGAAGTGTCGCATCCTGGAGAAAGCTTTCGGCAAAAAAAAAAAAAAAGTCAAACGTGGCAAATCGCACCTAAGCTCTAAACGTGTTTTTAGCACTTCAGCCTTTATTCAGTGGCTAGAATTTTAATTTATTATGGTCATTGAAATAAACACCCAGACACTAAAAGCTGCTTAACTCGCCTAAACTGGTTTAAAAAAAATGCAGCTTAGGTGCGTTTTTAACACTGATTTTCTCCTGCCAAAAGCAATCGCATTAAACAACAAACAAGTGCATGTGGTATTAGGCCCCTTTCACACCAGTGGACTAATCAGGTCTGTTTAGGTGGACCTGTTTGGACCACCCATTCTCTTTTGGGCGGCAGATGTCAGCGGACATGTTCCTACTGTCAGCCGTCGTCAATCCAACCATTTATAAAAAAAAAAAAAAAAAAAAAAAAAGTGATGCAGCCTGCAGGCACCATCCTGGTATAACCACTTAAAGCGGTGTTCCAATTCAGAAAAATAAAAAAAGTTAATTAAAAGTCTGAACCTACAAATACTGCAGCTGCTGACTTAATAATCGGACACTTACCTGTCCCAGGATCCAGCCCCGTTCATCTCCCCCTCCACTCGGCGGCGCTGGCATCTTAACTGTGGGTGCCCGGCTGTGGTTTCACAGCCGGGCACCCACTGCGCATGTGCGAGCCGCGCGCCGTGACTGGCCGCGCAATCATCTGGGACCTGTCATGTGTCCCAGTTGATTGACAGAGGGAAGGGGGGAGAGGCGCTCTCCCTTCCTGCACTGAAGGAAGTGACGTCAGGAGCCAAGGCGCTGAAGGAGGCAGACTACAAGGGACCACATGGCACATTAATGAAAGTTTATTTGATGGGGGGGGGGGGGGGGGGCTCCACTTTACATGTACATCTCCCGGTGGCAACTGGTTAAAATATTTTTTGAAATTTTAATAGATTGAAAAAACAGATTTCCTCTCTAGTAGGAATATACTGCATAGGAAAGGTATGAGTATAATACAAATTTAAGTTAAATATTTTGATAAAGCACAAATAATTGTACAAAGCTTCCCTTGTTTTGTGCCCCAGTTGACAGGTTTGGATGAAATTCTCAAGTTCCTGCATCTGCACAGATCTGTAACAAATTGCAGGGTATCGTAGCAACTGACAAATAGAAGTAAAAACAGGCTTCTACATATGTATGGGTAAGTTAAGCAAATCTACTTAGACTTCTAAATTAACCACAACATTAATGACCAGTTATTTGTGCAAGAGGGGAGACTGGGCAGGATATCCTGGAATTCGGTGACAGGAGGAGGATTAGGTTACCAATGCAGCGCAGGCACCTGAGCTGTATGACCGTCATTGTTTTGGAGATTTTACATTAGATACTCCAACCTAACTCCACATAAAGGGGTTGTAAAGTCAGGTGTTTTATTTTATTTTTTATCTTATCTTAATGCATTCTATACATTAAGATAAAAAGCCTTCTGGGTGCAGCAGCCCCCCTCAGCCCCATCTCTGTCTAGTGACGTTCATGGGTGTCTCAGCCATCCAAGACTCTCCCTGCTGATTGGCTGAGACACAGCAGCAGCGCCATTGGCTCCTGCTGCTGTCAAAGTCAGTTAGCCATGAGATAGAGGGGGGCGGGGCCAAACCGCAGCTCCTTGTCTGAATGCACACACAAAGCTGCAGCTCGGCTCAGGTGACCCCATAGCAAACTGCTTGCCGAGGGGGGCACCCGACAGGAGGGAGGGGCCAGGAGCTGAGAAGAGGAGGATCCAGGCTATTCTGTGTAAATCCACTGCACAGAGCAGGTAAGTATAACATGTTTGTTTGTTCTTTAAAAACAAGACTTTACAATCATGTATATATGTGTCCTTCATGCTACTAGAAGTGATAAATAATACTATTTATCTCAAAATGTTGTGACGTGATATGTAAAAACTACTGTAAAATCTAAAGTGTTCACATAACACACAACGAATGATAAAGTTAAATATGGAGTGATTTCGCGCAATAAAAATCACAAAAACAAAATTAAAAAAACGAAAATCTCTTATGCGACTACATAGTGGTGTAGTACTATATACTATATTTAACTTTGTCAAGACTTTACAATCACCAACTACAAATCCCAGCATTTCCTCCAGTTAGACTCCAGACTGGAGTCTATGCCCCATACACTGGCATAAAAACTAAGACAAAAAATGGGGCTTAAGGTTTTTATGGAGCCGAATAGCTCAATATAAACTCATTCGTATTTAAGCACTTGCCGACCGTCAAATGACAGCCAGGAAGCGCAGCTCTTGTGGTGGGAGGGCATCATAACGTCATCCCACTTAAACAGGGAATGCGCGCGATCGTGCGCGCGCATCCCTCTTCCTTCGGTGGCGGCGTGTCACGGAGACACCGCTCGCCACCGAGGGGGGTGAACAACCATTGGAGCCATTGAAGTCATGGCCGATCACAGATGGTTACACCCCCACTGTGCACGGCGCGTGATCGCGCTGCCCGTGCACGGTGGTGGCGGCATATTCCCGGGAACACTGCTTGTCACAAGCGCTGGTAAACAGCCATTGGCCGGCTGTTTACCCACGTGATTGATTGGCTGTGATCATTTCACAGATGATCACTAAATGTAAACAAACCGCGGTAACGAGATGTTACCGGGTTCTCCTCCTCACACACCGATCGTGTGGGAGGAGATTGCGGTAACATCTCGTTACCGCTTACAGTGCACACCAATCACACTGATTGTGTGGAAAAAAGGATTCAAGTTTCATATGGGTACAGTGTTGCATGACTGAGTAATTGTCATTCAAACTGAGCGCTGAAAGCTGAAAATTGGTCTGGTCAGGGAGGGGATGTACGTGCCCTGTATTGAGGTGGTTAAGTACATCGTTTTACACAGTGCCATCAAAAGAAATATCATGAAGGAAATTTTTTTCAAACCACTGCAAATATTTCTGAATTAAACCGCCTGAGTTTCTTTCATCTCAGCAATTCTATCCGAGATCTTGGTGCTCAATTTCTAGAGCCTGTACACCTGCAGTGGAAATTCTGAGGGGTTCCCACTCTACCAGTTGGAGTTTGATAACTGAGTCAGGAATTACAGCAAGGAGATCTTTGCTGGAGTTTCTAAAGCCAGACTAGAGATTTAAAATTTCCAGAAATTTTGAATCCAAAAAAAAAAAAAAAAAAGTTAATTGTTCCCCAGAAATAATGTAAATTTTCAGAAAAATGTAAAAATAAAAATTGAGTGTGTAGTTTTACAAATTGAGAGTAAGTACTGCTTTGAGACGTACAGTGTTACTTGAACTGTATCCCAGGATTTGCAATAATTTAAGACTTTACCTAAAGTCTCAGAAATCTTTCCCCGACGGGAAGCCCAGCATCCGATCCAATGGTTGCGCCAGCTTACAACAGAGGTGACCGGAGACCAGATCGCTTACTGATGGACTAGGAGACCGGAAGTGCATTCGTCACTTTTGCTTTCCCCAGATTTAAAAAACAGAGCCTTTTAAAAATAATGAGAGCATCTGATAACGATCTTGGTGTGATCAGATGGTTTTAAGGGCAGAGGAGACATCTGGGGTCTAACACACCCCAGATTGCTTCATAAAAGAGTATCTGTAACTGCCTATGTTTACATTCTTGTGACAGCAATAAAAGTGGTAAAAAAAAAGCACACAGGCAAACACATGTAGGTTGCACATTCATACATAAACATGTTCACCCCACACGTGAGAGGTATTGTCACAAACATTACAGCGAGAGCAATAATTTCAGCACTAGACCTCCTTTGTAATTCTAAACTGGTAACCTGTAAAAAAAACAAACGTCTATGCAGATTTATTGGTTTGTCACCATTCCACGAACATGAGCAATTTTATCTATTAACTTAGTGTAACAAATTGGAGGAGATCTGCTGTTCCTAGTGATCAGGAACAGCGATATCTGTGTTGTCCCAGTAAAGCCCATCCCCCACACAGTTAGCACACACCCAAGGAACAGTGTTAACCCTTTGTCTCCTAGTGTTAACCCCTTCCCTACCAGTGTCATTTATACAGTGATCAGTGCACTTTTTCAGCGCTGATCACTGTATTGGTATCACTGGCCCCCAAAAAAAGTGTCAATTAGGGCCAGATTTGTCTGCCGCAGTCCCACTAAAAATCGCAGATCGCTGTTACCAGTAAAAAATAAAAATAAAATGTAAAGTCCCAAAGTCTATCGCCTATTTTTGGGGGTTTTTAGATGCTATAACTTTTTTACACACTAATCTTCGCTTGTTGGGATTTTTTTTACTAAAATATGTAGAATACATATTGGCCTAAACTGATGAATGCTTTTTTTTATATTATATAGTATAAAGTAAAAAAAAAAAAAAAAAAAAAAAGTGTTTTTCTGTCAAAATTGTCTTTGTTTATAGTGCAAAAAATAATGGACCACAGAGATGATCAAAGAACACCAAAAGAAAGCTCTACTTGTAGAGGGGGGAAAAGGGTATGTCGCACGACCACGCAATTGTTATTTAAAGCGACGCAGTGTCATATTGCAAAAAATGGCCTGACCATTAAGGGGGTAAATCCTTCTGGGGCTGCAGTGCTTAAACAGGTCGTGTGGCAATTATGAGGGTTTTTTTTCCTTTCAGTAGAGCCTTCCCTAAAGTGTGGGTATTCCAAGTTATGAATATCATCTCCCTCTCATCATGCAGTTAGTTAAACCAGGTTTTATTTTTGTTGGCAGGTTCCCTTTAAAGAAGCCCATCTATATACCTTTCTCTGGAGTCGCAGCAAAGGCGCACACCCCTATGCATTATGAATAAGCACGTGCCGATTATTCCTGAGAAAACCCACATGAAATAAACAAGAGACCTCCCTGGCAGGCAGCCACAGATGGCGTGGCTCTCTGTGGGTATGACGGCTGAGGTGGCAGGCTTTTCATGCTCACCAAGTGAAGACTTGCTCATATATGTCCCTGATGTCAGGCACTTCTATAAACACACTATGATGCCATCTTGCCAGTCGCTTGCAGATGATTAAGTGGTAAAAAAAACCAAGGACAGCTCTTCTCATTTGCAAAGCTTTGCCTAGTGGGGTTTATTCCTTTTTTGTGGTTCGGAAACCGCGCATCGAAATGATTTTTTTATAGAGACACAAAAAGGCGTATGTATGCCCTGCTCTGGAATGGAGCGATCAAGAAGGAGCTGTATTCTTCTGGGTAATTAGTTTGAGCCCCGTCTATCTGTGACACACACACTGCTCCGGTCTCAGGCAAAGAAATGAAGATTTGTCAGACTCACGACAGATTGCAACTCACTGCCAATCACCATGGGAAGATGGAGAAGAGAGAAAGCCTTTCTTTCTAAAGCGGAAATAAACACATACGCTTATCCAAAGAAAGGCATTGTAAAGAGACTCTAAAGAAATCAAACTAGCAATCCCCTGCGAGAGAAGTAGTAGTATATTCGCCTCCTCAACAGCCTGTCTCTCCTACGTCCCCCTCTATTCTTAGCCACGGTCACTCTTTGGCACTCAGATTTAATCCCCCACCTCTGCGAGCCATGGATCTTTACTCAGACTCCCACAATGCAGGAGAGCCCGAGGAAAGGAAGCGGGGGGAGAGCCCGAGGAAAGGAAGCGGGGGGAGAGCCCGAGGAAAGGAAGCGGGGGGAGAGCCCGAGGAAAGGAAGCGGGGGGAGAGCCCGAGGAAAGGAAGCGGGGGGAGAGCCCGAGGAAAGGAAGCGGGGGGAGAGCCCGAGGAAAGGAAGCGGGGGGAGAGCCCGAGGAAAGGAAGCGGGGGGAGAGCCCGAGGAAAGGAAGCGGGGGGAGAGCCCGAGGAAAGGAAGCGGGGGGCGGAGGGAGAGCCCGAGGAAGGAAGCGGGGGGCGGAGGGAGAGCCCGAGGAAGGAAGCGGGGGGCGGAGGGAGAGCCCGAGGAAGGAAGCGGGGGGCGGAGGGAGAGCCCGAGGAAGGAAGCGGGGGGCGGAGGGAGAGCCCGAGGAAGGAAGCGGGGGGCGGAGGGAGAGCCCGAGGAAGGAAGCGGGGGGCGGAGGGAGAGCCCGAGGAAGGAAGCGGGGGGCGGAGGGAGAGCCCGAGGAAGGAAGCGGGGGGCGGAGGGAGAGCCCGAGGAAGGAAGCGGGGGGCAGAGTATCTGAATCTGACACTCGCATAGGTGCAGAAGAACTAAAAGGCTGATGTGCTGGAATGCAGGCAGGAGATATGGGCCACCCGGTAAGAGGCATATACCAATTCCAGTACAAAGGAGTGCTGGTGTGATTTAGACACTTGATGTTTTCTTTAAAAGGGTAGCTCCACTTTCATCGGGGGAAAAAAAAAAAAAAAAGTCATCATCATTGAATGTTATTAAAAATGACCTTTCCTTTTCAATCTGTAGTGCTATAACTTTTCTGTAAAATGCAATGCAATATGGCTACCTGGAGGCATTCTATACATAGATGGTATACAGAACACACCCCAGATATGCAATTTACTGCTTGTGTGATTGGCTCACTGATTTTCCCAGAAGTCTGCACTAAAGTGGGCCATAGACCGTTCGAATCTCGGCCAGTCAGGCACAAACCGGCTGAGATTCGAACCATGTATGGGCAGGTCGAATGTGCCCAAGTTGATCGATCAACTTGTGTACAACCAGCCTGTCGAATTATTGCTAGCAGCTGTTGTAGCTGCAACCTATGGTTGCAGGAAGGAAGATTGCTCAGTCTATGGCCAGCCTACACCCACTGTCAACCAAGGTACATTTATAGACGCCCTAGTATACAAGGTTTATTGACTGACACAGATAGTGATCAGCTTTCAGATAAGTTATTTTTACAGAGGTCTTAAAGTGCCTCTCCTGCCTCGCTCCGTCTATGGCAGGTTTAAGAGACAAATCAGATTTTGGTTATCCCCTGCAACAAGAATTACATTTTTGATGAGATACTACCAAAGGGAAAAACGCATCTAAAAACCGAAAAACACATCTAAAAGGCAAAACACATCTAAAGGAATGCAGACTGTGCCACTTTCCTCAGAGCACTGCAGGTGCAGCAGCCGATTGATAATTAGAAAGACACTCCCATATAGATTCTCTAGACACCGTTATTTCTTCAGAATAACAAAAAGAATTTGCAACAAAATTTGTTAAAATCCTTGCAATGTACATAGCTCACCCAGAGGTATTATTTGGTCATCCACAAAGATGAGTTCATCTTTAAAGGCAAATTCATATAAAGCACAGGCAAGGCAATTTAGAACCTGTCAGGTTTATACTCACTATTTGAGGAAATTTTCACCAACTTCCTATGGGAGAGAACATGAAGTGGACTCTCCCCAATGGGCATAAAGACAGGAATCATGGTCAGGGCAAAAAAAAAAAAAGTTATGTCCAGTAAATATGGAGGTTTTTTTTTATTATTAAACCAGCAGGTGGAGCTCTTTCACAAATTAGTGTTCGAGACTCGTCTCTAATTGGACGGCTAAAGTTTTTATTCAGAAGGGGTGAGCTGATAAGGACATAACTGCTGTGCTGTCCCTTCATTCATAGTGTTTAAGAAATACTATTGATTGTCAAGTATTATAATTTTGGATTAAACCCAAAAGCAAACATATTGCAGCTTACCAATTCTTAGACGTAACGGCTGCATTTGTTTTCTCTCTTATGCAGGCCATACATGGTTGAATTGCGAACTAATTTTCTTTAGAAAATCAGAAATTTCATTTTTTGTGATCCGATGATTAAAGGGTTAAAGGACCACTTAAATAGCTGCAGATGGACACCGGTGGCAAGAAAGCGCCCTGAGGCGATTCAGTTCGTATAGGTAGCGCTACACAAGACATTCATCCATTCGATGGTGCCACCATTGATTTTCGAAATTCGGCCAACCAAGCCTTCAATTTCACCCCATGTTGCTACAGAAATACATTTTTGTGGCCGGGAATCTTCTTTTCTCTCCGTAAATTTTCTCTGCAACAGCCGATTTTAATGCGGAAATCAAATTTGAGGAAACGGACATGTTGGAAATGTATTGAAAAACCAACAATTTTCTAATCAATGATGGGAGAATCGTGCAAGAAATGTAATCAGAAAAGAAAATTTACAGAGAGAAAAGAAGATTCCCGGCTGCGAAAATTCTTTTCTGTAGCAGCATGAAGTGAAATTGAAGACTTGGTCGGCCGAATTTCAAAAAACAATGGTGGCACCATCGGATCACAAAAGAAACAAACTGACTTTGAAAAGAAAATTTGTTCGAAATTCGACCATGTATGACCTGCATAAGTCTGTTTTTCAAAAGAACAAGCAAGCTCTCTTCTAGATTTAGCAATTACAGGGATGAGACGGAAAAAAAAAAAAAAAATGTATTATATATATATATATACATATATACATACATACATACATATAGATACATATACACACACCACCCTCTCTCTCCCCACCCACCCCTCCCTCTCTCTCTCCCCCCACCCACCCACCCCTCCCTCTCTCTCTCTCTCTCTCTCCCCCACCCCTCTCTCTCTCTCCCCCACCCCTCTCTCTCTCTCTCCCCCACCCCTCTCTCTCTCTCTCTCTCCCCCACCCCTCTCTCTCTCTCTCTCTCCCCCACCCCTCTCTCTCTCTCTCTCCCCCACCCCTCTCTCTCTCTCCCCCCCACCCCTCTCTCTCTCTCCCCCCCACCCCTCTCTCTCTCTCTCCCCCACCCCTCTCTCTCTCTCTCTCTCCCCCACCCCTCTCTCTCTCTCTCTATATATATCTTGTATAATCCAAGGCAGTCAGGCCAGCCTTGCTTTTTTGTACTGAATCCCCTTATAACAATTCTGTCCTCAATAGTGTCTCACTGTAAAATTACATCAAACAAAATTGCAGATACTTATGTCTGTTGACTAAACTATACTGCTCACAATAATACATAACAGTGTGCAGAGTGAAAAAAACAGCATAAGCAAATTAAATCTAAACACCTGATTTTTATCTTGTTCATGGAGATTTACCAACAGGAAGGTTATTTATACTTTTACACCAAGGACATGTGGCCCTACATAAGACGTAGCTGAACACACATCCCACTACGACGACCGCTTTGCAGACGGAGCGAACGCTTTTGAACACATCCAATATCACGCACAGTAGCCCTGTCCATGCGGTTTCCGATCTGAGCTCCGCCGGGTCACATCTCACATTGGCAGGACTGAATTCCACACCGCTGGAGAGCTGCTATGGATTAATATATCAGCAAGGTGCATGGTCATGCTGCAAATATATGGAGGGATAAGAGACTTCTGCTGACACTAATCTGCTTCATTCCCGCATTTGAAGCATCTGGAGCCAAAGCTTCAGCGAGCACAGAAATGGCCTCGGCATACAGTGCTCAATGCACCTGCTACAATCTCATCATGGCAGTAAAGACCCCCCACCAGACTGATTCACTGGCGGAGGCCACAGTTCATAGTTCCTGAGCATTAAATCAGGAAAAGTCTACGAGCGGCAGACTTTTCGGCGTACATTCTCAGCCGGAGCAATTATACACACCTTGCACACCGGGAATAGAGAAAATAAGAAAAGTACAGATGGCGGCCAGGTGCTAAGAGGGTTAATGCAGCCGTCTGGAGGAAAAGGTTGAGCTTCACATATGTGGAGCCAGCTACAGAGGAAGGAGAGACAGAGGGAGATGTTTTGGAACAGGCCGAGTGCCATTTATAACTACTGGTGTCTTCGCTTTTTGGCCCGGAGAGGAAAAAATTCACACAGGGTTGGGAAGGTCATGCCAAGATTTGTAGTTTAAAAAGGAACTAAAAGATCGCAGGCAGTCTTCATAGAAAAAAAATAAAATAAAAAAAAAAGCTGGCGGGTGGCTACCAGTGGAAGCAAGCGATGAGACCGATTCATGCATTGCATGCGATGATTACATTGTGAGCTGACTTGCCGAGATCAGACGTACCCAACTTGGATATCAAAGGCAATTTATCATGAGTGTGCCACCACTAATTCCATGATTTTTGTATTGCCGTTTGCAATCAAGGGGTTACCTGGGTGTGGTCTGCGGCCATGCTCAAGTAATGCATTAAAAGCTGGTATCAATTGTTAACCTGGTCATACACTGATAGAATAAAATTTATTTAATTTTACAGGCTGAATGGGAAGGGGGGGGGGGTTGTCCACCTAACTTGTGTGGATATAGGAACAGCGTTAAGCCAACGTAATGGTTTTCTCCATCCACGCTATACATGGGAGAATCTGCAGCACCGGCTATTGTATTCCGAGAGACCACGCAGACAACTCACCGCACACCTACCTGTACAGCAGCTGCACCTGATATTCAGTCGACACTTTTTTTTTTCCGCCCAGTTCCTACTTTTTCTTTTAAAGGGTTATACTTAAGAAAAAAAATAAAGGGTTTTATTAAAGTTTAATATCAAAAGATGTAGGGCGGGAGGGTGCCAACAGGGCCACCCACAAACTGACTATCCTCAGTGCAATGCCAGCTTTACTGTAGGAATTACCAGGCATGTGGACCCTTGGCCCAAGTAGTGAATTTAGATACTTGTGCCAAAACATTAATAAATCACGGTTTTAATGTCTTTTGGGAAGCACGTTAACTGCACGCCGACCAGCCGCCACAGTTATA
The DNA here is from genome assembly GCF_037356315.1 of Lithobates pipiens. NCBI lineage: Eukaryota > Metazoa > Chordata > Amphibia > Anura > Ranidae > Lithobates > Lithobates pipiens. The sequence goes on from NW_027507764.1 coordinate 543,450,885, forward strand.
CTGCGGCAACATGGCTCGGCTACACGAATCAGCGCCACGGTACGTCGCTACCATAGATGCCCCCCACGCCAATGCGAGTGCCCGGCGGTCTCAATCACAATCGCTCGGGGCACGCAGAGAACCCGGAGCTGTGTCTCCAGTTCTGAGGGGAGAACTGACAGATCGTCTGTTCATACAGAGTATGAACAGCGATCTGTTATCTTCCCTGCACAATCCCCTCCCCCTTCAGTTAGAACAAACTAGGGGGCAGTTGAAGGGGTATAGTGTGTCCTAGTGTTAATCCCTTCACTGCCAGTGACATTTTTACAGTAATCAGTGCATTTTTAATGGCACTGATTGCTGTATTAATGACAATGGGCCCAAAATAATAATAATTCGCAATAAGCGTTTGGTTTGCACAAAAGTTATAGAGTCTACAAAATAGGGGATAGTTATGGCATTTTTATAAAAAAATCTTTTTACTAGTAATGGCGGCGATCAGCGATTTTTATCAGGACTGCGACTAGCGGACACATTGGACACTTTTGGGACCATTCACATTTATACAGCGATCAGTGCAATTAAAAATGCACTGATTACTGAGTAAATGTGACTTCAGTGAAGAGGTTAACCACTAGGTGGCGCTGTAGGGATTAAGTGTGTCCTAGGTCAGTGGTCATCAACTCCTGTCCTCAGGGCCCACTAACAGGCCAGGATTGCAAGATAACTGAAATACACCACAGGTGATATCATTTGCTGCTCAGTGATTGCAGTATTCTAGTCTGCATCTCCCCACACGAATACATAAAACCTGGCCTGTTACTGGGTCCTGAGGACAGGGTTGATGACCACTGTCCAAGGGAGTGATTCTAACTGTGGGGGGGGAAGGGCTGTGTGTGACACGACACTGATCACCGCTCCAGATTACAGGCAGATGTGATCAGTGTCAATAGGCAGAACGGGGAAACACTTGTTTACATCAGCATTTCCCCGTTCTATCTCTCCGTGAAACGATCGCGGGTATCCTTACGGACATCGAGTCCACGGGGCCCGCGATCATGCTCATGGAGCTTCTGGTGGCGCGCTCGCGCTCGCAAGCTGCCTCTTAAAGGGCAACGTACAGGTATGTATATCTGCGTGAAGCGGTGAAAAAAAATAAAAATAACACAAACCTTTAGTGTCACTTTAAGTGTATTTTGCAGCTTACTGCTCAAATTTCAGGTTTAACATTTTAGCGACAACATTTTTGAACAAAAAATTTTTTTAAAAAAATTGTTGAAATTTGGCACAGCGCAAACAAAATATGGAGTAAAGTAATTTAAATAGTGTTTAAAAAAAAAAAAAACACACTTGTTAAATGAAGGGCTTGAAGGGATGCACAGACCCAGCAAGCCAGAGGTTAATAAAGCCCAATCCTGAGAGATTGTAGACCAGCGTGGCCGTCCATCCCATCCCACGCTTGTATCGCACCCCAGTTGCAGTCTTGGTGGACTGAGAAACGTGAAGCACAGCTGTACAGGGGATGACAGAGGAAGGAGCCCTTCCCCTGCACCAGAATAACTACCATATGTATGCAGTCAACCCAGACAAGAAAGAAAACACCCGGCACGAAGGATTTCTTGTTGCTTAGCAGGCGAAGACTGAACTGACAATGAGTAATGACATGTCGACATTTTTCTAAGGATTCGCTGGAAAGCGCACTTGTTAACCTGCCACCAGACGTAGATGTTTAAGATAATATCCAGCGGTAATATAAACACAGCTACTAGGCAAAATACAAATATGTCTTGGAGTAAATACAAGTACCCTTCCCTCGCTCGTGCCAACTTCGCCCCGCTCCGTAACATAGGGGCCGCTATTGTCAAGGACTACAGATGGTGTTGAAGCTGTAGAAGTCGTATACATTAAGACTTCATGTACTCGGGATATTTTACAACCTTTCCTGAACGATTTAACTTGACACATAGTAACCGATGTTTAAAAAGTCAGTTGTGCCGCGTTTAGAAGCAGTTTTTACATTGAAAATAGTCAAAAATGTTTCTCCATTAAAAACGCCTTTAAACTAAATGCGAGTTACAGCGTTTACAAGCTGCTTCAGGCATTTGCCGTTTCAAGTGCCTCTGAACATCCGTCCTCAACGCATTTGCTTTCCAAAAAATGCTTTTAACCTCAACTCCCTGGAAACGACTATAAGACCCCTTTCACACTGGGGTGCTTTGCAGAAGTTAGAGCTAAAAAAAAAGCGCCTGCAAAGTGCCCTGAAAGAGCCGCTCCTCACACTGGAGTGGTGCGCTGGCAGGATGGTAAAAAAATCCTGCTAGCAGTATCTTTGGAGGGAGCGGTGTGTCTATACAGCCGGCAAAGTGCCGCAGCAGCGCTTTAAACCCTTTCTTGGCCACTAGCAGGGTAAAACCGCCCCACTAGCGGCCGAATACCACCCCTAAAACGTCGCTAAAAATAGCGCCGTTATACCGCCAGCCCCTGCACCACCCCTGTGAAAAAAATTCCCAATTTCTCCTAAACGTCCATTTACCAGCAGCAGTTTACATGAGGCCAAATACTTTGCACTTCACACAGAGCGCAAGTTCCCACCCTGTAGCATGCTGCCAGGGGACGGACTTTACTACTCAGATTGTGGATGATTTCTAAAGAAAACTGAGACTTGCACACATATTGTTGAACCGGGACTGTATTTAGTCAATCTAAACAAAAAAGTTAAACTCGCCTAGTAATCCTGCAATGAGGGACTTTGTTTAGGCACTTCTGGTTATAAGGTGTGCCCCTTGCCCAATTGTGCTCAAGGAGGTCAATATAAAAAAAACAAAAAAGGCCACAAAATGTATGGACATTTATTACATTAGATCCAGTTTTCTTTAAGGCTTAAAGTGGTTGTAAACCCTTACAAACCACTTTGGCCTACAGGTAAGCCTAGATTAAGGCTTTCCTGTAGGTCCAAGCAATATCTCCTAAACCTATATGGTTTAGGAGATATTTGCCCGAAAACGGGCACCGCTGTCTACGGCGCATGCGCCGTAGACAGCGGCGCGCAGGCGCACTGAGCGCGGCATTTCCAAGAATGGAGCTGCCGCGCGTGTCGACTCCCGTGCGCATGCGCGGGAGTCACGTCATCGCGGCTTCGCCAAATGACAGCGGCGGAGCTGCGAGACGCCACCAGCAAGATGGATGCGGCGGACTACAGGGGACAGCGGCGACTTTGCTGGCTCCTGTGTCAGGTAAGTGACACATAATGGGCTACTATGCGATGCACAGTAGTCCATTATGCTTCGCCTTTGCAGTGAATGAAAGAGGAAGTAAACCCATCAGGGTTTACTTCCTCTTTAATTGTACATGGGACATTTTTACAACCTCTCCTGAAAGATTTAAAGGGGTTGTAAAAGCTTTGCTTTTTATTTTATAAATAGGTTCTTTTAAGCTAGTGCATTGTTGGTTCACTTACCTTTTCCTTCGATTTCCCTTCTAAATGTTTTTTTTTCTTTGTCTGAATTTCTCACTTCCTGTTTCTCCTCAGTAAACTTCACACCATCATCCGAGCGGTGTTTAGTCAGCCAGAACAGCTTACTGAACAGCTTACTGAGGAGGAACAGGAAGTGAGAAATTCAGACAAAGAAAACAAAGAAAAAAACATTTAGAAGGGAAATCGAAGGAAAAGGTAAGTGAACCAACAATGCACTAGCTTAAAGGAACCTATTTAGAAAATAAAAAACGAACCTTTACAACCCCTTTAACTTGACAGATCGTAAGCCACATTTAAGACATCCGATATGCCACTTTTTTTTTTCCAAAATAGCCAAAAATGAAAAAACGCCTGTAAACAAAAACGCGGCTAAAACGCAATTTACCATGTTTGGCACTTCAAATGCCTGTAAACTCAGCATCTGAACTCTTTTTTGCTTTCCAAAAAGGCCTCTAAACTCAACTGCCTAAAAACAACATTAAATGAACCTGTGTACATGCACTGATAAGACCACATTGGATGAGTTCAGGGGCAGCTGAAAAAAAAAAAAAAATCAGCCAACTGCCTCTGAACGTCCGTTTACCATCAGCCGTGTACATGAGGCCTACTCTGCACTGAAACTTATTTGTAAGCTTATAATAAGGCCTCATGTACACGGCTGCTGGTAAACGGTGTACACAGGTTCATTTAATGTAGTTTTTAGGCAGTTGAGTTTATAGGCCTTTTTTGGAAAGCAAAAAAAATGAGTTTGCAGACTAATGGAAATTTGTAGGTTCTGTATATAATTGTATTCTATTTTATATGTATTGCACACTGCCCTCACTGTGCACACAGCACTAATAATGTTTTCAGTACATGTTTTGCATTCTTTCGAGTCCTGATTAGAATTAGCCTGCCTATGTAACGCCCTTTGATACCATAAACGTACAATTGTAATATTAATGTGATACCTACTTAATCATGTGTATAAAAACCTTCAAATGCGTCATAATAAAAGGAGAACGGTTATTTGGAAAGATGCTGAGTGTATCTTTTGTGTCTGTTCCCTACTGCAGTAGTTATTAATTTGGAACCTCAATATGAGGATAGGAGTTGCCGACTCCTCCCGTGATCCATAGGAGATTTACAGCCAAACGAGCTCTGGCTGGACTTCTCCTTTAAGGACTTGGAGAGGGTCTGCAAAGAGGAATGGGACAAAATCCCTCCTGACAAGCGTACAAACCTGGTGGCAAACTACAGGAAATGTCTGACCTCTGATTGCCAACTAGGGTTTTGCCACCAAGTACTAAGTCATGTTTTGCGAAGGGGTTAAATACTTCTTTTACTATTTTAAAAAAACAAATCAATTCATAACTTTTCTGAAATGTGTTTTCCTGGATTTTTTTTTGTTATTCTGTGTCTCACTGTTAAAATAAATCTACCATTAAAATTCTAGACTGATCATACAAAATCAGCAGGGGATCAAATACTTTTTCCCCTCACTGTACAGTACAGTAAAACGTGATAGACTGCAACCTTGCACGCCATTTTGTTTTTGTGACACCATACTTTCCAAGATATATTTTTAACCTGAGTCATCAATGATCTTCACCATCTTCTAGAAGGGAACCAAACCAGTCTGCAGCAGTTTCAGCAAACATCTGATCAGAAAGAGGTTTTAATTAAAGCATACATTGTTACACTGCAATAAGCAGCCAGACTGGCATCTGACACGCTTCATATTTATTCTGAGATTTACATGGGGGGGGGAGGCTACACTACTGACACATACGTACCTTACAGAAAAGTCACATTTTATTCTTCCTGATAAACAAGCGAAATCTGTTTATATGGAACTTTGATATGTACGCCAGAGCAGAAGACAGCCTTAAATATAATGAAACATCTGGTGGAACATGCAGAAGGCTCCAGGCTCACATCTGCTACCGGAGCCGAGATCCTCTGTTATCATTTTAGACATGGAACTCAAAGCGAGCATCGTTCAGCAGTATGGAAAATGAGACACCACCGGCCTGGCTTTCCGCTGGCTTAGGATGAGTTATAGAAAACATCAGTCTGTTAATGTAAAGAGAGCGTCCTGACATCCAGAGGTGGGGAGAGGTTAACAATGCGGAGAACGCTGTCATAACAAGAGCCGCTCATACAGGCTGAGAACATCCTAGTTACTATTCCCTACTTGTCTTGCATCTCAAAAGATGCATTTATAAACTTAAATGGATCCAATGCAACCGGTTTCAATTTTTTCTTTTGCTGTAAGTATATACAAAGTTTTACGAATATACATTTAATTTGTGACAACGGATTCCCAGAGCACTATGGGTTATGTAAAGAGACAGCGCAGCAGTCGCTGTGCGTTTTAAGACTCAGAGTCATGGGTTGAGTCAATGATAAATCTCTGCAACAAAAAGTCTAAAGTCATATAAAAAGATGCTCCTGCAGAATCTGTCACTTCTGGAGGTGTCAAATTCCTGCTCCTCGACTGCATGCTGAGGTTCCTTCCGTTATCACCTACATCATTACAGGATACAGTAGTGATGTTGATGGGACAAGCGCGCCTCCCACCGACGCCAGTAGTGGGACAAGCGCGCCTCCCACCGACGCCAGTAGTGGGACAAGCGCGCCTCCCACCGACGCCAGTAGTGGGACAAGCGCGCCTCCCACCGACGCCAGTAGTGGGACAAGCGCGCCTCCCACCGACGCCAGTAGTGGGACAAGCGCGCCTCCCACCGACGCCAGTAGTGGGACAAGCGCGCCTCCCACCGACACCAGTAGTGGGACAAGCGCGCCTCCCACCGACACCAGTAGTGGGACAAGCGCGCCTCCCACCGACACCAGTAGTGGGACAAGCGCGCCTCCCACCGACACCAGTAGTGGGACAAGCGCGCCTCCCACCGACACCAGTAGTGGGACAAGCGTGCCTCCCATTGACACCAATGGGCTGCTATTCCTCCCCCTAACAGCAAAGATGCACTGTTTACTCCCAGACACCAGAACCATTTCTACTCCCAATGGTGACAGTCGCCCCCCCCCCCCCCCAAAGTCTGAATGACAGTAAACTGGCCCTTTGTTTAGAAAGTTTGGAGACCTCTGACCTGGAGCAGCAGCTCTCTGCTCACTGGAGATTGTGATTGGCGGGGGGGGGGAAACGCACACAAGCATGCACATGTGCCCCCATAGCAAGTGGCTTACTATGGGGGTACTCAGAGCGGGATGGGAGCGTCTGCAGGGGACCCCAGATGAGGAGGATTAGGGCTTCTCTGTACAAAACCATGCAGCAGGTGAGAAATACGATAATTCTAAAAAAAAAAAAAATTACAATCACTTTAGGGTACTTTTAGTCCATCGCTGCCCCTTTAACAATTGGTGCAAATCAAGAACATTTGCAAACATATAATCTTATCTGCTGTTGCTGTCCCCTGGGAGGTCTACCTCAAATCACAACCTACTGTCACTCATTTCTGATACCCATCTACGCATCTTCAGGCAAACGACTTCTGCATCTGCAAAATGACATAAAAAGAGAGGCAGCCTTGTAGATGTGCATGTGCCTGCCTATCCTCCTAAAGGTCTAGACTAGAGACTACCAGAGATGACCTTCTATACACAACAGAGGTGAAGACGTATTTCTTCTCCCTCAGGAATTCCTTCAGTCGGCTCCTAGCCTATGTTTTTTTCAAGACTAAAGCTGGACTGCGGAAATGTTATGACCGTTTGCCACCAATGGACTGTAGAATGTATTTTAGGGCTGTTTGACCAAGTGTTAAGAGTTAACATAACTATATATTTTAACATTGTTTCCTCAGATTACTAAGATTTTAAAATGACAGATGTACCATTTTCAGAGGAAAAAAGGAAAAACTGTCAGGAACAAGCAGGGATCTCCATATAAATTGCTGGAAGGCCTCCGACTCTCGGGAGCAGCAGGAAACTACTTTGGAGGCTTTTGCTACTCTATTTCTACAAGAAATGGAGGTGGGGGGGGGGGGAGAGAAGTCTACAATAAAGCTCCAAATATTGGACGCAAGAATTGGCACGCAAAGACTGCTCACTGAGGGAATGGAAATAAGGAAAGGGAGGAGGGGGTCATCTGTGTGAAGAGTCATCAGCACATCAGGTGGACTAAGTGGACATTATTTCTGCAAGTTGTTAACATGCTGAAGCCGCCAAGTGTCATTGATTTTTATTTATTTTTTTCTATTGCAGTCCCCTTATCTAAAAAAACAATATTGCAACAGATACAATTTCTGGTTTTAGGTTTAGATAGACAAAGTTTTTCAACCAATAATGTGCAATAGAGCACAGAACAAAAACGACAGTAACTTACTCAAAATTGCCCCACCAATGCTAAAACATGGATGGAGGAATCTCCCCTGCCAGCTATTGTCTTCTGACGTCCGCTGCTCCCACATCCCTCACAATACTTGAACAGCGACTACATCCTGCAGTGCTTGGGTGAAATTTTCACTTCTAAGGCAGGCCATAGACTATGCAATTTTCTTTCCTGCAACCGTGGGCAACATTAAGTGTTCTTGAGGGAATTCCTACTGCGGACCTATTGTGTACTCCCGACGGGGGGAGCCGCCCCTGCCAGGAGAACAGTCACTATTGATGGTGGCGATAGTATGTAAAATCCAACATCCTAATTGTACCCAAGTAGATCGATGGATCGATTTTGGTACAATCACTCTGCCCATAGATGGACCTAACAGGACCTAAGGCCAGCTAAGGCTAGGTTACCACTAGTGCGACTTTTCATGCGAATTGGGACTGAAGTCGCATGGCAAGTTGTACCCCATGACTTTCAATGAGTACTGTTCATATCTCTGAGACTTCAAGACACAGCGACTTCAAACTAGTGCCTGCACTACTTTGATGCGACTGAGGTCCATAGACCTCAAGAATACACAAGCATTGCTTCAAGCCGTGGTAAAAAAAAAACGTGGCAAAATGGCGCGACTTTGGGGACGCAATAGTGGAAACATAGCCTTAAAGTGATTGTACACAATCATCTCATAAAACAACCCCTTCCATTTAAAATAAAAAGAGAGGCAAACCCTTTGTTGTATAGATATATAAAAAATAATATATAAAAAACTCCCCAAATAACTTTTTTCCCCTCTATTATAAGTGACCACATTCCTTCTGTTCTCAGCTGTGTAAGAGCTATGGGGAGGAGAAGTAGCAGCACACGGAGCCTTCCCAGTTAATGATGGTGCGGGGGCAAGTCTCATCATTGGAGGAGAGTAGACCGAGTTCCCAGCACAGCTAGAGAACAGACCAGGGTGTACTCTCACGTTTAGGCTGCATTCACACCTGAGCGTAGCTTTTTCAAGCGTTTTTTACCGCGATTCGCTGCGTTTTTTACCACGATTCGCGGCGTGTTTTGTCGCGAATTTGTGCAGGGCAAAAGGTCACCAATGTTAAGCATTGAGCAGATACAGCGTCAAAACGCCCATAGAAACGCTCGTTGTCGCGCTAAACGCTCGAATCGAGCGTTTCCATTAGTTTCTATGGGAATGAAAACGCCCAAATCAGCCCGATTCGCGCGACAAAAAAGGGTCCGGAACTTGTTTGAGCTTCAGGCGACTTGGAGTGGAGATGTGAACCATCTCCATTGAGAATAATGTATTTTTTCCCCTCCAGCGTTTTGTAGCTTCAGGCGTAGGGCTACAAAACGCTCAGGTGTGAATGGGGTCTTAGTGTGGTCAATTGTATGCGTGTGTGGGATATTCTGCACTTCCGCCAGCAGGGGGCACGAACTCTGGGCTGCTTCTGCTGTGATTATTCAGGACAGAAGCCGATCTGCAGATACCATGCACTAGATACCCTCCAAGCCCCACTGATTGGCAGTAAAACAAATCTGAGATCTGCCCATGTAAACAAGACAGATCTCCGTTCTGACCGGTAGGGGAATGGATTTTGTGTTCCTGTAAAGCAGGGAACAAGATCCATCTCTCTTAGTAAAATGCATTAAAAAAAAAAATGTTTTAGAGCAGAATGTGAAAAAAATTTTTTTGATTTTGTCAGGCTTTTCATGTAAGAAAAAAAAAAAAAAAAAAAAGCAGTGAAGATCCACAAGCAAAAAAAGAAAGCCATTTGGGTGGGGGGGGGGGGGGGGGGGGGACATCAAATTGTATTCAGGTACAGCGCTTGCATTTGTTAAAGTAACGCAGTGCGACGTCGCAAAAATATGTTGCTGGAGGTGAAGTGGTTAGAACCAATCCTGCCATGAAGGCCCTTGTTCAAACACTTCCAGATATACAAAGTGACAATGCTGTGTTCATGTCTTTTTACCATCTTCCTGTGCCGTCACACAGACCTGGTCCACTATCAGGGAACCGGCCCTAAGGAATGTCAGACAGCCATCGATGGAGGGCATCGAGACAGGAGGTAGCTTCAAAGAGGCTGCAGGAGATCAGTAGCATGAAGGCTAAGAAAAGTGGAAACCGATTTCCAAAAAATGGCAGTTTATAATTCAAAGTGTTTTTTTTTTTACCAAAATTAAAGAGGAACTGCAGTCCGCTCACATAATTTGTAATAAAAACACCTTTACCATTCTGAAGCTTCCCTCCAACCACTTTGCTTATTATTTTATATATATACCGTGATTCTGTACTTGCCAAATATGCTGCAGAAATCTCCCTGCACTGAGGCTGGCTGCAACCATTTTAACTGTGGGGCACCTGAAACTGCTGCCTGTTCACTTCTTGGGTTTACACAGAGACACACCTCCAGCTCTGCAGCTCTCATTGGCCCTCTTATGACTCACCCCCTCTCCCTTCCTGGCAAACGCTCAGAAGAGTCAGAGAGAGCGGTGCATGTCGTCATAAGCCTAGGCCTCTTTACCATTCAAGAAAGAGGACATGGGCTGTATAAGGCATTTACTGGCAGCAAAAAAATGTTTTACTACCCAAAGTTAAAACAACAAGGGAAGAAGATTTAATAGACGGAAAGATGAAACAAACAAAACTGTCGTTTTGATGTAAAGGTCGTTCATTCAGGAGTTACATCTACAATATGGAGAGAATTTCTAAGGTTCCAGAACACAGCTCACACCAAGAACATTCTATTTAGACACCAGTGGAGATCAGGCGTCATCTACACTAGGGGCTGAGCGTTCCTGAAAAATGCAGACGCCCCCATAGCATTATAATCACAAAGAAAGATACAGAGAGGAGTATGGCGGGGGGAACGCTGTGGTTGCATCTGCCAACAGCTGTTACAATTCTATCCTCTGGAATAATTGAAATCAGCCACTACCTGAGCAAAATGTCCCCGTCGGCTGGCGTATCCATTAGCAGGGATGACGGGAACAATGGCATTTTACAGGTGTTGGCAGGAAAAGAGCCCAACAGAGCTACAACAAGGCCTGGTCACCTTCTAATTCCCTGCAAAACAAGCCTCAAACACACTGCTAGGAGGAAAGACACACACACACACACACACACAACCTTCATAGGGCAGGCTAAGGCCTCCCCCACACTGCCCACATCAAACCTGAATTTATACATTTATATGCATTTAGAGAACATTTCAACATATCAAATGCAGGTAATGATTTTTAAATAGTGTTACATAGAAGTAGTAGATAGTAGAAGTTCAGACTTCACTGCCTACATGCTTGCTTCCGGTCAAAAAACTAAAACCAGGATTAATACAACAGCTGTGTGTAGAAATTTATATTTATATCTGCACAACTAATAAAACAAAAAAATTGCGATCTCGATTCAGACCCCCTCACAGTCTTAATTTGGCATTTCCTTGATTCTATGTAACAAGAGCAGCAGAGCCGTTCTCTGCTCAGAGCTGTCAAAAATAAATTAAAAATGGAGAAAGTGTAACATTTTGTTCTTATAGATCAGGAAGAATTCTGTCTGCAAATTAGTTCAGTTTAACCACTTAAAAGGCCAGGACTTTCTGACACTTGTTGCTTAGAAGTTAAAAATCAGTATTTTCTGCTATAAAATTACTTGGAACCCGCAAACATTATAATATATATATATATATATATATATATATTTATATTTATATTTATATATATTTATTACACACTCATTTTTAGATGAGACCCTAGTGAATAAATTGGTGGTTGTTGCAATATTTTATGTCACACTGCATTTTCCCTATGAAAATTCACCCAATTATCCCGATGACCATTGTCACCAAGACACCAAAACCATCGTCAAAGATAAGATCATTGGACTGGGGAGGAAGAGGTTATGCCATGTGCGCTACATTAGGGGTAGTAGGGGGAATTTATTAAAAGGTGAACTCGTTCTGTAAAATAAGCTCTTACTGACCCCTATGAGTAATAACCTTCTGACTGTCACCCACAATAATTTCTACCACAATATGTCCTCAGGCAGGAAGACTGAGGACACACTAAGTGTAGGACATAATGGACTCACCAACTAAATATAAAAAACTTCAGGTGGGGACTGGGGCGGTAGTCTGGTGAATACTGGGATTCGTTGCCCAATGTAACCATTTGCATGAGTTATGCAAAGTGTTGTAAATGCATTCAGAACAGGTCGATATTTAGGTGTGCATGGTGCACTACAATTACAAGGATCACCTCTAAAAGCGACCAACAAGGAAAGCGGGACCATCACTATCCCAGCCTAAATGTATTCTGTATTCAGCAGGGGTAGGCAAACTTTGGCCCTCCAGCTGCTGGGTAACTACAAGTCCCATCATGTCTCTGCCTCTTGGGACTTGTAGTTGTGCAGCTAATGGAAGGCCAACGTTTGCCTACCCATTCCGCACAGGACAGGCCATGCTTATATAGTACAACACACACACACACACACACACACACACACACACACACACACACACACACACACGGTGGGTTGACAGCAAATCTTTTGCTTTTGTATCTGCAGGTTCCAACAATATTCCTATACCAAGCCCTCATTCTGGTGCTGAAGGTATAGGAAAAGGCTCAGAGGGCTTCTTGGACACGTGTCAGACGCCTGCAGTTTCAATTAAGGTGAAATACCGCTGCAGGTTTTAAATAAAGAGAGCTCTGTTTGTTGCTAAAGCCGTAGGCAAATGTTATTCCACATTTTTTAATCTGAGCTGATCAATCCAATTCTGTACGAGTCAAACACTAAATCACTACTATTATCTATCCGCTGCTCAATTTGCTGCTAACCAGAAATTACTACAGCTGCTTCAAGGACAACACGGCTTTTTTTAAACAAGCAATTAGCTGGTGCAGGAGAGCTTCAAAACGCACTAAACAAGCCCCAGTGACCCGAGTCAGCACCTCCACCTGCCTGGCAGCGTGCGGCGAGGAGGCTGTGCTGTGGGAGGCGAGATTCTTTTATGGACGCGAGGATGACATTTAAGTCTGTCTGACTCTGGAAACACAAAACAACGGATTTCTCTCTCTCTACGGGACGCCTTCTGAAACTGGAGGCAAGGCTAATCCTCAAGCTTCTATTTACAGGTATCAGCAGAGAGAACAAGGCTGGGATGATTCGGTTTTAAGGCTGTGAGCACAATGACAGGCAAAAAGGAGCACATCCGCTTCTATGGCAGCCTTCCAAATTAGATGTTAACCACTTGCTTGCTGGGCTCTTAAACCCCCTTCCTGCCCAGGACAATTTTCAGCTTTCAGCACTGTCACACTTTGAATGACAATTGCGCGGTCATACAACACTGTACCCAAATTATATTTTTATCTCAAAAATATTCACACAAACAGAGCTTTCTTTTGGTGGTATTTGATCACCAATGGGGTTTTTTTATTTTTGCTAAAAATAAAAAGCCGTAAAATTTAGAAAAAAAAATTTCATAGTTTGTTCTAAAAATTTCCAAACAGGTAATTCTTCTCCTTCATTGATATGCACCGATAGGTGTCACTGGTGGGCACTAATAGGTGGCACTGGTGATGTGGCACTGTGGTCACTGATGGGTGGCACTGGCAGGTGGCACAGATGACTCCGCAGCTGACCTTGATCGAGACCGATGTCCCTCTGATAGCCACCGTTGATCGCTAGTGATTTTTTTTTCCTCCGATTACTGACTGTTTACATCACGTGATCAGCTGCTATTGGCTGACAACCGATTACATGGTAAGGGGTCGGGATCAATCCCTTACTCCAATCAGCCGAGTCTCGCTGATCGCGTGCCCTGCAGGGGACGTGTTGGTGGTTCAAGCACGGGAGGACGTCCATTGACATCCTCCCGGCAAAGTAGACCTACGCTGTAGCCATCATTCAGCTATAGTGCGGATGGGAAGGGGTTAAAGCACACCTGATTAACAAAAAAGCAGCCTTTAAAAGGGAGCTCCAGTCAAGGTATTAAAGGGGAACCTTTGACTATATGCTGTGGACATTTAAGTAATTGTATTTTCTCTCCAAAAAAAAAATGCCTACATATACAAGGAGTTAAAGTGTTACTAAACCCACAACAGTGAAACCAGTCTGTATATTCAGTAAAGCATGCTTGTTACTCACTCTGGAACCTAAGGGGCCAATCAGCACTGTCCAGACAGAGGGTCAGGGGTCCTGCAGCCTCATAAGAATCAAGGGAAAATGAAAACTCCTTCTATAAGCTTTAACCAGACACTGATAGAAGTCACAAGACTGCTATATACTGCTAAGGAGAAAAGGCATTTAGCAGTTTTTAGCAGTTTATATTTACTAAAATAATTGCATTTTCATGTTCTGTGGGAGACCAGATATAGTGAATGCAGGGTCCTGGGTTTAGCAACACTTTAAAAAAGGATAAAATTACTTTTTGTAACACGTTACATGTTCCACTCATATTCAGGGTTTATGTTACAGATGCAGCCTGCTTTAAAGGAACAGGATTTTTACTTGTAATGGGGTACTACAAAGACCGTGCTGCATTTTCTGCAGAACCCTACAAATAATGTTGATGCATAGTCGCATATTATGTTGTAATGCAAGTGCATAGACATGGTGTATTAGAGCTCCACGATTACTCAGTAAAAAAATAAAAAAAATCAATCCCGATTTAACCTCCCTCACGATCTTAATCCGCCATTCCCATGATTCTATGTAACAAGTGCAGAGCTGTATATTAAAAAAAAAAAAAAAAAAAAAAAAGCTGAAAATGTTTACCAACATTCCTCAGTGCTGGGAGAGAAAGAGAAACATTGTAATATTTGGTTCTTTGGAATCAAAGTTAAGCTGCAAATGAGATCAGTTTAACCACTTAGACCACTTTCACAATGAGGCGTTCTACAGACACTTTTTTTTTTTTTTTTTTGGTGCAAAAGTCCTGCAAGCAGCATCTTTGGGGCATTTAGCACTCCTAAATTTACACTGTCATTGAAATCTGCAAAGCGCTTGGTCAGCAGCACTTTTAACCCTTTTTCGGCTGCTAGAGGGGGTTAAAAGCACCACCGCTAGCGTCCGAAAAGCGACGATAAGATTAGCAGCACTTTACCACCAATGCAGCCAGTGCCTCAGTGCGAGTGCCTTTAAAAAGACTAAGCTCTGTTCTGACACTTGTTGCTTAGAAGTTAAAATTTGTATTTTCTGCTAGAAAATAACTTAGGACCACCAAACACACACACACACACACACATATATATATATATGGGCTGAAACAACTAATCGATTAATCGACAACTAATCGATTATGAAATTATTCGATTACTATTTTCATAATCGATTAATCGGCCACTAACATAATGGGGTTAAAAAAAAAAGATCTAAAATTAGCCCTATATAGTACAAAATGAGCAAATCGCTACTGTAAATATTACTTTCACTGTCCCATAGTAAAAAATGAACCCCTTACAGTAGCAACTATTTGCTCTTTTTGTACTAATTTAAGTTTTTTTAACCCCATTATTTTAATAAACATCTCAGGCCTGGGCCACACCTCTGTTTTTTTGGTGCTTTTTGCAGAAACGCACTACAGTTCATTTACATGGTTTTCTGTGGGACACGTTCACATCCATGATTTTTTTCAGCTGCTGCATATTTAGAAAAGATAAGGACTTTTTTTTAACGCAAACGGTGCTTTTTTGTTTTTTTGGCTCAATATACTTCAATGGAGAAGCTGCAGAAAAGCGTGTAATAATGCATTTTTGCGGCAATTTGTGTTTTTAATCTGCCCACAAATTGGGCAAAAAAATATGTAAAAATGCAAATCGCAGCAAAATTACCATTTTTTTTAAGGTTATTAACCGATTATTCAAAAGAATAATCGGCCAACTAATCGATTATGAAAATAATCGTTAGTTGCAGCCATATATATATATATATATATATATATATATATATATATATATATATATATATATATATATATATATATATATATATATATATATATATATATATATATATATACACACACATACACACACAATTTTTTTTTTTTTGGTTTATTTTTGTTTTTTTGCAGAGACTCTAGAGCAGTGATGGTGAACCTTGGCACCCCAGATGTTTTAGAACTACATTTCCCATGATGCTCAAATACACTTCAGAGTACATGAGGATCATGGGAAATGTAGTTCCAAAACATCTGGGGTGCCAAGGATCACCATCACTGCTCTAGAGAATAAAAAGGAGGTTGTTCCAATATTTTATGTCACACTGTATTTGCAGAAAAAATACATTTCAATTCATTTAAAAAGCCCAATATTTTTGTATAAGTGAAAGATGATGTTACACCGCAAGAATTGTGATATTTATTCTAAGGGGAAAAAAATCCTAATTTTAGCCAGAATTGTGCAGCTGTATGGTGTGTTGTTCAAAATCCATGGCATCAGAAAGCACTTATGTGCATTATTGTGACGCCCAAAAATGTTTTAATTTTTTGCAGTTTGTAATGACTGGGTTAAGGGAAGCCTTCAAAATGATCCCAAACCTTAAGAAGGTATTTAGGATGGAATACCACTTTAAAGATATTTTTTGCAGTTCTCCACATAATGCAAATCCCAGCATCACTGACAACTAGTAATTGAGTATTACACAAACACCAAAGTCTTCCCGGATCAATACCTCTACTGGAACGTGAATTCATTTAGCCAGCAGTCTGACCTTTGTCAAAAGGTTTGCAGTGAGAAGGTAACCAACATCTAGATTAAGGCTTTAAATTGACATCAAGGAGAATGAGGCTTGTTTGCCAATCTCAATACAGGTGAAGGATGGTTTACACCTGAAAGCTGCTAAAAAGGTTCTTCTGCCCTGTTTAAAGGAAACACTCCACTCCAGATTTATTGGAGATTTCCTGTTTAAATGGAAATGCTCCCCGTCACCCATCCATACAGTTTTACAGCCCTCTAGACCTAGGTTAAAATAAATAAATAAAAAATAAATTAAAAAAAAGGTTGGAGATGAACAGAAAAATTAGCAAAAATTTCTAATTTTTTTCTTTATATATTAAAGGATAAATTCACCTTTAATTAAAAATAAAAGCTCATCTTTTTGCAGAAGAAAAAAAAAGCATTTTTTTTTCTATTTTTATTTTACACTGGAGCCTGTAAAGCATGGCACCCGCAATCAGCAGATCACGGGTGCAATGCCAGGATCTTGCAGGCTCTCAGTACACTGCCCATCCCTCTGATACAGGCAAAGTGTTTCTGAATTCCAGAAATAATTGTTTGAGTATTATAATTGTAATACAAGATTTATATAGCGCCAACAGTATGCACAGTGCTTTACAATATATCAATTAACTATGGTGCTCACCAGCGCTCTCGCAGTTCATTGGGAACTAAATGCCATCATCCATGGTGGATGATGGTACTTGTAGTTTATTCACATTACTCTGAATGAATGAAGTGCCCATGTGGGCGAAGTGCCCAGCACAGCAGTACGGTCTTTAAATTGTGACCGCAGTTGCGGGGAGAAAATCTCCCTTCCGCTGTCACAGGGAGGAGGAGAATTGAGGGAGGTGCTAGAACAGTTACATGTGCTACCCTTGAGGCTCCATTCAAATCTATGCGACATCTGCTGTAGCTTGTTTTAGATTTTTATTTTATTTTTTAGTGGAACATTTTTGCAGCAGCACCATTTATTTGAATGGGCCTTTCACTGCTGCAAAAACACTTCAAAGACGACTATAGACCAAATCTTGGCACAGAGCCAGGAGCGTTTGCAGGTGCGATTTTTTGCCGCGATTGCAGAGTGATTTGTCGTTCGCCAAAATCACATTGCGTTTGACATGCCATTAATAATGGTATCAAAAATGCACTGCGCGTTTTCCAGCGATTCTGGTTTTGCGGGCAGAATCATGGCAATTACACCTGCAATCAGGTGAAGGGAGCCTATATGAAGATGCGACTATAAAAAGCGATTACCAACGTTTTTTTATCTAGTGTTTTTTCCAACATATTTTTTAGCTAAAAAAAAAAAAAAAAAAAGTTAGTGTGCATGGAGCCTTAAACCTCATGCTGCTAGCATTAGCAAATAGATATTTCATATATACTTGTTTTAAACTTTTCTTTTTTTTTTTACATTACTTCAGTTATTTTCTTGTTTCTTGCCTAGGCAAATGATGTCATTCATCCCAGGAGTCTCCAGGAGGGGTTTTCCCAGCTAAGCACACCCTCCTGCCTGCATGCCTGAGTCAAGAGCGGGAATTAAATGCTACACAAATCATTTGCCCTTACTCAAGATGGCCATGGCCAGAAATGCTGAGGGGGGGTGTTTTTCCAAGTGATTTCTTAACAAAAATAAAAGCATGGAGACATGGGCGGTGGGTGAGTTTGCTTTGATTATTAACGAATGAATAAAATTGTGTTTTTGGTTTGTTGTGCTCAGATACAGTGAAGCTCCGCTTTAATACAGGTGGAACATGTAACAGATATTGAATTGTGCCCTACAGAGCAGAAGCCAAAACCTTTCAAATTAAAAAAATTTTAGGTTTTTAACCGCTTCCTGACCACTGCGCGACGATATACGTCGGCAGAAAGGCACAGGTGGGCAGAAGGGTGTACAGGTACGTACCCTTTAAGGCGCAGCACTGCAGGCGCTGCCTTCTACGTGTCCGCGGCTCCCGTGGACTCGATGTCCGCTGGGTGCCCGCAATCCTGTCACGGGGAGATGCCTATGTAAACAAAGCATTTCCCCGTTCTGCCTAGTGACAGGACAGAGATCACCGTTCTGTCTTCAGGAGCAGTGATCGCTGTCATGTGAGTTGAAGCCTCTCCCCCACCCAGGGCACATTTAACGCCTTCATTGCCCCCTAGTGGTAAACCCCTTCACTGCCAGTGTCGTTTGCACAGTAATCAGTTCATTTTTTTAGCACTGATCGCTGTATAAATGTCAATGGTCCCAAAGTAGTGTCAAGTATCCAAAGTGTTTGCGATAATGTTACAATAAAAATCAAGAGCGCCACCATTACTAATAAAAAAAAAAAAAAAAAACACACAATACAACGTCATAAAACTATCCCCTATTTTCTAGGTGCTATACATTTTGCATAAAGCAATCACTTATTGCAATTTTTTTTTGGACCAAAAATATGAATACATATCGGGCTAAACTGAGGGAAATTTTTTTATATATATTTTGGGAGATATTTATTATAGCAAAAAGTAAACAATGTCGCTTTTTTTGTTTATGGCGCAAAAAACAAAAACCGCAGAGGCGATCAGATACCACCAAAAGAAAGCTCTATTTGTGGGGAAAAAAAGGATGTCAATTTTGTTTGGGTAAAACGTTGCGCAACCGGGCAATTGTCAGTTAGTTAAAGCGACGCGTGCCGAATCGCAAAAAGTGCTCTGGTCAGGAAGGGGGCAAATCCTTCCAGGCCTGAAGTGGTTAAACCATACCACTACATAGCTAGCCTTTCTCTCCTAGACGCCTCCTTCACAGCATTTGGCTATAAGTAGAACATGAATGCCTAATAAAAGAATACCACAAAAAAAAATAAAAAATAAAAAAAAAAACACCTTATTTACAGAAAAATTCAACCAGAGAAAATCCCATGTGGAAAATACAGGCCTTCAGTGCCCTATGACTAATTTTGTGCAACAAATACAGAAGAAGCCAAGACATGAATCTCCTGGCAAGAAACTGTGGCATGGCACACCGTAAATGTGTAACTACCACTTTGGGTTCTCAGTATGGAAAAAATAAATAAGTTGCGGTTGGTTACAAAGAAGTAAAGAAGAACTGTGTCCATTTAAAGCTTGAAAGCATCCCACTCCCAACGAGGTTTAATATACAACTTCATTATTGCCTGACGCTTCCAAGTTTGTGAAAGGACCCCGAGTTATTTTGTCGGAGAAGTGGTGAATACTTGTAAGTCAGTCCAGTAATCCTGTGAGTAGTGATGAAGCTACTCTAGCAGACTTATTACTACTGATGCACAGTAAGGCAGCACCATAGCAGCTGTACTAAAGAGCAGTCTGCAGAAAGGCCCAAAACATAAGCAAATGTCTTCAGATGTAAAACTAGCAAATCTTTTTCCAGCATCCTCAATGGAACAAAGCTTAAAGTACAACTCTACTTTTGTGGGAAAAATATAGCAAAAAAAATAAATAATAAAAACAGCATGTAGAATTGCTACACAAGCCATATTTTAATCTATTACAAATTGCATTTCTTTTTTACTGAGCAGACACTGATATTTTCTGCAAAATTCAAAAAAACCACCTGGAGGCACTCTGTATACAAAACGTCCCCAAAAATTATTCTTGCTTGTGTGATTGGCTCACCGATTTTCACATTAGGCACCAAAGCCCCTGTCACACTAGGGTGGGAGCGGCGTCGGCGTTAAAACGGTGCCATTTTTTAGCGCCGCTTTACCATCATTTTAGCGCCACTATTCGGCAGCTAGCGGGGCGGTTTTAACCCCTGCTAGCGGCCGAAAAAGGGTTAAAACCGCCGGCAAAGTGCTGCCGCCGTCAACCAAGGGAGTCAAGTCCCACTTTAGTTTAACTGCTTGCCGACCAGCCGCCGTCATACTGCAACAGGTAGGCATGGCTGCACGAATCGCCATAGGTATACATCAGCTGCTCAGAGCGATAGAAGGCGTGTGCGCGCAAGGTGTGTGCATGTGGCCAGTGGCCGCGATGTCCTCCGGCCGCCCGCATTCGACCCAGAACAGGGATCTGTGTATGTAAACAGATCCCCGTTCTGACAGGGGAGTAGAGAGATTTGCTGAACCTAGTGATCAGGAACAGCGATCTCTCTCCTCCCCCAGTTAGAAACACCTCCCTAGGCAACACTTAACCCCTTGATCAGCCCCCAGTGTTAACCCCTTCCCTGCCAATTACATTTATACAGTAATCAGTGGCTATTTTGTAGCTCCGATCGCTGTATAAAATGTCAATGGTCCTAGAAAAGTGTCAAAAGTGTCCGATCTGTCTGCCAAAATTCCGCTAAAAAACGCAGATCGCCGCCATTACAAATAAAAAATATGAATAAAAACTGCAGAAATCTATCCCCCATTTTGTAGACGCTATAACCTTTGTGCAAATCAATATACGCTTATTGCTATTTTTTTTACCAAAAATATGAATACATATTGGCCTAAACTGAAGACATTTGTTTTTACATTTTTATTTTTTGTGCATTTTTTATAGTGAAAAGTAAAAAATATTTTTCAAAATTGTCGCTTTTTGTTTATAGCACACAAAAGGGGGAAAAGAAAAAAAACAAAAAACAAAGAGATGATCAAATATCACCAAAAGAAAGCCATTTGTGGAGGAAAAAAAAAGGATATAAATTTTGTTTGGGTACAACGTCGCAAGATGCAGTGTCGGAACCCAAAAAAAATGGCCCGGTCTTTAAGTGGTTAAATAAAGTTCAACTGGGCTTTCGCTTTTCCTCCTGCTCACTCATTACACACAACTTGGGTGCCAAGAACCTGGGCACCCAATTACTAACCATTAGCATCGATAGAATGAAGGGCAAAGCTCCCAAAACCCAGAGGCAAGGGGTACTATTCTTTGCCCTCGGTGGCAGGTGAGTAAAGGAAATGAAAGGCCGTTTAGCTGCCGTTAAAATGACATGCAAAGGCAAAGCACCGGTGTACTTTCAAGTATGTGTCCCATTTAGATGTAAATTGTACTTAAAGCTGCCGACATTGCTCATGTAATACACACAAAACCAACCCAACCCCCACCCCCCGTGTTTCACACAAACATGATCATTGCACAATGTTTCGATTGCGTGGAGGAGAGACATCTGTGTGATGCCGCCTTAAGGCTAGCGAGCAATGAACTGGATAGGAACTTTTTTTTTTTTTTTTGCACTGTACATTATGGTCTCCACTTGAGCTGTCGACCCCATAAACATTTATAAAGCATTTAAAGCAAGTGTGAGCAGTGTAATTTCAGGCATGTCACTGCAGATGCCGAATGGAGAGTGAACAGCAAACTGCAATGAGATTTCCATTGTGCAGGCAGGAAATCAGCGAATTGTCAGCGTGTACCCAAATGCCAATCAATAAAACGCCTGGATAAAATGATGTATGAAGAATGGGGTCACGCAGAGCCTGTACATTTACCAACATATATACAGACACAATATAGGAACACAGAATTGGAAATCTCACTGTGTAACTTGCTTCAAATGATGTCTTGAGCTTTTTATGGCCATTATATGGGCAAGCTTAGGTGTCATTTAAAGAAGATCTCCGCTAAGAACTATCTGCATTTAAATAGCTACATAGTCGAGGCAATTTCATTACAAAAAATAAATAAAATAAAAAAAAAAAAGGCAAAAAAATTAAAAATATATAACCTTTTTCCTAGTAAAGGATCCAAAAGACTCCTTAACCGCTCCACCGCTGTCCTGTTCACCCCCCATGGAGCAGAGCAATGTCTACATTTCTTCTATGGACCTGTTTGTTCAGCGATATCTCAGTTATTGTTAAAAGTAATACATATCGGGGGAAAAAAAATTATATATATATAATATTGTATAGGTTTTTTTTATAGATTACATGAATTATTGTTTTTGAAATTTTTGTTAATTCATTTTTGGATTTAGCGCTGCCTTATCACATTTATGTCTGCTTTTGGTTTCACAATTGCATTGCAGAGTAGCTCCTTTTTCCTGTTATTTATATCCCAGCGCAGATTTCATTTATTTTAATACATATATTTTTTTGGGGGGGGGGGGGGGGGGGGTTATGGTACAAATCAGGCTTTATTTTCATATTGTCTGCAACATTGATTTTTTTTTTTCACAATTCTAGGTAAATAATTTTAAAATAAGTTTAAAAATGTTACTGCAGATAAGTGTCGGATCTGTTAACGCAAACCGTTAAGACAGGAGAATTAGGCCCCTTTCACGCTGGGGAGGTGCGGGCGTCGGCGGTAAAGTGGCGCTATTTTCAGCACCGCTTTACCGTCGTTTTAGCAGCGGTATTTGGCCGCTAGCTGCCGGTTTTAACCCCCCGCTAGCTGCCGAAAAACTGTTAAAAACGCCCTCAAAGCACCGCTACAGCGGCGCTTTGCTGGAGGTATAGCCGCGTTGCCCCATTGATTTCAATGGGTAGGAGCAGTTTAGGAGCAGTGAATACACCGCTCCTTCACCACTCCAAAGATGCTGCTAGCTCCGGCTTTCACACTGGAGTGAAAGGAGCCACTTTTTTCAGGCGCTATTTTTAGCGCTGTAGCGCCTGAAAAATGCCTCAGTGTGAAAGGGGCCTTAGGCTTGTTGCAGGCTGGCAAGCTGAGCTAGGGATTTTTTTTTTTTTTTTTTTTTTAACATGGGTCGCCTTTTCCATGTGCTCCTTGCTGCGAAGGCCAGTTATAGGTGGGGGAAGTGGCCATTTATTTGTGCTGCAAGACAGCTGCACCCACAATGCAAATCAATAAAGGGAAAACTTTGCTGGCTTGCCTTATTAGTAAGCGCACACAATATGCATCTTCAAGAAGACTGCTGTATGACTTGGTGCACTAATTAGAGAAAAAAAAAAAAAAAACTTGCTGCATCCCATACTGGACCACTAAGGTTGTATCCTGGACATGCTGCAGTCAGGCAACACTCAGATCCATAGGGGCTCCAAAGAGGCAATAAGTTAGGATCCCCCAACAGTGAGGGGGAAAGTATTTGATTGCTTGCAAGTTTTGTAAGCTTGTCCACTGACAAAGAAATTATCAGAAAAAATGCATTTCAAAAAATGTTATAAAATTGATTTGCATTTTAGCCCCCCCGTTCACATCAAGCATGCCAAATCACAGCCTATTGCCGGCATCATCTAGTTTGTTGCCGCACAGCTTCCCAAAAGTAGTTGCTGCACTACTTTTGGTGACTTCAATAGATATCTGTGCATGAACCCACACAGGTGTCTTTCAAAACTCCCCCCGAACTCACAGTGAAAGGTTCAAAATCATGCGAGTTTAGCTGAACTTGCACGATTTCAAACCCGCATTTAACGAGGGCTTAATGAGTCAAATAAGTATTCTCCTAATAAAATCTCCTATCAGCAAGATGTCTGGCTCCCAGGTGTCTTCTATACAGGTAACAAGCTGCAATTAGGAGCACTCTCAAAAGGGAGTGCTCCTAATCTCAGCTTGTTATCTGTACAAAAAGACACCTGTCCACAGAAGCAATCAGATTCCAATCTCTCCACCTAGATCAAAGAGCTGTCCAAGGATGTCAGGGACAAGATTGTAGACCTACACAAGGCTGGAATGGGCTACAAGACCATCGCCGAGCTGCTTGCTGAGAGGGTGACGACTGTTGGTGTGATTTTTTTGCAAAAGGAAGAAACACAAAATAACCGTCTATCTCCCTCGGTCTGGGGTTCCATGCAAGATCTCACCTTGTGGAGATTCAACATTAACGAGAACGGTGACAAATCATCCCAGAACTACATGGGAGAATCTTGTCAATGATTTCAATGCAGCTGGGACTATAGTCACCAAGAAAACAATTGGTAATACTATGCCGTGAAGGACGGAAATCCTGAAGCGTGCAAAGTCCCACCTTAGCAAGAAAGTACATGTACAGGCCTGCCTGACTTTTGCTAATTAACATCTACATGATTCAGAGGAGAACTGGGTGAAAGTGTGGTCAGATGAGACCAAAAATCGAGCTCTCAACTCGCCTTGTTTGGAGGAGAAAGAATTCTGCCTCTGACCCCAAGAACACCATCCTCACCGTCAAACATGGAGGTGTAAAAATTATGCTTTGGGGGTGTTTTTCTGCTAAGGGGACAGGACATCACCACATCAAAGGGATGATAAACGGGGGACTTGTACCATAAAATCTTGGGCGAGAACCTCCATCCCTCAGCCAGGGCATTGAAAGTGAATTGTGAATGGGTATACTAGCATGACAATGACCCAAAACACACCGCCAAGGCAACAAGAGAGTGGTTCAAGAAGCACATTAAGGTCCTGGAGTGACCTAAGCCTGTCTCCAGACCTTAATCCCATAAGAAATACATGGAAGGAGCTGAAGGTTCAAGTTAATAAACGTCAAGCTCGAAACCTTAATGACTTGGAGAGGATCTGCAAAGAGGAGAGATTTTGTCCCACTCGAGATGTCTGCAAACCTGGAGGCCAACTACAAGAAATGTCTGACCTCTGATTGCCAACAAGAGAGTTTTGCCAAGTTGTGTATTGTGAAGGGATCATATACTTATTTCACTCATTAAAATGCAAATCAATTTATAACATTTTTTGAAATGTGTTTATGGATTTTTTGTTATTCTGTCTCTCACTGTTAAAATAAACCTACCATTAAAACAATAAACTGACCATTTGTCAGTGGGCAAATGTACAAAATCAGACGAGAAAATATTTATTTATTTTTCCTTCACTGTATGTGGAAGTTATTTAGGCCGGGTTCATCCTAGCCCACCCTGTGCTTTCCCGTGAAACGCATCAATACCCACACCCGAATCGCACTGCTCTTGCGAGAAGCGAGGCACTGCCATTTGTTCTGAACGGCACCCCCACACATCTCAGACTGCAGCCCAAGTGCAGGAATCCCAGGACAGAAAGACCACGCCACTTCCCTGCTGCGTTTGTTGTGAATTTCAGGCTGCCGTGTCCGAGCAAATGTGGGACGCATGGCCAGCACTGGTTTGAACCTAGCCTTAATCATAACACATAAGTTTAAAAACTTGTGTGTATATATATATATATATATATATATATATATATATATATATATATATAAAAACCACTTTATTCCTAAAATAACTGAAGAACTGAAGAACACACAGAAAGAAAGCTGTAGTTGACTTCATAGTGGTTACAATACTAAAGATTCAGCACTTGTCTCGTCTGTGGCACCACAAAGAGCGAACACGACAGGCCTCTGATGAACTCGGTACACCGTCCCTCTGACACCAGCTAACAAATCCCCATCAGATAACCTGTTATTGCTGTTCAGTGACCTGAAACAAGCTGACAGTCTGGGTCACATTTTCAGCTGCTACCCCATTGTTACCAGGATTTTTCTGAAATGTCAGGCTGCCTACAGATACATTTCCAAGTAGTTTATTATGAATAATGATTTGCCAGTACTGAGTACTCATACGATGCCATCTGTAAACCCCAACTGTACATATTTCCGATGAAATTTGTAAGGTAGGGCAATGAACATATCAGACCAGTAAATAACCAGACTCCCTCGTCCCTTCACAGCCTGAAGAAGCTCCCACTGCACCGCTGCTTGGAAATCTGTCAGAGGAAGGAAAACACCACATACAATCTATGAATCTGTCAGTCAATTAAAGAAGAATGTGGCTAAACAGCACATATTTAAATATTGTATACATACCATAGCCACAATAAAGGTGAACGCAAGGCAAATATGTAATAGAGTTTCGCACCCACAGACACGGTCATCCCATTTAGGGAGATTGCCATTGCTGAACTCTGCTTTTCAGTTAGTCCAATAATTTGGACTTTAATGTGGTCCAAATCTGGGTATACACCAGAAGAATTTTGTTTGAAATTTTTCATTTAAGGAACATCTGTTCAATTTTCTGACTGTTAGTGGGGTCAAATCGACTTTTTTTTAACCGAAACGAGAAGTTTTTTTCTCAAACGAATTTTTAATAGTGGATGTGGTTATCGTTTGGGAAACAATTGTTTTTAACCACTTCCCGACCAGCGCACGACGATGTACGTCGACAGAATGGCACAGGCAGGCATATTGGCGTACAGGTACGTCCAATATTCGATGCCGCCCTGCCATCGGGAGCGCGCCGCCGGCGGCGCGCTCCCGCGCTGGTCGGGACCCCCGTGAGTCCGGTCGCGGGACCCGCGGACTCGATCGCCGCGGGCATCCCCGCGATCGTCTCACGGAGCGGCCGAATAGAGCAAATGCTGTGTAAACAACATTTGTCTATTCTGCCTAGCAACTAGTGACGCTGATCTCTGCTCCATGTGATTGGAGCAGAGATCAGTGTACACTAAATGAAAGCCCAACCCCCCCACAGTTAGTAACACTCCCCTAGGAACACTTAACCCCTACACTGCCACCCACTGGTTAACCCTTTCACTGCCAGTGTCATTTACACAGGAATCAC
This sequence comes from Lithobates pipiens, assembly GCF_037356315.1. Classification (NCBI taxonomy): domain Eukaryota; kingdom Metazoa; phylum Chordata; class Amphibia; order Anura; family Ranidae; genus Lithobates; species Lithobates pipiens. The sequence continues at coordinate 543,477,784 of NW_027507764.1, forward strand.
TGCATTTATATAGCAGTGATTACTGTATAAATGACAATGGTCCCAAAAATGTGTCAAAAATGTCCGATGTGTCTGCCATAATGTCGCAGTCACAATAAAAATCGCTGATCGCCACCATTACTAGTAAAAAAAATAAAAAAATATTAATAAAAATGCTATAAAACTATCCCTATTTTGTAAACGCTATAACTTTTGCGCAAACCAATCAATAATCGCTTATTGCGATTTTTTTTTACCAAAAATATGTAGAAGAATACGTATCGGCCTAAACTGAGGGAAAAAAATGTTTTTTTATATATTTTTGGGGGATATTTATTATAACAAAAAGTTAAAAATAATGCGTTTTTTTCAAAATTGTCGCTCTATTTTTGTTTATAGCGCAAAAAATAAAAACCGCAGGGGTGATCAAATACCACCAAAAGAAAGCTCTATTTGTGGGAAAAAAAGGACGTCAATTTTGTTTGGGAGCCACGTCGCACGACCGCGCAATTGTCAGTTAAAGCGACGCAGTGCCGAATCGCAAAAAGTGGTCTGGTCTTTGACCAGCAAATTGGTCCGGTCTGAAAGTGGTTAAAGAGAAAGTAAACTCTCCCACTCTGATGTTTCGTTTCATTTCATTATAATTATCAAACTATAGCCACTGTAATCGAGCCCAAATCACCTATTACTTACTGTTTAAAGAAACTTTAAAAAACTTGTTTCCAGGGGTTAGGCAGCGCCATCTTAAGTATTGTTTTCTGAGCCCACAGTGGAGTGTATTTCCGCCCTTACATTGAGCACTTCCTGTACTGTTAACCAAGCCTCCTTCTCAATCCAATGTTTCTATGGCAACCCTGCTTCCCTGTTCATAGCTGACTTGTTTTATTTCATAGTATTTACTTGTGCTGATTATTTAGTGTTTGCCTGTGTCAGTCTTATCAGCTTCAGCCGATAAGTCTGCAGTAATGCTGTCCCATGCCCTGCTTTACACTGCATGTGATGTCACATGTGTAGGGGGAAGCTGAGTGATTATGCAGCCTCCTGGGATATCAGTGCTGTAGGAAGTCCTGATAACAGATAAGCACAGAGAGTGTACCGTAAATCAGGGGAGATCTGGGCATGCTCAGTGACGTCATTCTAAAGAACAAAAAGGATTACAATACTAAGGAGATATCTACAAGCAGTGTTCATTAGGGTTTTTTTATGCTGATTTACATGGGACAAAGTTGTGGGGGAGAGTCTACAACCACTTTAACATTCCATTTTGCAGTCAAACAACATTTTCAAACGATATTCATCAAGTTATTAAATGTACTGAGAATTTCCACAGGTATGTTTGTATGAATTTTAAATTGGAAAATAAGTGTGTTGGTAGGGCCACGCGTACCTCACCACCAGAGGCGCATATGACCAGATGACAGTGCCGGAGCACAGTTGTTACCCCACAACAGAAAGAGCCCCCAGCAATCACTCGTGGTATAATTTTAAAAAGCCACAGATTTTTGATAAAAAAATAAATAAAAAGGCTGCTCGGGCAAACTATATACATTTCAAAGATTTTAGTTAATTTTATTCTAAATTCATACATAATTTTATTCTAAATTCTGAATAAATTGATGTTTGACTCTCCATGTCCCTTTTTAAACGGACAGGAGGATCTGCTTTCAATATCCTTTTCCAGCAATGAACAAGTTTAGAAAGCATCTTAGCAATGAGGTGGTTCGTTTTGCAGGGAATGCTTCGAACTTTATTACTAATTCTGTGCAACCCTCTGGGAAAATCAATGAGATTTACACAAGCATAAAAAAAGATGCCTCGGGTCATTCTGCACACAAATGGGTTACAGAACATCCATAAATGCCAGAATGCAAAGATGAGACATTTGGATTGTCCATTTTAGAATCCATAGCAGCGGCGGACTGAAATTTTGAAAAGGAAACAAAAATTACAAAATGACTTATGTATCCAATTTATTGAAGATCACATTAAAAAGAAGAGTTCAGGTTTTATTAAAAAAAATAAAAAAACGATACCTACTAGAGCTGCACAAATCTGGCCAAAATGAGAAACCCAATTTTGTTGTTTAGAATAAAAAGATCACGATACAAGCAATGTAAAATCGTTCACATTATACAAAAAAAAAAAAAAAAAAACGGCTAACTTTACTGTTTTTTTTTTTTTTTTAAATTCATTAAAGTAATTTTTTCCAAAAAAAATTGCATTTGAAAGACCGCTGCGCAAACACAGTGTTATATAAAATATTGCAACAACCACCATTTTATTCTCCAGGGTGTCAAATTTATATTATAATTATTTATAATATGTTTGGGGGCTCCAAGTAATTTTCTAGAAAAAAAAAAAAAAGAACAAATGTCAAAAAGGTTTAGTGTTTAAACTTTTTTCACTTGCAAAGTCTATTCCATTGACAAATTGTTACAATGTTTATACTTAAAGCGGGAGTCCACCGGGACTCCGCGTTTTTTTTTTTTTTTTTTAAAAGCCAGCAGCTACAAATACTGCAGCTGCTGACTTTTAAATAGTGACACTTACCTGTCCAGCGCGCCCGCGATGTCGGCACCCGAAGCCGATCGCTCGCTCGGCTGCCGGGTCCCGCCGCCATCTTGGGTATGGGAATCAGGAAATTGAGCCTTTCGGCTTCATTTCCCGGTTCCCTACTGCGCATGCGCGAGCCGCGCGGCGCAATCCGGATGGTCCCCGCTGCCTCTGGGAGCTGTGTGTTTCCCAGCAGGCAGCGGGGCACTTGCTGAAGGGGGCAGGCGCTTGCGGAACGGGGGCGTAACCTACGCTCGTTCCGCAGGCAGCTAGCCCGGAAGTGGGTGCAGTTACCTGGATTATCCAGGTAACTGCACCCCCCTCCCCCCTGAAAGGTGCCGATTGTGGCGCCGGAGGGGGGGAGGGATCAGATGAGCGGAGGTCCATTTTAGGGTGGACCTCCGCTTTAAGTTCAACTGATAAAGAATGTTTTGATTCTTGGCAGACTGACCAGTTTTTCCCTTACTTTCTTTTGAGGGCTGGGGCTTCAGAAGAGCAGAGAGAATTCTTTGCATAGAAAGAATTGTTAAAAACTTTAGTCAAGATCGCCATAATTTTTGGCGATTACCGTATTTATCGGGGTATAACACGCACCGGGGTACAACACTCACCCCAAGTTTAGGAGGGCATTTTAAGGAAAAAAGTTTTAGGAAAAAAAAAACTTACATTTAAATGCCAGTCAATGCAGCCTTATCAGTGTGCATCTGCAGCCTTGTCCATCATTGCAGAATGATCAGTGTCATTTGCAGCTTGGCCAGCGCCGTTTGCAGCCTTGCCCATGTTTAAATTTCCCACCGCAGAGACAGACCGAGCGAGCGCCGCCGAAAAATACAGAGCCGACTTGTTCGGCTCCGCTCGTAGTCCCGCCTCCCTGTTTCTCCAGCGAGCGCTGCCGAAAAAGACCGAGCCGTCTGTACTGTGTATTCGGCTGGGCTCCGCTCGCAGTCCCGCCCAGTATGGGCGAGACTGCAAGCCGAGCACACAGTACAGACGGCTCGGTCTTTTTTGGCAGTGCTCGCTAGAGAAACAGCAGGGAGGCGGGACTACGAGCGGAGCAATCAGCTCAGTATTTTTCGGCGGCGCTCGGTATTTTTCGGCGGCGCGCGTTTTTTTTTTTGATCGCAGACAGTGGGGATCGGCGTATAACACGCACCCACGACTTTCCCCCGATTTTAAGGCGGAAAAAGTGCATGTTATACGCCGATAAATACGGTAATTGTGCAGCTCTAATCCACAAGAAAGTTTGTACAAAGTCTGATCATGTGTATGCTGCTTAACCACTTCCCGACCGCCGCACGACGATGTACGTCGACAGCATGGCACGGGCAGGCATATGGGCGTACCTGTACGTCCCTGCCTTCCCGCGGGTCGGGGGCCCGATCGGGCCCCCGCCCGGTGCCTGCGGCGGTCGGTATTCGTGCGGGAGCGATCCCGGACGAGGGGGCGGCCATTCGTTCATGGCCACCCCCTCGCGATCGCTCCCGACGAATAGGAATCGTTCGTGACATCACTTCCTCTCCTGTAATGTAAACACAGGAGAGGAAGTGATGTATTCTCTCCTCCGTGTCGGTATTTTTCGTTCCGACACCGAGGAGAGAGGATCGGTGAGTTGCACCAACACGTCACTACACAGTAGAACATGCCAGGCACACTCACACCCCCCCTATCACCCCCCCCAATTACCCCTGCCCCCCAGTCACAGTGACACCAATGTAATTTTTTTTTTTTTTTTTTTTGCATTGGTGTCATTTGTGACTGTAATAACTGTTAGGGCAGTTAGGGTTAGCCCCCTTTAGTTCTAATGTACCCCCCTAACCCCCCCAATAAAGGTTTAACCCCGTGATCACCCCCCGTCGCCAGTGTCACTAAGGCTGGGTTCACATTGCAGCGGTTTATGAGAACGAATGTGATTCGCACCGCACTGCAGTGCAAATCACATCCGATCTCTGTGCGATTCGAGTTCAGCTATACAGATAGTATGGCTGAATTCGTGTCGCACCCGCCGCAAACTCGCACGGGACCCTTTTTTTGGTCCGCAGCAGAATCGGATCGCATGGGTGTTCACACCATGCGATCCAAGTTTGCAGATCGCACTGCGATATGCGAACTGATCTGGGGGTGTCATTAACATTTCACTGACACTCCCAGCAGTTCGCATAGGGCAGTGTGAACTGCCGCCGGGAGGCATGCGATGCGGGAACCCGCCACGGATTCGTGGCGTTCCCGCATCGCTCCAGTGTGAACCCAGCCTAATAAGCGATCGTTTTTCTGATCGCTGTATTAGTGTCACAGGTGACGCTAGTTAGGCAGGTAGGTATTTAGGTTCGCCGCAGCTTTTTATAGCGCCAGGGACCCCCATATACTACCGCATAAAGCCCCCTGATTGCCCCCTAGTTAACCCTTTCACCAGTGATCACCATATAACGGTTACAGGTGACGCTGGTTGGTTAGTTATTTTTTTATAGTTTCAGGGCACCCGCCATTTATTACCTAGTCTCACTAGTGTACCCCTAAATTTAGGGGTGTCTACTTTCCAAAATGGGGTCATTTGGGGGGGTTTGTGCCATCTTGGCATTTTATGGCCTTCAAAACTAACGCCCTTAGAAAGCCTGAAGTCGGTGCTTGGTTTTCGGGGCCCCGTACGCGGCTAGGCTCCCAAAAAGTCCCACATATGTGGTATCCCCATACTCAGGAGAAGCAGCAGAATTTATTTTGGGGTGTCATTTCACATATGCCCATGGCATGCATGAGCAATATATCATTTAGTGACAACTTTGTGTAAAAAAAAAAATATATATTTTTTTTTGTCATTATTCAATCGCTTGAGGCAAAAAAATAAAATATTCAATGGGCTCAACATGCCTCTTATCAATTTCCTTAGGGGGTCTACTTTCCAAAATGGGGTCATTTGGGGGGGTTTTGTACTGCCCTGCCATTTTAGCACCTCAAGAAATGAGATAGGCAGTCGTAAACTAAAAGCTGCGTAAATTCCAGAAAACGTACCTTAGTTTGTAGATGTGACAACTTTTGCGCAAACCAATAAATATACAATTATTGACTTTTTTTTTTACCAAAGACATGTGGCTGAATACATTTTGGCCTAAATGTATGACTAAAATTGAGTTTATTGGATTTTTCTAATAACAAAAAGTAGAAAATATCATTTTTTTTCAAAATTTGCGGTCTTTTTACGTTTATATCGCAAAAAATAAAAATCGCAGAGGCAATCAAATACCATCAAAAGAAAGCTCTATTTGTGGGAAGAAAAGGACGCAAATTTTGTTTGGGTACAACATTGCATGACCGCGCAATTACCAGTTAAAGCAGCGCAGTGCCAAAGTGTAAAAAGACCTCTGGTCATTTACCAGCAAAATGGTCCGGTCTGAAAGTGGTTAAGACTGAACTTAGCGATCAAAGACTACTGATTGCTCAGTCCTCGGTCTTCACTAAGCATAGAGCTGATGACTGTCAGTCAATATCTCTTTGCTCTGCCCCCTCCAGCACTCACTGGAGCACTGGGCTGGGGAGGGGAAGGAGCGGCATGCTCAGTCACCCAACAGCTCACTGAGAGGCTGAGCCAGCTGCCGCTTCAGGCATCTGGGTGGATCCAGAGTGTCAAGTGGGGATCTTTCCCAAGCTTGGACCGGCTGAGCGGCGTGAACCAATAGCAGGCTTTAGCAGGTCAGAACTGCACTCCTGTGACCTACAGAAGTATAGACAAAATAGCTTTGGGCATACTTCTCCTTTAAACTAATTAACATTTGTAACTGCAGGTGAGTGCTTTGTGATACAGTTTCCAGCTCTTTATTGCAGGTACTTATATAGTGCTATCAATTTATGCAGCACTTTACACATATATTATACACATCACACACATCAGTCCCTGCCCTCAAGGAGCTTACAATCTAAGGCCCCCCAACTCACATTCATACATACACATACTGGTAGGATAATTGGCTACTGCCAAGAATGGCCCTAGTATGTCTTTGGAGTGTGGGAGATAAGCAGAGTACCCGAAGGAAACACACAGGCAGAACATGCAAACTCCATGGTTGGGATTCCAACTGATGACCCTAGTGCTGCTAGGCGGAAGTGCTAACCACTTAACCACTGTGTTATCACATTCGACATGGCCTTTACAGGATCTACTGTAGTGTTTGGATTACGGACTGAATTTATTTTATTATTTTTCAACCTCATAACTTGGTGACCAGACCAAAAGCCATGAGGACTCACTCCACTTAAACTGCAACATCACTTTCAGCTGGCATGAACTTTTGGATTTCGATTTGCTCCATTACCTGGAAGAAATGAGAGCAGAGAAAGAAATATCCTGCAAGTCTTTGCAGTAAATTTCCCTTCCTTTTGCCGATTACAAACTGAGCAGCTTGACTTGTTCTTTGTGCTCCTTCGCGGGAGTACAACATCTACCGCTGCGATAAGAACTGCAAACATTCTCTAAAACACAAACTCCCACATCCACATATAATGACAGTAGTCCTCGCATAAAACCCAAATCAAAGCACTATAAGCAAACTAGAATTACATTATGTGAACATTTCCAAATCAAAATTTATTTTTAGTTGTTTGCCTTTCATGTGCTGCTATTACCTTGTGCTCTGCGTAAAAATAAGCCCAGCATTCCCTACGCCAGGCCCAGCCAGAGGCACTAGACTAAATGTTAGGAACAGAGCATTATATGGACAACCAGCACAGCGCATATACGAGGGACGAGGCAGGTGACGTCATAATCAGAATTGTCAACACTGAAGAGACGCTCAATACAAACAAGCTACACTGGCTCTGTAATGCACCAGTTTATAATGCACCAACCAATGCAAGTGCATAGCTGCTTTTAAAAGACTGTTTATACATGGATATTTCACAAATTGTTTGAAATATTAATGTGGTTCTAAATTTAGGGTAAAGAAAATGTTTTCTAGCTTTCTTTCCTCTCTTCACACAGGGACTCGGGCACTGGGGGCTCTGAAGGAACAGCATGGGTGGCCATCCCTTCAGAGCGCATGCGCCAGTGATGTCACGGGCTGCATGTACACCAAGGCTACTTTCACACTGAGGCTCTTTACAGGCGCCATAGCGCTAAAAATAGCACTTGTAAAGCGCCTCTCCAGTCACCCCAATGTGAAAGCCTGAGTGCTTTCACACTGGAGCAGTGCGCTTGCGGGACGTTACAAAAAGTCCTGCAATCGTCTTTGAGGTGCTTTAGGAACGGTGTATATACTGCTCCTAAAGCGCCCCTGCCCATTGAAATAAATGGACTGCGGTGCCGAAGTGCCTGCAAAGCGCAGCAGCGCTCTTAACCCTTTATTTGGCCGCAAGCGGGGGTTAAAATGGACTCTAAAATGACTGTAAAGCACCGCTAAAACTAGCGCTTTACTGCTGATGCCCCCCCCCCCCCCCGCCGCCTCTTAATATCTCCTAAAATATGCACGTTTAGGAGATCTTTACACTACCTATAGGTAAGCCATAATATAGTGAGCCCATGACCACTGATCGCTCAGTTCTCCGTCTGCTCTGAGCAGAAAGCAGTGACCATCAGTTCCTGCTCTCTACCTCCAGTACTCACTAGAGCAGTGGTTCTCAACCCTGTCCTCAAGTACACCCCAACAGGCCATATTTGCAGGTTTTCCTTTATCTTGCACAGGTGCTTTAAAATAGAGTCAATGCCTCGGTATTTTGGACAGCTATGTAAGAGAAATTCCCAAAACATGGCCTGTTGGGGGTACTTGAGGACAGGGTTGAGAACCACTGCACTAGAGGAATAGAATGGTGAGGGGGCAGGTAGAACCAGCCTTGGTTCTCAGCCATGCACAAAAAGCAGGAACCAGCTATCAATGAGGCACCTGGGTGGATCCCGACCTCCGGAGCCTGGCGCAGCTCTGATGTCAGTCGAAAGCGGGCTTTGGATCACTGCGGGCGCATTCTGGGTCACAGGAGAGCAGAAATAAGTACACATCTGTGACACAAAAAGCTTTGGTCACACTTCTCTCTTACCACAAAGACCTGACATGCTTATGCTGTAGGTCTGCAGCGCCACTAGATCTCCCTCATTTCCCCAGCCTGCCATTGGAGCTTGAAAGAGTAGCAGGAGACTGGTGATGTTGTCATTGCCTACTCTGCTCTCAGCTTGGCAGCATGTTTAATTTTTGTATATGCACTTTGCAGGAAACAATCACCTCCTAGTGCTTCTGTACAGAGTATTACAAGAGGCTGGTCTCAAAAATGAACTCCAGTACTTTGCTTGCATTCAAAAATCAATGTTATCACAATGCTTCAGTCACATGACCACAGAGGGCCATTCACCACGCAGGAGGAACGTTGGTCTGCACACAGGAGTCACAGGTGGCCGCAAACAGCCACGTCCAGCAGCTTGTACAAACCAATGACAGGCTAACGGATAAAGCTGCTGTTTGCTTGTACCCGCATGTCCTTGTGGTCCTGAATGCGAACAGTTAGAATCCAGGGCTGGTCAACTGTTCCTGGAACTTCTCCTCCAGCCCTGTGAGCAGCTCCAGCAGCCCTGATTTGCTACCATCAACGGGCCCATAATCGACATCGATAATGTTGATTATTTTGCATGCGGCCATATATGTACTGAGAGTTCCAACTTTTTTTTTTTTTTTTACTTCCCAATAGATGGCGCTTTAATCACTTTCAATTCTTGCAAGTGCAATCTGCGCCAATTCTTGTATTGACCCAAATCGAACTGCAAAGTATCAGTACTCCGTATTACAAAAAAGTATCAGTGCTCGTCCTCGCTGATAAAACGATATTGGTGCAACCCTAGTTTAAAGGCAAACACCTGCGACTACTAGACACAGAAATATGCTTCTTCTTGGCGGTGTACAGCCCTCTGCGGAGGAGTTAATAAGGCCTAAATGACATAACTGCTTTCAATATTTCATTTTTATTTCTGCTTTAAGACCTGTGCTATGTAGACATCATCATGGCAGTACTTCTAGTATAGAAATAACCACATAGAAGAAACATAACAGTTAATACTCATCATAATGGAGCACTTATTCTTTAAACTTCCTGCAAAGATTTTGGGAACTCGTGTAACGCAGGTGTTCAGACTTAAAAGCAGCATGAACAAAACCGTTCTGCAAATCAACCATCAGATTTAACTCTGCTCACAAGCAGCCTTAATAGAGGAAAGAAAGGGGGTTTGTTTTGCAAACGAACGCAACTTACGAGCTAATTGAGTGAGCTAAATTAAGCTATCAGCGATTTTTTAGATCTGGATTCAATTGTTGCATTTTAGAAAATTCCCCAAGGCAAACTCAAGACAGGCTATTAAAGCAGCAGCTCCGCACTCCATTTCATACAATAAAAAGTTATGAAACGGGCAGCCTGCTACATTTTCTCCTGTTTCAGAGAACTTTTTCTTTTCCTTTTTCTTCTTTTTTGGCTCCGCTCATGTTTTGCGACCTAATTAGTCCACTGGGAAAGTAAAAAATTGTGCGGCCCAGAGATACATACTAATAATGACCACTAAGCTGCTGAGAAAACACAATACCAACATTGAAAGTTAAGTTAAGGAGCTTTATTTTAACTTCACTTTGCTGGCTATGGATCAGGCGGAACACAGAAAATAAGGCTTTTCCATCTGTTAAATAATCTTTTCCATATTTAATGCTTCTTTAACTTCAGGTGACGTATGCCACTACTTATTTTTCTTTTAGAAACCCAAAAAAATAGATGGGAATGGGGGGGGGGGGGGGGGGGGGGAACAGATAAGTGCCCTTAAACACTTTAAAAGGTTTAAAGTGTCCCCTATTCATTTATCCATGCAGGAAAAAGTAAAAGGATAACCTGCAACATCATGTACTACCCTGCCAATCCGACAAGCTAGCCCCGTGTAAGCTCCAAATGACTGGAGCTTACACAAGGCTACAATCTCCTTTTCAAGTCCTATGTGACAGCACTGGGACAACCCCGTGCCACCAGCACAAGGTACGAGATCAAACAGGTGCAAGGGCCACCATGGTGTAGTATTAAAAAAAATGGTAAGTTGTATCCACAAGAGCAAGTAGGAGACAGGTGGAAGTGACAGTGACTAGATTTGCAACGCCGGGGCTCAGTGTCCGACCATGAGGGAAGCAGATAGGTGGCAGCCAAAGAGATGGTGTAGGACGCAGAGTGTTGCCGTTTATAAACCAGGACTCATCCGCCTAATTGGGAAGCGGCCACAACGACAGGGACTGTCCCCTGCGCTTTGTGCTGACATCACCTGTGGACCGTGCACAGGCAATGAACACGTTTCTTGGCGTGTGCCTCTGCTTCATTAGCTGACAATGTATTCATTGACTGTGCATGCTCCATAAGCGACGTTGGCACCAGGTGGAGAAGGACATTCCCTTTCATCACGGACGCTTACTGAGTGAGCGGACGAGTCCCGGCTTCTATACAGGGACACCCGGTTCCCTACACCATCTTTTGGCCTGGCAGTCACCTTTCAGCTTTCCTCAGTCGGATGCTGAACCTCAGTGCTGAGAACCTTGCGACTTGCTCTTGTGAGTGCAACTTACAATTTTTTAATAAAGTTTTTTTTTTTATCCACACTATATGGTGGCATTTGCCGCTTTGCTTTCTCCCCTTGTGTAAATCCTAGATAGATTATTCCCTCCCTGCTCTGCGGCTGTAGCACCACCGTCAGTGAAGCCTTTGTATAGCGTTGGCTACCCACTCAGATTCCATTGGTGTATTAGCTGTATAGTGATTTGTAGTCATCACATTTCCTTTTTGAGGATATTAGGTGGTATATTGCTACTTTCATATCACATATTAACCATCTGGTTTCACCGTTTTATTTTCACCTACCCATTCAGGGGCTGTTTTGTGCAGCGAAGTGGTCCCGGTGGATTTTTACTGGGCCATTTTTTTTTGCTCATGTCAAAGCAACGCAGCTTTGACATGAGAAGCCAAACCTTATTGGTACCAAGACGGCTGCCTCTACACATGGACATGGGGCAGAACAAGCATGGTAAGTCCATAATGGAAAATATCAGCTGAAAGACCTCAGATGACTAGCACTTCACTTGCCTTTTTTTTTTTTAGGCACAAACTTCCACAGTACAGGTCCTGCATTCAAAAATGTCACTTGTTACAAGCACAAGAGGAGTTTTTGACACAGAAAAGCACTAATGTTATATTTTTATATGCTCTGAAGTCAAGTGACCATTCCAGGGAGACCTTTGACACCGCAAAGCCTCTCTTGCAGACACCTGTGAAATCCCGGGGAGACCGATGAAAGCATATTTAAGAATGCAAGCTGTCGCAGCTCTTATGATGTATATCTGTATGTAGAGTTGCAAATGAGAAAGCAATGTATTGTAGGTCCCTCTGGCTCATAAGGCATAAGAGGAAATATTTGCTTTGGTTAGCTGCTGACAATTTTCATAAGAAACAATTGCAGCGGATGGGGCGATATATGAAACGTGTAATTAATCAATGTCCTATTGAAGAGGCTGGGATATGGTTCACCTTCTCCTGTGCATGCTAAGTATGCCATGCTGTACCATGAGAACATCACTGTACATGAATTGTATATGCCCTGAGAGACACTATACAGCACTAATGTACAACTTATTTGTCAACAAGAAGCTCTCAGCCCACCACGTGGAACACATGAGTAGGCAGAAATAAAATAGTATTACATTAAGTCAATAATGGAATGTCCCTCTACCACGCTGTACACCGCAGGACAATGCAAGTCGCACATTCCAGGCACAATAGAGAACATTAGTAACAGACCGGGTTACACATACACAGGAAAACTGATTAAAACTAAAATATATTAAAGGGGAAGTCCACCCAAACTCTAAAAATTGCTACATCTACAGACATCCCTGATCCAACACGAACCTATCTAGCCTTGTAAAGAAGAAATCGTTATACATACTTTTTTTAAAGCTGATCTGGTCTCCAGCGGCGGGAGCTCTGCAGAGGACACAGCCAACAATGGCTATGAAATTAACGGGGAGTGATGTCACCCATAGACTTAATATGGGGCTTCCGTTGTCGGCTGTGTTCTCTGCACCCGTGGCTGACAGCTCAGCATGGGATTGGATGGGCTGCAGAAAAGGTATATATACAGATTTCTTCTTTACAGTGTTAGAGTGGTTAGTGTTAGATCGTAGGTGTCTATAGATGTAGTGATTTTAGAGTTAGGCTGGCTTTTAGCCATTAAAGGCTCCGTTCATTGAAAACATTTTAGATGAGTAACTGCTGTCAGGTCGATTTATCCACTGGTTCTTATGTCCTTAATGTAGACGTAAACCCCAATGCAGATTTCACACAGTTACTTTGCAGTAAGACATGTCCATTAAAACAATGCAGACTTAATGCCACATCGTGTTGCGGCGCACCACACAGCAAAGCATTACCATCACTTTGTGGTGCGCTGCATTGCTAAAAATAGTGGTCGCTTTCCTTTGTGCAACAAAGGTGTAAAATGGGCCTTACGACATTTTTCCAAGAACTACTGACATTATTCCAAAGGTGCAACTGTGGCCTTTCCTTTACACTTTTCAAACTATAATTTATCTTCCCTTTTAGAAGATACTGTACCTTGTTTTTCCCCATGTATTCTCTCCTCCCAGCACTGTTGATCTCCTGCAACCTCCTCCTGTGTACAAGCAATCCAATTATGGCACGTCTAAGGGCACGTTTTCCTGATGGTGGCAACACTGGATCGTATCTGTAATGAGTTTTAGCACAGCCACTTTCATGTGACAGGGTGACAACGCTAGAGCGCAAATGGGAGAAAGCACAGCAGACGGTCACCCTATAACCAAAGTTGCAAAAAATATTTAAGAGGTACTTGAAATTGAAGAACTAAACCTACATTGTTTGATGCAGAAGAGACATGCTTAGGCCCCATATACACAGTTGGATTTTCCGACGGAAAATGTTCAATGGGAACTTTTTGTCGAAAATTCCGACCGTGTGTAGGCTCCATCGGACATTTTCCACCGGAAATTCCGTCGCAAAACATTTGAGATCTGGATCTCAAAATTTTCCCACAACAAAATCCGTTGTCACAAATTCCAATCGTGTGTACACAATTCCAACGCACAAAGTTCCACGCACGCTCGAAATCAAGCACAAGAGCCGCACTGGCTATTGAACTTCATTTTTAAATCGGGCCGTTGTACATGTTGTACGTCTCCGCATTCTTGACGTTCCGAATTTCTGACCAACTTTGTGACCGTATATATGCAAGACAAGTTTGAGCCAACATCCGGAGAAAAAAAAAAAACATGGATTTTGTTGTCGGAATGTGCGATCATGTGTACGCGGCATTAGTCTTTTCCGCAATTAAATACACATTCCTGTTTACAATCTTCTATTGAATGTGCAGGTCAGTGTACAGTCTCATCATGGTGCCCGTGTCCAAGGATGACTGACTCCCGCACACACCATCCCCGCTGGCCAATCAAGACAACTGAAGACTGCCACCCTTAAGAAGCTAGGGGAGAAGATGCCAGCACCAAGCAAGAGATCTAATGGTCACATTGCTGGAATATAGGTGTCAGCAAACTTCAGTACCCCTTTAACATTAAACCCTAAATGATATTTTAGCAATTTGGTTTACATATATGTTAACCACCTGCTGACCGCTTTTCTCAGCCAGGACCCTGTGCAGACAAATGCAGCCCCATTCCTACCAGAACAGAATTAGTACTTTGGGGAGATTTAGACATTGCGTCAAGTCCTGCCTAAAACCGGAGACACTCCTGGTAAACCAGGCCAGATTTAACCTGTGAGGAATAGGATTCATTCCATTGTACCCACCCCATTACATTGGGAATTACGGACGCCCCCCAACTGTGTAAGGGAACCACATTGGTCTGTGAAAATTAATAAGAACAAAAATACTAACAAAAGGCTGAGAAGCTTCCTCATTAAAACATTTCCCCTCTATTCCTAGGATTTTAATATTGGATTTACCCACAATTTTAATTTCAGTGACAACGGTGATCAGAACAATTCGGGAGCGTGAATTTCCCCTCAAAAAAGGAAAAAAAAACAAGCTTTCCCTTTAGTTATGCTTCAAGTATAGTAGGGAAGAGACAGGAAGGACATGTGTTTTTTGTCATCATTGCCTTCGATTAGGAGAAATCACTTCCTTTCCAGGTGACCAGGTCAAAGTGACCTTCTATTCATTAGGTCTTGTCCTGGTGTCACAGATGTGAGGACATCTTACCAATGGAGTTACAGACTGCAATATAAAACTGACAGAGGTTCTAACCCTTCTCTTTTAAAAAAGAAAAAAAAATGGAATTACGTACCGGTAATGTCCTTTTCCAGGAGTCTTTCAGGACAGCCACCTTAGAGAGACACCGGCTCCTCCCCTCTGAGGAAACACCGCCTTCAATTTCATAATTTAAGCCTCCTCCTCCCTTCGTTCCTCAGTTCTTCCAGAGTACCTCCGGCCAAACTGGGGAGACACAAGAACACGTCAAACAAATAAACTTTTTAAGTCTTACCTGACGGTCTCATGTAATGAGTTCCCGATGATCTGCAACAATTTGGGTGGGAACCGGTGCTGTCCTGAAAGACTCCTGGAAAAGGACATTACCGGTACGTAATTCCATTTTTCCCCAATCGTCTTTCAGGACAGCCACCTTAGAGAGGATAAGCGAGTATATTACCTTAGGGTGGGACTACTGCCTGTAGCACCTTACGACCAAAGGCTTGGTCTTTGGCTGACAGAAGATCCAGTCTATAGTGTCTCACAAACGTAGAAAAACTGGACCACGTTGCAGCTCTACAGATCTGTTCCGGAGATGCACCAGCCCACTCTGCCTGAGAAGTTGCCACGGCCCTGGTTGAGTGTGCTCTAATGCCAGCTGGAGGATCTAATCCCCCTGCCACGTATGCCTGCCCAATGGCTAACCTTAACCATCTAGCTATGGTACGTCTAGAGGCTTTGGAACCCTTCCTGGCCCCTTTAAGTAAATGGACTGGGTTTCCTTTTTCCTACAGTTTAGAAGAGTGGCTACCAACCGGTCTGAGAAGCCCTTGGCTTTCAGCAATTCTTCCTCAGAAGCCACGCTGCCAGGTTCCATCGTCCTACCTGAGGGCAGAACACCGGACCTTGAGACAGGAGATCCTCCTGCACTGGGAGAATCCAGGGGGGCTCTACAGACAGGCCCTTCAGGATCGAGAACCACGGCCTCCTGGGCCAGTGAGGTGCAATTAGAATGAGGGTAGTGTTCTCCACTTGAAATTTCCTTAATACTGCTGGAATGAGCACTGGAGGGGGGAAAGCATAGCACCTGGAGAAACCCCAACTCTGTGCTAGTGCGTCCACCGCCAATGCCCCGTCCCCCCTGTTTATGGAGAAGAACGTTGCTACCTTCACGTTTTCCCTTGCGGCAAAGAGATCTATTGCAGGAATCCCCCATCTCCGGGTGATCATTTCGAATATTTCCTGCTTGAGAACCCAATTGCCTTCTCTCAGAGTTCTCCTGCTGAGAAAATCTGCCACCTGATTTTGTTCTCCCTTCAAGTGGATTGCTGAAAGGGACAGGATATTTGCTTCGGCCCATCGGAGGATGGCTTCCGCTAGGGCCCATAAGGACTTGCTCCTGGTGCCCCCCTGTCTGTTGATGTAAGCTACCACCGAGGAGTTGTCCGACCTTACCCTTACGTGATTCCCCCGGAGCTCCTTCTGAAAGGTTCTGAGAGCTAGATCTATTGCCCTCAGCTCCCTCCAATTCGAGGATCTCCTCGAGTCCCTCTTTTCCCAAATACCCTGTATTAATCGGGAGTCTAGGTGTGCCCCCCAACCTGAGCTGCTTGCATCGGTCGTGACCACCCTGGAGGTTGGCATGACCCACTCTAGACCTTGGGACAAATTTGCTCCCTTCCTCCACCACCAGAGGGACCTCTTTACCTGATCTGGAATCGAAACCAGAGAATCCAAAGATTCCTGGCTGTGATCCCAAACCTTCAGCACAAATAATTGTAGAGGGCGGTAATGTAACCCTGCCCACTGAACCGCTGGAAGAGCGGATGTCAGCAACCCTAGCGCTGACATGATCTTCCTTATGGAGATCTGGTGGTTGCCCTGAAGAAACAACAGAGCCCTGTCTATCTTTTGAATTTTTTTCCAAAGGAAGAAAGACCCTTTGTACTGTTGAGTCCAACTCGTACCCTAGGAAAGTGACCCTCTGGGAAGGGATTAAGTTGGATTTCTCCAGGTTCAGGAGCCAACCCAGGCTTACTAACAGGTTTCTTGTGACCTGTAAATCCTGAATTAACTGTGCTGGGGAAGGGGCAAACAGAAGGAGATCGTCGAGATATGCGATCACCGAGATTCCCCTGAGACGCAGAAATGCCAGAACTTCTGCCATCACTTTGGTGAAGATTCGGGGGGAAGAGGATAGTCCGAAAGGAAGCGCTCTGAACTGAAGGTGTAGTACTTCCATTGGAGTTCTCACTGCCAGTCTGAGAAAACGCTGGTGGGACTCTGCGATTGGAATATGCAGGTATGCATCTTTCAGATCTATTGATGCCATGAAGCAGTTCGGAGGTAGGAGTGCTTTTACTGAGTAAACCGAATCCATCCGAAACCTTCTGTAGGTAACTGAGACATTCAAGGGCTTCAGGTTCAGGATGAGCCTGAACTTTCCCGAAGGCTTGCGAATCACGAAGACGTGAGAGTAGAAGCCTCTGCTTGTCTCTCCTACTGGAACCCGTACTACCACCTCCTGTTCTTCCAACTCCTGAAGAGAGGAAAGAAGGGCAGATGATTTTTCTGCGCATTTTGGCAGCTCGGTGACAAGGAACCTCAGAGGAGGGAGTTCCGAAAACTCCAAATGGTAACCTCCTCTGACGATCCCCAAGACAAACTGATTGGAGGAAATCATTTCCCACTGTGGGAGGAAGGCCCCCAATCTTCCTCCCACCGTGACCCTGTCACTGAGATTTTTTGGGCTGTTCAGGAGGGCGAAAAATTGCTCCCCCGGGGCCCTTGCTTTTGAGTCCCCAACTTTTCTTCTGCTGAACCGTACGGGGTGGTACAACCCTTTTCTGGGGACGAGTCTTTCTTTTGGCTTGTTCCCCAAATTTCCTTTTAACAGGAAAGGCCTTTCTTTTGTCTGCTGTGCGATCTAGCACTGTTTCAAGACCTGGTCCAAACAGTAGATCTCCTGTAAAGGGGATTCCACAAAGTTTAAGTTTGGATGCATTGTCTCCAGGCCAGGTCTTCAGCCATAAGGCTCTCCTGGCAGAGTTGGTCAGGGCCAAGGACCTTGCCGACATTCTCACGGATTCCGCCGAAGCGTCCGCTATGTAGGCTATCCCTTTAAGAAGCATGGGAAAGGAGGATAGAATAGTCTCCTTTGCTGTCCCTGCTTCAATGTGTGCGCTAATCTGGGTGAGCCAATACTCCATGTTGCGGGCCACCACCGTGGTTGCCATGGCTGGCTTAAGATTTCCCTGTGATGAATCCCAGGCCTTCTTAAGAAGGTAATCCATCCTTCGATCCATAGGGTTAGAAAGTACCCCCATATCCTCAAAGGATAGATCAGTGTGTCTGGACACCTGGGAAAAAGCAGCGTCTAGTCTGGGAGATTTATTCCAGACGAGAGTCTCTTCCTCCGAAAAAGGAAACCTACGTCTTAATGCCCCAGAAAAGAAAGGTTTCCTTTCGGGATCCCGCCATTCCTTCTTGATGGTATCGATCAAGACGTTATGCACTGGGAACACCCGCTTCTTTTGTTCCCCCATGCCCTTGTACATCCGATCATGGAGTGACAATGTCTTAGTTTCTTCTTGAATGCCTAAAGTGGTATGAATCGCTCCCAAGAGCTCATCCACATCCTCCAGGGAAAGCT